>NW_006921604.1:747640-750320 GCF_000298275.1 Orycteropus afer afer | reverse complement strand
CTCTCTTTATTTATATCCATCTCTGCCCTCTTCCGTCTCAGTCTTTTCTTCTCTGGATTTTTACTCCTCTGTTCTCAGTCTCATCTAATTGCCTTGCTTTCTTTTATTTCTACTCCTTGCTGACTGCTTCCCCACTCCCATTCTCACCTGCTCTCAGCCACTTCCTTGCTCCAGCCCTCTCCATTCCTCTCAAAGATGGTGGACGACTGTCTTGCCACCTCTCTCCTCACCCATTCACCAGGAGTTTTCCCTTCTGTCTTCCTCCCTCCCCCTGGCTCCTTTGGCCAATCCACCCCCCCTCCCTGCATAATCTTTATTGCCTGGATGACTGCTCAGGTTCTTTATCCCATCTTCCCCTCAAAGGCATTCACAGCTCCACTGTTATTCTTGTATTAGCATTGAACCCATTAAGGCTAATTTGTTTGCCCTAATCTCCATTTATTTTTCCCTAGTTGATATTAGATTTCCCTTTCTATTGCTCCAGCATGATTTTCTCTTTGTCTTCCTAATGGTCTACCCCCCTCTCTCTTTCTCTATTAATCTGGTTGGCTTCACTGTGTGGTTTCAAGTCCTTTCTCTGCCTCCCCCAGCCCTTAAATTAACCCTGTCACCTCCTTCCCAGGAAGGGCCTCAGGATGTGAATTTCCAGGAATGAAGCAGCTGGGAATGTCAATAGATCTGCAGGCTCCCTAAGAAAAGTATTGCTTGACAGGAGGCCCTGCCATTTCCGGAAGCCAGTCTAAGAGCCTCTGGAACATAGGGGCTGGAGGGCCTCTCTCTGCAGTTTGGAGGCTGGCGAAATGCACTTGGTCTACTCTGAGCCCTGAGGGTTACCAAGCCCAAGGATTCCCTGGGTACCACCCTTTTAGGCTTCCCTCAATGATTTCTAGAGGCTTCCTCAAGCTTTCTTAGATCCTTTACATTACATCAGTTGGCCAAACAGTAGACAGGCCATTTTCTCCCTGTGTCCAGGAATGGACATTGTTTCTCCATCATTTCTCTTTCTCAAGCAGGGGACACACATACTCCCTCCCCTTCCTGGAGACATGAGGCCTTCTCTTTTTGTGAATGTGAGTTTGAGGATGGCGCTTTGGTGAGGCAGTGCCTAAGGCATTTGACTGCTAACCAGAAGGTTGCTGGTACAAATCCACCAGCCACTCTGGGAAGGAAGATGGGGCAATCTACTTCTGTAAAGATTTACTGCCTCAAAAACCCAGTGGAGGTTATTATGACTTGGAATCAACTCAGTGGCAGTGCATTTGGTTTTGTATGGGTGTTTTAAACAGTTAAACACTTGTAGGCAACAGACTGAAGGTTCGAACCCACCCAGAGACATCTCAGAAGAAAGGCCTGGAGGTCTGCTTCTAAAGGGTCACATACACAAAATTCCCATGCAGCACACTTTTACACAACACCTGGGGTCACCATGAGTCAGAATCAATGACAACTGGTTAACTCAGACCTTGAATTCTGTCATAATTTTTAAGGCAAGAAGCCACCCAGAACCAACACTCAGGAACTTTCTCTATCCTCCCACTTTCTGTCCTCACTGACCTCTCTTGGCCAAAAGGCAGGACCCTCCTGCCCACAGCACTCTGTCTTCTTTATGACAATTGGCCCTTTCAGTTCCTCTTAGACTCCTAGTTCTTGGAGGGCAGATGCAGCATCTCATCTGATATTTAAGCTTGCCTTGCATGGAGTTGAGCAGTGGTACCCAACCCTGGCTGTACATTAGAATCACCCAGGAAGATTTGAAATCTCCTACCTCACATTTTGTAGTGCTGGCAAAGAACACTGAAAATACTATGGACTGACAGAAGAATGAGCAAATCTGTCCTGGAAGAAGTGCACCCAGAATGCTCCTTGGAAGAAAGAATGGCCAGACTTCATGTCACCTACTTTGGTCATTGGGAGCTCTGGTAGCATAGTGCCTAGGCACTTGTCTGCTAACCAGAAGGCTGGCGGTTCAAATCCACCAGCCACTCCTCGGAAGGAAGATGGGGCAATCTACTTCAGTAGTGATAACTGCCTCGGAAACCCAAGGAGGGGTCACTATGAGTCGGGTCCGACTCGATGGCACATAACAACAAACAACAACAAACTTTGGTCATGTTGTCGGAAGCCATCATTCCCTGGGGAAGGATATCATGTAAAGTAGAGTGTCAGCAACAGAGGAAGATGCTCAAGGAGATGGATTGATACAGTGGCTGAAACAATGGACTCAAGCATAGTGTGATAGTTGGAGCTGTGTGTCAACTTGGCTGGACCCCAGTTCTGTGTGGTCGTTCCCATGATGGGACCTGATGACTGTGTTCTGAGTGGCCGATCTGTTTTAGGGGAGTTTCCCTAGGGGTGTGGCCTGCTTCCAGGATATCCAGGGACATCCTGGGAAGAGAGGCATTCTTCTGTGCATCGGGATTCTGTTGTGCTGCCTACAACTGTCCATGAGTGAGCAGTCCATTGTTCAGCCTGGAGATCTTGGATTCGTCATTTGTTGGAGTCAACAGCTGGTGTACTGCCTGCCAGCCTTGAGCTTCTTGGCCTCTGTGATTGCAGGAGCCAGGAAAAGCCTCCAGATTGACATTTGATCCAGGGACTTTGGACTTGCTGGCTTGTATATGTTTGAGCCATTTTCCTAAGATAAATTTCTCTCTCTCTCTCTCTCTCTCTCTCTCTCTCT
>NW_006921604.1:742508-747540 GCF_000298275.1 Orycteropus afer afer | reverse complement strand
CTCTCTCTCTCTATATATATATATATATATATATAAGCTTTGCTGGGTTTTGTTTCTCTAGAGAACCCAGTCTAACACACATAGCAAGGATTGTGAGGATGGCACAGGACTGGGCAGTGTTTCATTCTGTTGTGCATGGGGTCACTATGAATTGAAGCTGACTTGATGCCACCTAACAGCAACAAAAATAGCAACCTCACATCAGTTCAATCAGAACCTCTTGTGGTGGTGCCCCTGAATCTGTAAAGCTTCTTTGATGAATATTTATTGACCATCTATTGAGTGGATATAAACCCAAATATCCACTCAGTAGGTGGCCAATAAATATTAATGAAAGCATTAATTAGTTGATTGAACATGAACTTCAGCAAAAACCTGAAAATGGAACTTCCCAGTGCTCCCTGGGAAGTTCCATTCTTTTGAGCTTCCTATATACTCCAGACTCCTGGTATCCCACACTAGGCTATGGAAGGACCAAAGTAGGATAGGCAGGATGCTCTGCATTTGGGAGAAAGAGGGGATTGAAAGGCTGAATGCACGCTTGCAAGCCCAGCATCTGCACAAAGCACTGTATCTGCCCTTCTACTCCTGCTGGGGTTAGAGGTCCACAGATTCTAATGCTATTTTTTTGAAAAATGGGCCTATGTTAAAGCAATTTTCAGCTTATTAGATTTTAATTCAATGAGAGCCCACTCTCTACCTAGTAAAAGTCCAGACTATGCGTATGAGGAGGGATGGTTTCTGAGTAGAACACATATTCCTTGCTCTTAAGAAACTTAAAATTTAATAACCCCTGACATGTTACAGAATCTCCACCAGTTCTTTCTACAACCAGGTGGAATACGTATGGTAAGGTATGTATGTATGTGTCAGTGTGCATGTATGTGAGTATGCATATTGTCAGTGTGGTTGAAGTTGGGGGTGGATCATAAGTAATCCACATCCCAATGACCTATGTTAAAATGCACTGCCAGGTTCTATAGCTCAAAGCTATGATGCGGGTTTTGTGAATACTGATTTAAAAATTACCAGTAGATTGTTAATGTGCCATCAAATTGCACCCAACTCATAGTGATCCCTCCTTGGGTTTCTGAGGTGGTATCACCATGGAAGTAGATTGCCCAAACTTCCTTCCGAGGAGTGGCTGGTGGGTTTGAACTGCCAGCCTTCTGGTTAGCAGTCATGTACCTTAGGCACTACACTACCAGAGATCCCTTACCAATAGATAGGAGAGGAAATAGAGAGGTGGCTAGAAGTGCCCCTTGTGGCTGGCTTAGGGAAAGGAAAATGAGAGAGAGAGAGAGAGAGAGAGAGAGAGAGAGAGAAGGGAGGAGCAGGAGAAAGAGAATAATAATAATAATAAAAGAGGACCAGGAGAATAGGAATAGGAAGGAAATTATAGCTGCTGTGGTAGGGGTAACTTCAGTGACTTGAGACCAGAAGAGTGAAAGGCATGAATGTAGGCAAAGAAAGAGCCCTAGAAGTCACAGGAGGAATAGAGGAGCTGATTCTCACTTCACCAGAGGGTTGAATTAATGACCTCCAAGGTGCCTTGGGGGAGCTCTGATAGCATAGTGCCTAAGGCACTTAACTGCTAACCAGATGGTTGGCGGTTCAAACCCACCAGTCACTCCTCGGAAGGAAGATGGGGCAATCTACTTCCGTAGTGATACTGCCTCGGAAACCCAAGGAGGGATCGCTATGAGTTGGGTCCGACTCAATGGCACATAACAACAACAACAAAGTGCCTTGGCAGGAGCTCTGGAGGCACAGTGGTTAATGTATTCAACTGCTAACAGAAAGGCTGGTGGATCAAGATGAGGAAGTCTGCTTCTGTAAAGATTTACAGCCTTGGAAACCTTGTGGGGCAGTTCTACTCTGTGCTATAGGGTTTCTGTGACCTGAAATCAACTCAGTGGCAGTGGGGAGAGTGGCCTGGAGCTCTGGCGGCACTGTGGTTAAAGCATTGAGCTGCTAACCAAAAGGTTGGCTGTTTGAATCTACCTACAAACTGAAAGTTTGGTTGTTTGAATCCACCCTCTGCTATGTGGGAGAAAGATGAGGCAGTCTGCTTCTGTAAAGATTTACAGCTTTGGAAACCCTACATGGCAATTCTACTCTGTCCTACAGGGTCGCTACGAGTTGGAATTGACTTGATGCCAGTGCCAGTGTTTTGGGTAGCATATTGCCTAAGTCACTTGACTGCTAACCAGAAGGTTGGCAGTTCAAACCCACTAGCCAATCCTTGGAAGGAAGGTTGGGTAATCTACTTCTGTAGTGATACCCCCTCAGAAACTCAAGGAGGGGTCACTATGAGTTGGAGATTATTTGATGGCACATAACAACAACATGGTGTTCTGATGGTGTAATGCTTAAGGCATTTGACTGCTGAACAGAAGACTGGCTGTTCAAACCCACCAGCCACTTCACGGAAGGAAGACTGGGCAATCTACTTCTATAGAGATACTGCCTCAGAAACTCAAAGAGGGGTTGCTGTGAGTCAGAATCGACTCTACAGCAGTGAGTTAGTTTTTCATCACATTGCAGTGATTAAAGCACTTTCCACTAACCAAAAGGTCAGCAGTTCAAACCCACCAACAACTCCACCAGAGAAAAGACTTGAGGTATCTGCTCTCATAAAGATTACAGCCTAGGAAAGACTATGGGACAGTTCTGTTCTGTCATATAGGGTCACTAGGAATCAACTTAACTGCACACAACAATAAGGTTCTCCCTAACTTGGGATTCTGTGCTTCTGAGATGCAAATAAGAGGTGAGGTAGGTGGTGAGTGACCTGGGGAAAAAGCCAGGTGGCAGGTGATTGATGGAGGCAGTTGTTGAGGGTGGGGTTTGAGCCTCAGAAAGTCAATGCACAATGTATGTGCCTATGGGTGTATGTGCACACGTGCATGTGTGTGACAGATGCAGAGCCCTCAGAGAAGGGGGCAAAAGTGGGGTCTGACGGTCTTCAGGTGTGAAACTAGTAGGAACAAATTAAGAAGAACCACTTTTTTCAGCATGGCGCACTGAGCAAAATCTGTGATAAAAGTGTGTATCTGTGGTTTCCATACCTGTCTACAGTCAGTTTCCCAGAACCCAACACCATAACAAAGGGGATTACACACACTAAAAGCCATACTAATGGTTACAGGAAGAAATAGGAAGGGATAGAGGGGACAGATGTAGCCTGGCTTCAGAGGAGGAAACAAGGAGTGAAGAATTAGGAGACCAGGATTTGGGTCTGCTCTGTGACTTTGCCAGTCTGTGCCTCAGTTTCCTCCTCTGACTGGAGGCAGCAGACAATTTTTGAGATTCTCTCAGTCCTAATACCTTCAACTCTGGGACTGCCCTCAGGCCCAAAAGCAGAGGCCAGAAATCCCAGAAGCAGAGGAGGTGCAAAGAGCTTCTTGAGGGGGAACTCGGGCAATTTCTCCATATAAAATATGACCAGGAGGTTTCCATAAGGCCACCCATGAGAAGATGAAAGAAAGTGGGCAAAAATGGGGCCCTATGCATTGCCCCAGGATCTGCATTATAAGAGAGTGGCCTGCTCTGGTTAATAGACTACTGAGGTTGACACATACAATATCCTGTAGAGTAGCAGAGCCACAAGGCACTTCTGAGCACATTCCCTGCTGGAGAGTGGAAGCTACCCATCTAATGTCACAAATTCACTTTGTGGTAGAGCCTACACCAGAACTTGAGTTTTCTGACCTAAGTTCCTGTTCATCCCAGGAAGCCCTTTATCATTTAGTGCCATCTTGGTAGATGTAGCATCTTGGCTGCCACTTGGCTATGTAGGAAGAAAGTGGAGAGGACTGAGCAGAATGTGTTCCAATCCAAGGCACACCTTGAAAAATGTTTGGTTCTCTCACCTGCTTGTTTACTTATAATTTTATTTTCTTAAGTGTTGGAACACAGACTTGAGGCTCTCTTTGGGGAGTTTGGGAAGCAGTGTTTCCTCTCTACTCTGGGACATATCAAGAAAGGCTCTGGACAAAGAAATAGAAACAACCTAGGTGCCCATCAACAGAAGAATGGATAAACAAACTATGTTACATATACACAGTGGGATACTATGCAACCCTAGAGAATAACATAGAATCTGCAAAATACTACATAACATGGATGAACTTGGAGGACACTATGCTGAGTGAAATAAGTCAATTACAGAAGGCAAAATATTGTATTAGTCCATTATTGTAAAAATTCAAAGAAAGATTCATATATGGAAGGAAATTTTCTTTGTTGTTTATCAGGGGTGGGAGAGAAGGGGAGGAAACACTGTTAGATAGGTAGAGATAAGTATTTATTTGGGTGAAGGGAAGTGCAATGTACCAAATGTAAGTGATCAACATGGTGGCACTGGGGAAGAGGAAGATATAAAGAGGTGCGTGGGAAGTACAAACAACAAAGATGAACGCTTTTGAACATATAGTACTGCTTTGTCAGTGAAGGCAAACATTGATATATGGGTGGATAGATGGGTAGAGAGGCTGAAAGATTAGGTATGTCTATGTAGGGGGCAGTGTGCCCATGACTGTATATAGGATTGGCACACAATGTTTCTATAAGTGTATTTGCATGTTCTGTAAGAATTTCCAAGTATATAGTAGAGCTAGCTGACAAGGATCAAGGTTGTAGTGAGTGAGTGAGTAGTTGGACCTGTGGGGTGGGGACCAGGTCGCAGGGGACATCAAGCTCAATTGTCATAACATACTACACAAAAACATTGTTCCACGTCCTACTTTGGTGAGTAGTGACTGGGATCTTAAAAGCTTGCAAGCGGCCATCTAGATGCAACGATGAGTCTCTCCTCATCCAGAGCAAAGCAGAATGAAGAAAACCAAAGATGCATGGAAACAATTAGTCCAAGGCACTGGTACACCATGCAATCCTCAGCCTATATGACTATGAGACCAGAAGAACTAGATGGTGCCTGGCTACCACCATCAACCCCTCAGAGGGGGTTCTATGTAGGAGATCCTGGAAAGAGTGGGAGAACAATGGGGAACAAAACTCAAAATCATTA
>NW_006921604.1:634793-742183 GCF_000298275.1 Orycteropus afer afer | reverse complement strand
ATTGTAGTCAATGTCATGAGACAAAGTGTATGTGAACTGCTGTATGGAAAATGAATTTTCTCTATAAACTTTCACCCAAATCACAATAAAAATTTTAAAAAAGAAGGAAAGGCTCTAGAGAATGCATGTCCACCTCACCTCCTCTTCCTTTTCATGCTGAATCAGGGCTTTTGCTGCCAGTGTCACTCTGACCTGTACCAGCTAAGGGTAGGGTCAGGGCTGGGTGGGGCGCTGAGCTAAACCAACAGACATGTAGCACTCAGATCTATAGGGTTCTAACCTTGAAGTGGACACAGTTGACTTGAGGAAACCCAATGGGCTACTGTCTTGGGATACTGGCTAACCTTCTAGGCTTTCCTTCCAAATGACTCTTCAGTATAAGACAGGCTCACTCAGATAAGCAGAAGACAAAACCATGTTTCCAAAATCTGTGCCACACACTTTCTAACATCTGCTCCTTTCTAAATGCACTTGCTACTCTTCACATCATTATCCTAGTCTCTATCCTGAGCCCTCATTCTGATCTCCATTCTGGATTCAAAGTCAAAAATCCAAAGCATTAGCATAGCAAAGCCTCTATATAGGTTGGTCACTGCCCTGCTGGACAGGGTCCTCTCTAATCCACCAGGACTTCCATCCTGCCTACAAGAGGCAAAGACCACACTCTCTCCTCTTTTCAAGATCCTTCTGACCTCAGATCCAGTCTAAAGGTGGTTATTAACACATTTAACATTTGTAGAGCTCTTTCAAAGTACTATCAGATAAATTATTCTTAAATTTAATTAAATTCTACAAACATCAATTATACTTTGGCTGCATTAGATTGTGAATTTTCATAACAATCTATGAGATAGGTGTGTCTGATACTTTGAGACTATATTATAGATGAAGATACCATCTTGGGCAGTGAAATGACTTGTGTGTAGCCAGTTAGGAGCAGATCTGAGACTTTATCCAGGTCTGATTCACTGTTGAGTACAGGCAGACAGGAAACTTTCTGGAAAGAGGGGCACCAGGCACAGAGAACAGAAGTCTCCCAGAGTCTGCCATGAGAGACTCCACAAGGGGAAAGATCTTTGGCTGGGCTGACTGTATTTCCATACTTCTCAAATGGTAATCTACAAAAGAATCACCTGGGGAGCTTGTGAAGGAAACAGATTCCAGGGCCCCACACATGCTAAAAGAATCTTGTAAGAATCTAGGCTAGGGACCACACTTGAGAAACGCTTCTCTAGCAAAACAAAACAAAACAGATTCTTAAACTGAAGAAATATTTATTAAACACTTAGTATATTTGACTGCTAACCAGAAGGCTGGCAGTTCAAACCCACCAGCCACTCCTTGGAAGGAAGGTTGAGCGATATACTTCCATAGTGATATTGCCTTGGAAACCCAAGGAGGGGTCGCAATGAGTCTGATCCGACTCCACAGCAGTGTGTCATGTTTGCATTTATACATTTACTATATGCTAGATAATTTGTGAGAGTTGTATTCCCACCCTATAGAATCTTGTAGGCTTTGGTCCTTACAGATCCTCTGACCCTAAATATCTGACCAACCACCTCACCCAGCTGACATCCAGTGTCTACCACAAAGGTCATCTGCTGGACCAGAATTGTCCAGGCCTGTCAGTATTTGCTACTTCCACTGCAGACTGCTGCCCAATTTTGCTACCCTGCATCTGAGCACAAGCCAGCAAGATGCCACCAGGACCAGGGAGGTGTCCCAGTGAGGCAGCTTGGGCCTTGATGGCTGCATCAGGTTCCCTAAAAGGCTGTATTCTTTGTTTCCTCAGTCCCATCAAAAAAAAAAAAAAAAAAACAACTCACCGCCATCAAGTCGATTCGACTCACAGCGATCCCTCCTTGGGTTTCCGAGGCAGGATCTCTACAGAAGTAGATTGCCCAACCTTCCTTCCAGGAGTAGCTGGTGGGTTTGAACCACCATCTAGTTAGCAGTCAAATGCCTTGGACACTATGCCACCAGAGATCTCCCCATTGTTGTTGTTAAGTGCTGTCAAGTCGTTTCCGACTCATAGTGACCCCATGCACAGCAGAACGAAACACTACCCGATCCCGCGCCAGCCCCACAATCTCTGCTATACTTGAGCCCATCGTTGCAGCCACCATGTCAATCCATCTCGCTGAAGGCCTCCCCCTCTTTCATTGACCCTCCACCCTACCAAGCATGACATCCTTCTCCAGGGAATGGTCCCTTCTTACAACATGACCAAAATAGGTGAGACGAAGCCTGGCCATTCTTGCTTCCAAGGAGCATTCTGGCTGCTTTGGACACTATGCCACCAGAGATCTCCCCATAGTAGCCATTTAATATAAAGAAAATAAAAGAGTAGTTAATAGCAACATTACTGGAAAGAACCAGGTGTGCTTCATATTGGGGAAACGTCATATACAAAATTTAATTGCACAAATTAGGTCAACTAGTAAAACAACACCAGGCAGTGGCAGTTCAGTGGTAGAACTGTCCTTTTCCTTGTGGGAGACCCGGATTCAATTCCTGGCCAATGGACCTCTTGAGCAGCCACCACCTGTCTGTCAGCAGAGGCTTGAATGTTGCTGTGATGCTGAACAGGTTTCAGCAGAGCTTTCAGACCAAGATGAACTAGGATGAAAGACCTGAAGATCTACTTCTGAAAACTACCCAGTGATGACCTTCTGGAGCACAATGACCCAATCTGTAAGCAATCATGCGGATGCTGCATCACCCGATATCCTTTTGTTCTGTTGTGCATGGGGTTGCCCTGAGTTTGGGGCCAACTCAGCAGTAGCTAACAGTATCAGTAAAACAATAACACATGCTATTGGAGAATTATTTGTAAACTATCATCATGGACATTTGTAGAACCCTCACTTCATATGGGAATTTGTCTCAGATGCTGGTGACATAGAGAAATCTAAAGGAGTTCTTACTCTTGCCTAGCTCAGAGGCAACAATCGATGTGAAAAGGTAAGTAACGTTTGTTGGTAGGGAGCTCTGGCATTTGACTGCTAACCAGAAGGCTGGTGGTTCAAACCCACCAGCCACTCCTCAGAAGGAAGACTGGGCAATCTACTTCCATAGAGATACCACCTTGGAAACCCAAGGAGGTGTTGCTATGAGATGGAATCAACTTGACAGCAGTGAGGATTTTTTATTTTTATTTTTTTTTTGGTTTCTTGGTAATATGTATTAAGAGTCAAACGAGTGGACCAGAGTAGGTGCAGTGGGAAGTCATATGGGAAAATCACTAAAGGTTGAGGGTGTCATAGAGATCTCATCAAGGGGGTAGAATTCAGCAGAGCTTTGTCAAGAGGGGTGGAGATGGACCTGGTGTTTCAGGCAGCTGCCACTGAATCGGCAAAGACACAGAGATGGGAATGTGCACAGTGTGTTTTGGAAACAATGACTAGTTGGCTGGAACAGATGGGTTTGCATAAGAAAACAGTAGAAAACAGGGTCAGGGAGGTGGGCAGGCCTGGAATAGAACCATCTCGGATTGTATAGCAGCATTTCATGCATAAATGTGTGTTAATGATTGGATTAAAAGGAAGTTCAAGCAGGAATCTAAGATTCTTTTGGAAAATAACTAGACTAAGACTCTCTGGAATAAGGATAGGAAAGATGAAAAATCAGGATATTTCAATAATGTAAATAATTTAGATATCACAGATCATTGCCATGGCTGTTCCACTTAATAAGAACACCACAAGATCCAACGAGAAAAAGTAAGCTCTGACAGGGGAGTGGAGAAAAATATGAAATTGACAACAATAGAAGAAGTAAAAATTCAAGCCAAGTAGGGATGAAAATTTATGCAGAAATGGACATTGAGTGCCCTTTACCCAGGTTTCCTGACAGCAGAGTTAGAATTAATGCCTTAGAATGGCTTTTCTTTCCATCTATAGCTTATCTGAATGCAACACATATTTCCATTGCTGTCTCTCTTCACACAAGGCTGGTTGCTGATCCCTGGACCCTAACTATACTCCTAGGACCCTACGCCTTTGCTCTTGCTGGTCCTCTGCTAATCTTTCCCGTGAACTCTACCTCTGCCCTGGGGCAGGCTCTGCTCAGAGCCAGCAAGACCTGTCCAGCCTCAGTTGCGTACTTCCTCCCCTCCATTTGCTCAGCATTTGGTGTCTGTTTGGATTGAAATCTTTCCTTTCTCTTCAATTGTGGTTGAAAGTCCAGTTTTCTTTCCTCTCCCTCTGCAATGTAAGTGTGAAGGCAAAAGCATATCTCTTGAGTTCTGCAATCTCAAAGCCTAACTCCAGGCCTGGCATCATGAAGGTGCTCAATAGATCTTCACTTATTGAACTGAGTATTATAGTAATCATGATTTTTTAGATAATTTGGAGTTAGAATTCTAGGCTTGTGTGACTAGGGGATGCATGACTAGGGGAGGGCACATTGGAAGAACAGGGGTTACTGAGGAGGGGTGGCGGAGAGGCTTGCTATAGCTCTGCTAGGTACTCGGGGGGAGCAGGGCAGGCACACTGGCAATGAAGAAGTCAAAGTCAGAGTATGAGGGACACAGATGCTTCTCTAGGAGCTGGAGCAAAACTGGAGGCAATCAAGGCACAGGATCCAGACTGACCACCCATTTAGGAAAGAAATAGACCATAAGCAGAGGAGAGAGGTTTATCATATGACTACAGATGGCTGGGAGTACCTGGGTGGTGCAAAGGTTGTGTCTGACTGCTAACCAAAAGGTTGAAGATTCAAGTCCACCCAAAGCATCTCAGAAGAAAGGCCTAGTAATATACTTCTGAAAATGCAGCTATCAAGAACCCTATGGAGCAAATGATGATGCAATGGTGCCCAGATACCATCACGATTCAATTCTGAGCCACAATACACAGACTCTGATAAAATGGGAGAAAAATGTGGAACGGAATCTCAAGTTTCTTTTAAAAGGCAAACAAACAAAACATGCTTATTAGACTGGTTTGGGCTAGAGGACTCTTAAAGACTATTACTCTGAGATATTCTTCAAACCTTGAAACAAAATGAACTCCTGAGGTCACCTTGAAGCTAAATAACAAATTGGCTCAAAAAATAATTAATATCACTCGTGAATACTGTGCTCCTTTGAAAAATTACCTATATAAATGTGTACATACAGAAAGAAATTTTCTTTTTTGGTTATCAAGGAGGGGAGGGGACGGGTGGAGAGGGAAAATAGATTGATAAATAAAAGAATTGAATTTGGTTTGGTATGGGTGAAAGGATTTAAAAAAGAAAGAAGATTAGCCTTAATGGCTAATACCAAACCAAACACACTGCTGTCGAGTCAGTTCAACTCATAGCAACCCCTCCTTGGGGTTTCTGAGGCTGTATCACTATGGAAGTAGATTGCCCAACCTTCCAGCCGAAGAGTGGCTGGTGGGTGTGAACCTCTAGCCTTCTGTTTAGCAGTCAAGTGCCTTAGGCACTACACCACCAGAGCTCCCGATTAGCCATTAGTTGATAGTTTTTGAAGCTAAGCTATGAGTACATGGGGGTTCATTGTACTAGTCTTCATTTCTGTTTGAAATATTTATAATAAAAAGAAAAAAGTCACCTATATGAGACCAAATGGTCAACAATGACTTTATAACAAAGATAAGAATGTAAGGATGCTTGCTGGAAAACTAGATTAATGGAAATGGAACAAGCAGGACAGAGATAATGAGATTGTCCACCCATTGTGAGGAATGTCACGGAACAATTTATATAGAAGTTGTTGAGCCTAAACGTCTGAGTAACCTTCACTGAAAACACAATAAAATATTAAAAAAGAAAACGAAAACCCTGTGGACTACGGTTCAACTCTGACACATATGGGGTTGCCATTAGTCAGAACAGACTCAACAGCAACTGGTGGTGGTAGTGGTTGTGGAGGGCTAAGTTTAGAAGCTTCTCCAGAGAGTAGACCAAGAGTTCTATGCATCTGAGAAAGAGACAAAACATAAAGAATTCTATGAATGCCTGGGATGGAAACTTCAGGGTGACAGGATCTCCAGAAGAAATCTGAAAGAGAGACGTATTAGTTCAGGTGTGTGCCAGGGAAGCTGAGAACAAGACAAAGTGGTTGCTTGTACCAGGTGCGATGAGTGAGTGTGCGCATGCCCATCGGAGTCTCCTAGCCCAATTTTTCTGTGGATGACCTTACTCTGTCAGAAAGTGCCTGGACTCTTCATTTTTTGAAACATTTTATTGTGCTTTAGGTGAAAATTTATACAACAAAATTTGTTTCCATTCAATAATCCACATACAGATTATTTGTGACATTGGTTGCAATCTCCAAATGTGTCAGCACTTTCCTCATTTCTACCCTGGGCTTCCTGTTTCCATTCCTCCACTTTCCCTGCCCCTTCCTGCTTTCTCGTCTTTGTTTTTGGGCAAATATTGCCTTTTTGGTCTTGTATGGTTGATTGTTCTAAGAAGCACATTCCTCATGGGTGTTATTGTTTATTTTATAATCCAGTCTATTATTTGGTTGAGAAGTGGCCTCTGGGAGTGGCTTCAGTTCCATTAGAAGAGTGACTTAGGACAATAGTCTTGGGGGTTTCTCTATTCTTTATTTGACCAGTAAATTTGGCCTTTTCTTCCTTTCTTTTTTTTTTTTTTTAATGAATTTGAGTTTTGTTCTACATTTTTTCTCCCATTCTAGCAGGGACTTTCCATTGCATCCCTGGTCAGAATGGTCAGTAATGCTATCTGGGCACCCTCTAGTTCTTCTGGTCTCAGGCTGAAGAAGGCTGTGGTTCATGTGGACCATTAGTCCTTTGGACTAATTACTTCCTTGAGTCTTTGTGTTTCTTCACTATCTTTTGCTCTAGATGGGAAGAAACCAATAATTGTATCTTAGACGGCCACTCAAGAGCTTTTAAGACCCTCAGTGCTACTCATCAAACTAGGATGTAGAACACTGTCTTTATGTACTGGGTTATGCCAATTGACCTAGATGTCTCCTGAGACTATGGTCCTTCGTCTTCAGGTCTAGTAGCTGGATTGTATGGTATTCCTATTTTTAGCTTTTCATGTAAGCATCATACCATTTTCCAAAGTGGGTTACCATTTTATAGTCCCACCAGCAGTGTATATGAGTTTCAATCTCCCTAGCACTTTTTTTTTTTTTTTTTAATCAGTGCCACTATTGCCGGAGTGAGATGATATCTCATTATAATTTTGATCTGCATCTCTGTTATGGCTAATGATCATGAGCATCTTTTCAGTGTTTGTTAGCCACCTGAATGTCTTTGGTGAAGTGTCTGCGCATATTCTTTGCCCATTTTTCAGTTCAATTGTTTGTCTTTTGGTTGTTGAAATGTTAGAGTTTTCTGTAAATTTTAGAGTTTAGACCCTTCAATATTTTTTGCCAAACTTTTTTCCCAGTTCATAAGTTCTCTTTTTAACTCTTTTGGTAAAGTCTTCGTGAATGTAAGTATTTAATTTCCAGTAAGTTCTAGTTATCTAGTTTATCTTCTGCTATTTGTGCATTTTGAGTTATGTTCGATATTCTATTTTTGCCATATATTAGGGTCTTTGCTTTGTTCCTATTTTTTTCTCCCAAGAACTTTATATTTTTAGATTTTACATTTAGGTCTTTGATCCATTTTGAGTGAGTTTTTGTGTTTGATATGAGGTATGGGTCCTATTTCAGTTTTCTGCAAATGGATAACCAGTTTTGCCAGCACCATTTTTTAAAGAGACTGTCTCTTGCCCATTTAATGGACTTTGGCCTTTTGGTGATGATCAGCTGCCCATAGCTAAATGGATTTATTTCTGGATTCTCAATTCTATTTCATTGGTCCATGTGTCTGTTGTTTTAACAGTACCAGGCTGTTTTGACTACCATGGCTGTGTAGTAAATTATGAGGTCTTCTTCATTAACGCTTTAGCTATCTGGGGTCTCTCCCTTTTATACAATGTTGGTGACTAGTTTTTTCATTTCATTAAAAAATGTTGTTAGAATTTGGAACTAGTGGATTCTTCACATGACTGGCAAACTTGTGCTATGCTACATGCCTGGAAGAGGTGGGGGTTGTTAGTAAAAGTAAAGATGAGACAAGGGGACCTCAAGATATGGCTCCATTTTTGGATGGTGGCAATGTGAATTCTCCACCATCACCATGCTGGCAATGCCTTCTGGTGAGAGCACGCTGAGTGCATCATTTCTCAGAACTGAGGAGCTATAGCCTTTATGTGGACATCAGGCAATTCAAGGCCCAACATCAACATTATTTGTTCTCCCATTTGCCAGGAGACAAGTGTTCTACAAAGGACACCACCAAACAGTAAGCTCAACACAGTTCAAATCACAATGTGTGGCTACATCAGATCTTAGATTCTAAGGAAAATATGGGGTAGTGACTATTAAATAAGTGACTCTGTCCCCTTGAACCCCAGAGACTGAGAAGTACTAGTGGTTCTGGCATGATGACCTCAGTAAATGACTGACTGGGCCTCCTCTGAAAGCAGGAATGCTGGACAAAGGTCTCTGCTAAGTCTTGACCACTACCCATGTCCCATAACTTAAGTGCTATGACCATCAGTGCGAATGGGACTAGGGGCATGGTTGGGCACCGAGTGTTCTGTTCAGATCTCATACCACAGTTTGCAAGAACAGGGAAATTAGTGAGCTACAAATTCAATGCCTAAATTGACCTATATCACAAAGTAGGTGCCCTGAATGATTTGGACCCTACTTCCCCAACCATACCTATCATCTGCTCCTTCTCAGCAATTGTAAATTCAATCTGGACTCACCAGTTGTACTTATAATTTCATAGACATGTCTCTCTGGGTCTTTGAGAGCAGGGGCTTCTCTGTTCTTCTTCTTCTTTTTTTTTTTTAAATCACCTGCAGACCTAAGGTATCATCCTGCAAATGCATGTATTTTGTAAAGTCTTATTCCTAGTATATTTATGTGTGTGACAGTATTATACGCATATGTATGTATGTATATATGTGGTGTGCATATAAGTGGATATAACTGGGGGTGTGAGTGTGTGGATTACATATAGGAGACTAGTTTGAAGATAGTCAGGCATCCATGGCACAAAATTTAAGAGCACACTTAGGTCCTATTCTGCACTTGAATGAAGCTTAGAGTGAGAGCCTCCTAGGTGCCTTGCATCCCCATTCTAGTCCCAGTCCTGATTATGTATGTGTAGGTGTGTACATGTGTGTCTCTGTACGTTTATATGCATATATGTGTATGTGTGTGTTGTGCATGTGTACACATATGTGTGAGTGTGTATATATGTGTGGCATTTGTATGTGTATGTGTCTTGGTAGCTCTCAGCTTGTCAGTAGGTGATGGAGGCCCTTCTCCTTGCTCACTCCAGGTCATGCTCACTCAGAACAGGCCACATTAGTGCTCCTCAGCTTGGATCCTTTACTCTTCCCTATACCATGCTCTATGATGTACCACAGTGTCATGTAGAGAGCTCTGAGTAAGAGTGTGGAATCCCTGCTCTGTCACAAACTCTTAGGGGATCTGAGGCAAGTCACATCTTTCTGATCTTAGTTTCTTTTTTGGTAATATATGGAGATAGTACCTCATCTGTGAGCCCCTTCCAATCCTGAGCAACTCCAGGTCTAGGTGTACTACTTAACTAATGAAAACCTCTGGTATGTATAAGGTTTATATCCTCCCAGGCACTCAAATTGCTCAAGTCCCGAAGAGGAGAGCCCACAGAGAGAGATGACTCCTATACAATATAGATTGTAAGACTTGCCATACAAATAAAGGAAGATGTGGGGAGTTGAGGAGGAGGGAAAGCAATCATGGAAGGCTCTGGAAGGAGGTGGCATTTGAGCTGGGTTAGCTGATGAGGAAGGTGGATGTGGATTGTCAATGGGCTGAGATGTGGAAGGAAAGTGACTAAGTGCTTCACACATATTAAGTTCTTTAATCCTTGTAGTAGCCCTTTAAGGCAATAACTATGAGTCCTGTTTTATTGGTGAGGAAATAGGCTCCTGAGCTCACACAGATGTTAAGTGATTGAAGAGATTCAAAGGCAGGTGTGTCTGACTCCCATGCCCAACTTGATAAGCACTGCCTTTTATTCTCCACCTAAGGGGAAAGATAGGCTCTCTGGCCTCAAGAAGGGCACTCTCCACACAGGGCAAATTGATGAACATACATAAAATAGTTTGCAAACAATAGAAGGCAGTACATAATTGAGTCTACACCTTGTGGTACAGAGAGTGACTTCCAGGGAGTTGGGACGGAGAGCAGCATGGGCAGGGGTACAATGTGCTCTTGGGCCTCAGATCTCCTGGAGAGATGTGTGCCTTCCAACCAATAAGACCCAGCCAGGCCCTGAGGAACGAGGGAAGGAGACACTCAGGACAACTGTGTCACTGCCTCCAGGACTCTTGAGAATCTTTTCCACCTGTAAAAGAGTGTGCCCTGAGGCCTGGGGCCGGCCTGTCACAGCTAGGGACACCTGTCCAGAAAGCCCTGTGGCCAGTGGGAGAGATGGGATGTGTGGGGCATAGGGCTCTTTCTGGTATGGGTACTGTCATGTCATTGGCGAATATTAGAGCTGGAAAGACTCTGGTCTTGTCTTACCATCAAGGAGAGAGGAGACTTAGAGAAAGAAAAGTCCTACCAAGTTAGCAAATCTATTAAACCACAGGGATTAAAGCAGTGGAAGTATCTACCAACCGTTTTGATTTGGCAGAAGTAGGCATATTTCCATGGCTTTTGCACCTACAGTTTTGCCACATTTTGCTTTGAGCTGGACAGCCACCTCAACCCAGAGCCCCCATCATGGAGCTGAGCTGATCCCCACACTGGCTCCCATGCTGCTCCTGGGAAACAACTAGTGCTCCAGGGATCCTCCCAACTCAAGGTGGCCACATGAACTTTATCCCTTGTTGGCAACATGGTTGTACTGTGGTAGCTATTCAAGACAAACGACTTTCAGTTCTTCTGCTGACCGGGTTATTTATTTTCAGTCCTGTGCTTCCACTGAATTATTTTGTCCAATTATTTCCCCCTCTTAATTCTGTGGGTCTGTCATCTTGAAAGAGAATCACAAGATTCCAGCTCTCTGCCCTGAGAAGGTGGTTCTCACCTTGTGTTACTCTGAACCTCTCACATACCTCCACAGCCCTGGAACCAAATGGCACCATCCCCGGCATCACGCTCTGCATATGGCAGGCAGCACTCTGTCCGGCCTTTTTAAATTGAATTAAACCACTGACCCTCAGATTCCAGTTGGTTCCTAGCTCGACTCCAGTAGTTCTTCCTCCCCATGCCCTCCCTCTCAATCTCATTCCTCTTCCTGGTTTCCTTCAAAGTCACAGTCAACTCGATCCACACCCATGTGTCAGGAGGTCACCCCCATCCTCACCACCTTTATTTTGAGAATTCTCAAAAGCAAACCTCAGTGCAGTATAACAGCAAAACAGACTTAAGTCAATGGTCTGGTGCTCACCCAATCACAGAGACTTTTAAATGTCAGCCAGGGCTTGCTATCATGCCAAAGCTAGATTATTATTACATAGGGTAGGGAAACATAAGACAGAAGGAGACAGACAGACGGACAGACAGGTGACCAGGAAAAGGAGGGAAGAAAACGGAAGGGAAAGAAAAAAGATACCAGCACAGGGGATTCATAGATTATTGTTTTTTTAATAAATGCATGGATCTGTGTCAATTAAAAACAAAAACCTAGACAAGTCTTCTCATGGCCCTGTCTTAGCTGTACCACAGCACAGCTACACACCCACTTCAGCTCCTCTTTCCTCTAAAACCACTTCTGCTAAACGCCTAGAATGTTCTGGATTCCAACATAAAATTCACAGACAACCCTTTCTATCACAAGCCTAGTGTTTTGCCTGTGACTGGGTTTTCTGGTAGAATGAAACAAGACATTTCTTTCCAGGTCACGTTATGGTAACAGCTAATAATGTCCATAGTGGTCTCAGCCAGGGATTCCCAGGTATTCTTTTATTTGATTTCATCAACATCCCTATGAAGTCCTTGGGTGGTGTAAATGGTTGAGTGCTGGGTTACTAATCAAAAGGTTGATGGTTTGAAACCTCCTGGCATAGTGCCCAAGGCACTTGACTGCAAACCAGAAGGCTGGCAGTTGAAACCCACCAGCCACTACTCGGAAGGAAGACTGGGTAATGTACTTCCGTAGTGATACTGCCTCGGAAACTCAAGGAGGGGTCACTATGAGCTAGAATCGACTCGATGGCAGTGAGTTTTTTGGTTTGTAGATGCTTTAGAAGACAGGCCTAGTGATTTACTTCTGAAAGGTCACAGCCATGCAAACCCTATAGAATGGAGTTCTACTCTGAGACACATGGGATCACAAGTCAGAATCTACTAGACAGCAACTGAAAAAAAAAGAAAGGACTGTTGCTTTTGCCCACATGGAATATTACTAGATCTGTCCTAAATTTTAATTGGAACAAAGTTTTGGCACTGGGTTTCAAATGACTCATGGAGAGTTTCACAAGAAATAGTAAAACAATGTAATGCTTGTGACTTTGCCCTGAAGATTTTTCTGGAAACTCTTCACTAATGACCACTGTAGGGAGCAGGAAAAGATCTCTTGAGCAACTGCTCTGTACCAGGTGAGGGTACTGGCTTTACTTAAGTTACTTTGCAGAAGTTCTGCAATATTTCCATAATACATACAGATGAGGAAATTCAAGCCCAGAGAGAACATTGATTTGCCTAATGCCACACAGTGCATAAGTGGCAAGGTCTGGGTTAATAGCAAAGCCTCCAGTTCTTAGTGCCCACCCGCCTTTTCCCCAACTTTTTACTGTGATTTGGGTGAAATTTTACAAAGCAGATTCGTTTTACATTCAGCAATTCATACACATTTTTTTCGTGACACTGGTTATATTCCACACAGTGTAACAGCTCTCTTCCCACTTCCTCCTTGTGGTTACCTTTCCCTGTATCCTCTTTACCTATGCATTCCTGCCTCCCTACCTTTCTCCCTGTGCAAATGCTGCCCTTCTGATCTCCCAGGATTGATTGTTCTAAAGTGTACATCTCCCTGGTGTAGGTGTTCAGTTTGCAGGCCTGTCTATTGTTTTTCTGAGAGTTAAGCCACCCTTCGGGTCTGAAATTGAATTTACTCCCATGACTTAACTCTCTTACACCCCTCTTGCTGCTGGAGTGCAGTGGGCTCTGTGATGGGCAAGGTGAGGTATGGCTGTCTTCACAGTGATTTCAAAAGCCCCTTACCCCCTTGACATCTCCTGACCTCTGAGTTTGTCCTAGGAATAATAGTTCTGCTCTCCTCCTAGACAGGTTGAAAACTCCAAACTGCTGCATGCAAGGGCCTGGATGTGTGCAAACACACAGCTCACGTGATGCCCACAGATTAAGCTGTTTCTTTCTTAGCTGCGTCACCAAACTCACTCTCTGGATGTTTCTGCTGTGCTGGTCTGACAGTGACAATATGTCCCTGTGGACTAATTAGCACTAACTACCCAGGTCACTTGAAGGCCACTTAGGAAAACAAATGAAAAAGACAAAACCAATGAACATTGTGGCTGAAGATAGGAGGAGAAAGAAAAGAGATTAAAGAAAGGAAGGAAGAAATATGTTTTCTCCCTTAATCTCTCTCTCTCACTCTCTCGACGCTTAAATGAAAAGCCAGGTTTGTCATCAGAGAAGTGCAAGCAGCCCAGGAACTAGGCAGCTTTTCTCCACACAAAAGGGGAAAATATTAAAAAAAAAAAAAAAAATGTCTTTTAAGCTAATGGGACAAGTTGAACCCCCTGGGTTCTGAATCTCTGAGCAAGAGGGAACCCTGAAGAACCAGAAAAGGGAATGGGCCTAAACTTGGGGAAATGATATCCAGTTGCTCAAGGGGCCTTCATTCCAGGCTGTGCTTCCTGTGGAAGTGGGATCCTCCGGGTAAGTCTAAGTAGTTTCTGTCACACTCACTGACCCTTTAGTCTCTGAAATGGGTCCAGGTAGGTAGGCAGCCTGTATCTTGGAGGTGTGAAGGGAGGGAAGTAAATGCACCATGGGCCTGTGAGTTGCCAGGACCCACTGAGGCCCTTTCACATTCTCCATGAGGAGGAGAGCTATTGAGGTATCCTTGGATAGTGGGTTTTTTTTTTTTTTTTAGTGCAAATAGAGACACAGCAATCTTGAAAGCTGTGTTAAAAGAAGACCTTCTTTTCTTCCTTTCTTAGTGGAGCCCTAGTGACAATTACTAATTGAAAAACTGGTGGTTTGAACGCACTCAGCTTCAAAGGCTTCAAGGGAGAAAGACCTGCAATCTGCTTCTAGTAAGATTACAGCTAAAAAAAACCCTCTGTAGGACAGTTTTACTATGTCACATGGAGTCAACTATGAGTCAGAATTGAGCTGACAGAACAAAACAACAACGATCACCTCATTCTCCCTCACAACCACCTCCAAGGGGGATATCCAGACAGAGACCCCTTTTCCCATTTGGCAGATGGGATAGCTGAGATCCCACTGAGAAGGGATCTATCTTAATTCAAGTTAGGGAGACTGAAGAAGAAAACAAGCTAATAGCCTGAAGGTCTTGCCTCTCAGTACGGCACCATGTGCCTTCTTACCAAGGTTCTGTGGGGAGTTCCCACAGGGATTGCAGGTGTGGACCATCTAGTGTTGCAGGGATTTCTGAGGAAGTAAACTTTGGGGTGCAGTGGAAAGGGGACTTGGGGCCAGATCAACTTCTGAGCATCAGTTCCCTTCTCTTCTGTAAAACTATCCATAGCACTACCTGTGTGGCAGGCAGTTGTGGTGAGAATTCAGTGAGACAGTGGATAGGCCCCTTCCCAGCAGTATGCCACACAAGCTGCAGTTCTGGATGACACTAATAACAGCTTGCATTTATGGAGGGCTCACTAAGTGCCAGGATGTGCTCAGTGCTTGGGGTCTCCGTTCTTTCTTTGGATATAAAAGTGATGCTGGCAGAGGATGGGAGGCTGTGAGGCTGGCTGTGCTGAGTCTTAACAATACTTGGCGTCTTATATGCCATTCAGGACTATGGGGCAGGTGTTCTTGGGAGAAACACGAACAGGACCCCAAAATACCTAGGAACTCTTGAACTCCCTCTGCTTGATCTTGAATAAGCCTCAGTAAAGAGATTCTGGAGTCTACCCAGGCTCAGTCCTGGGGCAGGATACCTAGTCAAGGTAAAGCCTAGATGCAGTGAATTGTGGACTTAAAATGGCAATCTTCCCATGAAAATGTTTCTGGCCCTTGACTCACACAACACGTCATTTGTTCATAATGCTCCCACCTGGCTAAGAGAGCATGCAGGAGGGGCTTTCAACAACCAAAATGGGCTTGTCTCCCTCAGCCTTGACTTTGGATCTGAGGAAATTATTATGAACCCTCAAAGATTTAGTTAAAAGTGCCATTGCCTCAATTAAAATAAAGAAGGGTGGATGCCTCTGCTCAGCCCATCCTGACCCACAAATTCCATCCCAGGGGTCACTGACCATGGACTGGAAGTTTCTAAGGCTGGCAATCCCTGAGACACTAGAGTTTTCAGAAACCAGGAGATGCCTGGATTTTTGTTCTCTGCTCACCTTCTCCAAATGAGAATTATCTAGCACACTGGTGGAAGGAGTTATTTCACATTTTTTGGGGGGGCAGAATGAGTTTTAACTCTCTCTCCAAAAGAACCTGAGCTAAGTAGTTCCAGTCTGAACTCAGAATCACTCTCCCCAACGAACTGTGGGTTCAGGGAAACATTCTCCTCTCTCAGAGGGTGGCTTACTCCCCCAAGTCTACCTCTGAGTGGAGTGGAGGTGATGGGGGCAGTGGCTCAGCCTTTCCCAAAGTCTGAGCTAAGCAAAACAAAAAGAACCTGCAGTCCTGAATGACAGCTCATATCCCCCCTTTTCTCCTCCATCATCTTTTTTTCCTTTATCTTTTGGCTCCTTCTGTACTCACAGCCACAAAGCTCAACGCTTTCTCAGCTCAACTGAGAACTCAGCACCTCTTGGACTGATAAATAGACCAGCTTTAAAATGCTTGGAACGAAGATAGACCAACTGTGGCGAGAGAAAGTAAACACATCCATGCGCCAGTCAACCCTAGCAAGCTCCTCGCTGAGATTACAAACGGCAGGTCCTGCCAGAGTTAGGATGCTGGATCAGGCTGGTGTGTGTGTGTGTGTGTGTGTGTGTGTACGCTTGCTCATGTATGTAACAACAACCACAAAGCAGCCTTCCTCTGCCTCAGTTATGCCCCAGAGAAGAGTTACCTGGGAGTTTGTTTCGGATGTTACTAGAGATAACTAACTGCTAGTTTGTCTCCTGTCAGTTTGGAAATACCCCAAGTAAACGGGAATCTGCCTTTATTCTCCCTCCTTCAAAGGGATACCTCTCTTTTGACTCTAAGGTCTCTGTGTGCAGGTGAAATTAGGCAGTAAAAGACTCAGGATTTTTCACAAAGTAAAACGTGGTAACTATGTAATGTGATATCAACATTTGAGGAACTTTTCCTATGAAAATATACACTTTAAACACCCCACCGCCACAACCACACACACAAATTGTTTTCATGAGAACCAATTAATAAATGCTAATTCATTCAGGCATATCTGCACTAAATTACTGTTTCATTTAATTGCAGGGGAATTTTCCATTACTAAACTCTCCCTTGCTTATTTTTTTTTTTGCATTATTTATCTATTTTTTTCAGTTTCACTAATAGTGAGGTTGGTATGCGATGTTATCTGCTGTTTGTACGTCTTAAATTTCTTTTTCATGTAAAATGTTTCCTCATTCTTGCAGCTTCACGTAATCTGGAAGAAGCATCATTAAAAGCAGACAAAATTTTATACAGAAATGATTGAAAACGATTGTGGCTGGAATTACCCTGACAGGAGTGTGTCTTGTCTGATTGTGGCTCTCTCATTCCAGGCATGCGTGAGTGTGCGTGCGCTTCTGGGGTGTCTCTACTTTTGGGTGATGTGGGAATGTTTTCCTATGTCTGTGAATAAAAAATCTATCTACATAAAGATCATGCATCCACATCTAAGGATGAAGGTTACAGGGGGTTTAATAATAAAAATAAATAATGCTCAAATCACTTTTATAAGTCCCCAGAGCACAATGAGCATTTTCTTGCTAACTGTTCATGGACACCAAATGAAGACTTTGATACCCAGACACCCAAGATCTCAACCAGCTACCTCCCAGAAGATCCTGTCTCTTATTCATGTTGAGAAGAATGAGATATTTAGGATGGTGTTAGGAGTTGCTTAGGGGTTGTGGTAGAGATCTTGTGTTCAAATAATATTTTTAAAGCACATTAAAAAGAAAGAAAGAAAAAAAAACTTATATTGAATGACAAACATTCCAAGCACCTGGCTACCTTCTTTTTTGAAATGATTTCTTTCATTTTCTTCTCCCTCCAGCCACCTTCTGCCTTCCCTCCCCTCCCCCACCACTAGTTTCAGCGTCTTTCTTTTTCTCTTCATTCTTTCCTTTCTTTCTCTGTGGAAGTAAAATGTTCTAGAGAATGTGAATGATTAAACTGTTTACTTCAAGGTTTAGCTATGAAAAAGCACGTCAGTGTAAGTAAAGTTTCACCTTTATCCTCAATTCTATCAATAATTACAGAAGAATGACAACTACTAGTACATCTTTCTTACAATTAACTTTTATAAAAACGATTCCATTTATTCCGAGCATATTGCATTCTACCAATTTTGTTTTTCAGAAATATTAGTTACAAATCAGAGGAACTTGCTCCAAAATGAAGTCAGCATAGAAAGGGGTTTTGTGTACCTCCGTGGGAAAATATATACCCATAAAACACACCTCAGTAAAATTGGAGATTTGAGGCTATATAATAGAAATTGTGACACATTGTTATATTAGTAGATGCTCTCCTTTAAACCAAAATGTCTTTTGATGATTCCAATTCCATTAGATTAATTTTTGTCTGTTTTCCTTCACTTCCTTTGTCCTCTTCAGAAAAATTAGGCAGAGGCCTTCTGGGTATAGACTGATAGAATTAATTAACTTTCCTTCCACCCCAAAAAAGTTTCAAATAAATGCTTCCAATAGACATCAAAAAAGTGTCAATTAGAAATAATTACTTCTTATCAATCAGCGGGGCAATTAAAGTGACAAAACTTGAAAAGATACTTATCTTAAAACTAATTCACAAGGTAGCTAAATTATCTCCTAATTAACTTGCATTGAGGAGGGTGGGAGGGTGGACCATCTTGAAACAAAGATGAATTGAGGAACCCCAATACCTCTTTATGTTCCTCAAGCTGTTTCCCCTTTCCGGGAAGATCTTATTTTCAACACAGGCCAAAAAAAGAAAAAGAAAAAGAAAGAAAGAAAGAAACCGACAAACCACAAATTTAGGAAGAAAACAAATCTTTCCTAAATGCATTTAACCTCCCATCCTTCTTTCTAAAACCAGGAGGAGGGAAACAGACTCAGACGAGGGGAATGAGAGGAATCGTTCTTTCCCGTTCTTAACGTCTCCTTTTACTCTTCGAATAACCTATTTTCAAGAGCTGGGGGAGGGGTTTGCGCCAAGTTATTTCAAATAACTTTTAATGACAATTTGCTCTTTTTTTCCTTTTTTTTTAATTAAACACTTTTTCTCAGTAACGCAGACTTACTACATTTTAACATTTATATGGTGCTTATCACTACGCATGCA
This sequence comes from Orycteropus afer afer, assembly GCF_000298275.1. NCBI lineage: Eukaryota > Metazoa > Chordata > Mammalia > Tubulidentata > Orycteropodidae > Orycteropus > Orycteropus afer. The sequence goes on along the minus strand of NW_006921604.1, from coordinate 723,528 downwards.
TATTTGAATATTTTAAAGAAATGTTTTTGCCTTAGAGGATTTTCTTTCCTTGAAGCATCAAAATTCCGAGAGGCTTTTAGAGAACATTCAAACGCCCACAGCCGACTAAAGCACATTAGAATAATTTATTGTTAATATCGCTTCAGAATAAAACTGCAGAAAAAAATTTAACACCCGTAAGGCGAGATCAGCGGCGATGAGCCTGAGATGGAAGCCACAAAGTCCGGGGCGAATCGCGAAGGAAACTTGCTACTGCGTCTCATGTTTTTGGAAAAGGTACGCCTGGCCTCGCTCCAGCGAAAAGCCGCGCGGCCACCGGCACCCCGAGATTCCGCTCCAGGGAAACTACTAAATGGGGACTTTCCGTGCCCAACCGCACTCAGAAATGCCTGAGGAAAAGGGGGGAAACCGCTAAAACCTAAGGGAAAATAGCTTTATCAAAGCAAAAGGGTCACCATATGAGTGAACTCTCAGAAATTTAGGTAGCAGCGTCACGTAAACTAATGAGATATATGCGGGGTGTCCCGTTCATATTTACCCAAGGAAGGGATCAGAAAAGAAACAGGAGGCTTGAACCTTTTGAACTGTGTTTTGGGCGATTTTTTTTTTTCTGGTTTATTAGCATTAAACTAAAGGAGAAAGTCAAGATCTCCCTCCCTTCCTCGCTGCTTTATTTATTTATTTTGGGGACAGTAAAGAAGAAACCTCTCTGCCTCCCCCAGACAGAAAACTACCTCTGCCCCTGGTGCTTCGGGGCGCAGACGGCTCCCTCCCCAAACCCAAAGGCGGTTTGCGTTTAAGAATAGGCGAAAGGGGCGTTTTATCCTCTGGGCCTGTTGCTACTTAAAAATAAAGTAAAAGTAAGTGGTCTTGTTTGTCCTTCCTTCTTTTATTCCCGTTTACTCGAATGAATTCTTCTAGGAAGAAAAAAACACCGAAAACAAAATCAAGCCAACCTAGAGCACCACGACACTGCCTCTGGCAGCATCGGAGGGTAAGGGTCCGACCCAGCCGGATAAATTCGAAGTCCGAGCGCACCTACCTACTCCTCCCACCGCCGCCTGAAAGGTCAGGGGAAGGTCGGGTCGGGGGGAGACTGAGCCCCGGAAGAGGAGCAGAAGCAGCCAGAGCCAGCTTGGCGCGGAATCGGGCACTCGGCACCGCGTACTCGCCAGCGGGGGCTGTCCTGATCCCAAGGCAGGGCAATGTCTTATACTGTACACTGCTTTAGCTGAAGACTAAGGGGCTAAAAACTTGTCCTGGCCTCAGAGAGTGGCCAAGGAGCGCGCCTGGCGCCCGAGCGCGGCTGGGTAAGGGACGCCGAGCAGCCTGCTCGGTTCCCTGTCTTGCAGACCACGTCGCACCGGGAGGGCGCGACTACCGCACTGGCCCCAAGGCAACCGGGTACCGCAGCAGGCGGCCGCCAGGGCGGGGGAAGGCTCACTGCCGGGAACAGAGGATGAGGAGGAAGCTCCTTGTTACCTCGGTCTCTGTCCTGGGGCGAACCCGGGTGAGAAACCTCCCGAAGCGCTGGGAGGAGGGTCCCCGCGCCCTTCCTAGAGGAGCCTCTGCCCCAGACCCAAGACTGAGCTGCGCAGCCTGACTCTGCGATGCGCTTGGCTAAATAGAGATCTCAGTGGCGCTCTGCGCCCGCTCCGACCCTCCTTATTATAACAAATGTCCCGTTTGTCTAGCAGGACTTCATATTCGCCTAGAATTCATCTGAAATATTGATTTCCTTTCACTTCGCCGGCCCAAATCGATAGCGCTGCGCCCTAGCCCCATAAATCGCTTTCCCGGTGGCGGGCCCGGCTCCATCCATCACCGCGGGCCGTGCCGCGCCTCTGCCCGCTGTCCGCACTCTCTTCCTGCAGGCAGGCCGTGCCCACGGCGCGGACCCGCCCAGACCCGGGGGCTTCTTCCCAGCACAGTCCCTGCCCGGCCCAGGCCGGGAGGGTGGGGAGAACTGGCGCAGGGGCGGTGGGTTGCGAAAGCTTTTGAAGGCCTGGGCCGCGCGGCGCGGTTTGGGAGGCTCGGGCTCGCTGGTAGCGCAGCCCGCGCGAGTCGGACGCCCTGCGTGAGGCTCTCTGCTTGCCAGGTGCCCGCCAAGGAGGGGTCTGAGAGCATCCGAATACACTCCCGGCTCTTAGGCCCCGGCCCACTTGGTTCTTTCCCTTTAGCTTGAGAGGTGTGGGGGCCTGTTCACAGACCCGCTGGGGGAGCCACAGGCAAGGGCTACTGCGCACCCGAGAACGAGGGCTTAGAGGTCTGGGGAAGGGGTTCTGCAAGTCTAGTACCGGCGCAGCTGAGGGCCTAAGAGCACGCAGGATGCCCACCGAACCTGTTGTGCAAGGGTGATGATGGTGGGGGGCTCAGAGGACATGCCTCTGTGTCCCCACGGAGATCCAGCCTCCCACCGCTCCGTGTGGTTTGCAGAAACCAAGGCCTGGGGAGGGCAGCTCTGCCCGCTGAGAGAAAGCCCAAGGCTCTAGAGCCGCAGCCTCAACCGGGAGAGCCAGGCCTTAGGCACCCTCAGCTGCGTCCCCACGCTAGTGGGTCCCGCGAGCCCTGAGTGTACGCTTCCCAGCCCCACCGACCAGAGCGCACGCACCGACGCACCGTGGCGGCGCGGGGCTCTAGGTCCTGGCCACGCCGCGACCTTACCGGATCTGATGGAGTTGTGAGGCATTGCTGGGGAATCGCTCGCAGCCCTCCTAGGGCTCGGGGCTTCCTCACGCTGATCCTGACAGCGCCCGCCACCACACTGCTGCCCTGCACAGACCCCAGGAAAAGGGCATAAGATTGGATGCCCGCCGCATTAGACCCTTTCCCCTGGGCCTGTCCCTTAGGGTTTCATCGCGTGCCTGGAGGAATGGGCGAATTTTCAGGCGGAATGGGGTCAACCTTAGCCTGGCCTGGCTAATACGCCGCCTGGAGGTTCTGGGATTGGGAATGTGCTAAAGAAACCCAAACTCCAGACCTGGTGTCCTATTCCCCTGAGATTGCCCAGCTTTACCCCGTTTAACTTGGGAGGGAACAAACCTGCCAGGTTCCTGGGACCTTGTCCTTTCTCTCATCTCCCCTTTCTCCCAGCCAGTTTCCAGCCAACCCCTAGGCGGCATACCTGACCGGCAGCAGGCCCCCACTGCCTGGGTCTGCCCGAGAGGGTACCCTGGGCCCTGGGTCTCTCCTGGTTCTGAAGTTTGTTCCCATCCACCCGGCATCACAGACCGATTTTATCCCGCCGAGGCCCTGGGAGATAGGTCTGGCGAGGCTCGAAGGCCGCGGATTGGCTGGCTGGGTGCAGGGGGGTGCGGGAAGGGGAGGATTTTGCAAGGGGGACATGGCTGAGTGGACTCAGGAGTTAGAAACATTCGCTGGAGCTTCTGTTTCCAGCGGAGAAAGGAGAGAGAGGCAGCTGAGCCCTAACTCAACTCAGGCAGGTCTGGAAATATTCAAGGAGTGGGAGATGAAGGCCTCAGGGCCTGAGGGTGAGGTTGCCTAGGATCCCCTTGGTGTCACATTGACCACCAGACTTGAAAGACATGGTCCTTCTGTGACATCTTTTGTTCCCTCCTCTGACTCCTGACTGTTTCCTGGGAAGCAATCTTTTTTCTTACACGAGGACAGTTGTTTTTCTACCTGATTCCTAAGGTATAAGCCTGCTCACAGTGTTGGAAGCAAGGTGACCCATCTTCTCACCATTGTTGTTGACCACTTTGAGGGCAGAGCCTTAAATAGCCCCTGAACCCATTCTTCAGTATCAGACAGGGTCAGCACACTCAGATTACTGGGTTCATGAAAGTGGACCCATAAGCTCTTCCACAGGAGCTCCTCTCCTCCCAAACACCTGCACAGCCACCTGCCCTCTCTTTGCTTCTTGTGGATTTCTAACTTGGGATGAGAGTTCAGGGGAAGGGCATTGAAGGCCTAGACTTCATCTCAATGTGGAGGATTACAAGCCTTAGAAAGGGACTTGTCTGAGCTGATGTCTGGCCTTGTTTTCAGGAATTGACAGCCTGGGCTAGGTGGGGGGCTAGGTTGTGGATCAGAAGGGATTTTTCAAGTGAGAATGAGAGGCCCTTAGTGGGGGCAGACACAGCTCACTCTTTCCTCATAGGTTTCCTCCTCTGTCAGGGAAGTGGGGTACAGTGAAGATTGTATGTGGGTACATGGGAGCAAATGTCCTGGAGTGTAAAGCCTAGACAGACACTCCTCCACTCTCAAGTCAGATCTCTGGATTCAAGAGGACAGCTGAAATGGCAATGATGCTGTCTTCAGAGCAGCTCCACAGGTCTTAAGGGGCTATACTTCCTCGATGGGGCTGCCCTGGGTTAGGGAGGTTTGAGGTGCTGGTGAGAGAGGGAAACTAAGGGACAGAGAGAACTGGCATTATTCAGGGAGATTTGTGTGTGTGTATGTGTGTGTGTAAAAACACAAATAGTTTTTCCTAGTTGAAAAAAAAAGGTTATTTTTCGGGTTAACTACTGTCTCTCACCCAGCCTTTCTCATCTCTCAATTTAACATAAATAAATCATTTTGTTTTTTAAAAAAGAATATGTGTGTCACTACATAGATCCTCCACACATGTAAAAGGGTCTAAAATTTAAACCATAAGTGCTTCATTATTTAACATGTTACTTCAAAACTGTGATTTGAAATTGCTCCGTGGTTTCCAAATGTCTAGAAACAACATCTCTTGTCAGATGCCCTGGAGAGACATGGTCAAAGAAAGTGGTCTGAGGAGAGCAAGGCTCTGCACCAAGACTGGCAGGATGGCGAGACAGAAGTGGGCCTAGGTATGCATGCTGCCAATCCTCATGGGCCTGCCCTGTTACTGCAGAAAAGCCTCCTCCTGGAGCCAAGACTGGAGGCAACAGCATCGGTCCTCTCATCTACCCAGGCCCCCTTGTACCAGGAGAGCAGCACTGAAGGGTAAGCCCCAACAGGCTCTCAGCCACACAGTTTGAAACCTTCAATTTCTACCCAGCAAAAGGTTTGATTTGATTGGTACTAATCACAACCCAATGTCAATGCTTTTCTCCAGCCTCACCAAAGAAATCCTCTTTCCCTCTCTCTTTTTCTTGGGCAAAAGTTCTCAAGGTGTGTGTCAGGGAGATTATCAAAGCATTCCTGTCCCATTTTTGAGCTGTTTTTTTTTTAAAAAAATACCATTTTAACATGAACACATACTCTGCAGCTGTATAGGGTTATTTCTCAAGGAGAAAAGCATCCTCCCACCTTGAGCGCACTCTTTCCCCAGCATGCAGGTGATACATAGACAACCAGGAGGGGCTTTGGTGGAGACACTCCTCCAGAGTGGAGGAACACAGTGACCCCAAGCAGCCAAAAGGGCTGCCTCATAGTGTTTTGGTCCAGCTTCCTAATTAAAATTGGAAGTCAGGCTTGGATTCCTTGCTACTTCCCAATTCTCTGTGACTAAGGCCAAGGGATTGGTCATTAACGACTAGCCCCAGCTCAGTCTCTCTGGCATCAGCCTCCTCTGCAAAATGAAGGATTTGAAATTATATATTTAATAAAATACTTTTTGTTGCAATTTTTCTCAAACTTAAAAAGGAAAAAAAAAATCCATGATTCTTTTCATGCCTGCCTTTGGTGGTATTTGAAATTTCAAAATAAATTTTGCATCATGACTAAGAAACTCTCAGATCAATGAGAACTTTAGAATACACTTTTTAAAACAACTTACAACTTTTTTTTCTTTCTTTCTTTTTTTTTTTTAAATCTCAGTGCTTCCCCAGGAAATTTAATTACTTGCCAGTATTAAAACAAAGAAGAGAAAGTAACTCTGGTTTGCCTTTAAATATTGAGGGAGTGGACCACAGATCTAAGTTTCTTTATGGAAAGAAATATTCTTTCAGGTTTAACACTCAAACAATGTTAGGTAACTGCCTAACATCAGTACATATTGGTGTTTGCATAATGTTCTGTGATTTTTAAATTTTGAGTTAATCTTCTGGACATTCAGGGTATGGTTGTTTGTTCCAGGATTCAAGTCAAATCCACTAAGCTGGTGGTGACCAGCCAGGGAGTCAGAGTGACTAGCCATCCTGGTTTGCCCAGGAGCAAAGGGTTCTCAAGAGGCAGAATTTTCGATACTAAAACTGGAACTGTCATCTTCACTGATAGAGTTGAGGATGAGGATGGTTTGGGGTCTTTTATAAGGGGCCCAGAGTTTAAATTGACTGCTTGATCAACTATTTGATTGTACAAGTAAACCCCTACCACATTTTGTCTTAAGTTACTAGTCTCCGGATGATCTGTGGGCTTCTTTCCTCATGTACCCTCAGGGTATGGAGTCTGGGGCTGCCTCCTCCCCATTGTCACAGGGTCTCAGAAGTTCCTCTGTGCCAATTGCCCAGAGACCAGCCTTGGGACAATACCCCTTCCCCAATGACTCCTCTTGCTAACCCGCCCTGCTCTTTCCCCAACATCAGAAGCAGTGCTTGGAACTAACATGTATCCTTTGGGAAGAAAACAGGTGCTCTGTACTTTGAATCAGAAAAGGAGTGATTCATCCCTGACTATGTGAAATTGGACCATTTCCTCCCTCTGTGCCTCAGTTTCCTCTTTTGTAGGATGCAGGGCCCAGGGCAGGGAGAGGGAAGGTAAGACCCAGTTCTAGCTCTGTTGTAAGGATGAATAAAATTATGAATGTGAAAGCCCTTTGAAAGCTACAGCTCTGTACAAAAGTTAATTATTATTAGATAACAAAGGCAGAGGCCATACTTCCAAGTAGGCCAGATTAAAACTCCTCTAAAATTTTGCTGTAGAAGTCGGTTCCTTTAATCCTTTCCCGAAAGCACTGGGAGTTTTTTTGCGCCCTCTGAACCGCTGAATGCACTAGAAGAAGAGAAGTGCAGGACAGGAAAAGGCCAGTGAGTGTGTGTTTGTGGGTGTAGGGGTCTGTGAGGGGCTGCTGTGAGCCAAAGGTGTCTGTGAGGGGAGCAATTAATATTCTTTGACCCAGAAAGAGGGGAGCAGAGTCAATGCCAGAAAGGTTGGGCCAGTGCCAAGGCAGAGCTTCCAGCCTCATAGACTTCATTTTTCAGAGGGCAGACTCAGTCAGCAGAAGTGCTCAGGGTACCCATAGCTTTCACTGCCACCCTCTCCTCCTCACAGAGTTGCCCAAATGTCCCCAGCCCCACGAATTTCTACCCAGTCCCCACACTTCAGGAAATGGCTGACAGCCTGCCCTGAGGCCTCCTGGTGGCTAAGCTTCAGAATCAATCATTAATTACCCTCAGCCACCCACCCCCCAGGCTTTCAGAACAGAAATAGAAATACAGGTCCTGGCAGGTGAAAAGAAAGGGCCACCGGCAGTGGAAAGCAGTTTGGAAAAAGCCACACTTGGCATTTGTCCAGTTGGGTTCAGGTTGGAGATGTGTCCTATGCACATGTCTCTCAAGCTTTTTGCCACCCCTTGGCACCTTGGAGGCAGTCATCTGGGCTGCTGGGAGGAGACTTTGGTGCTTCCAGGTCTGAATAGGAAAGAGCTTCTTTGGGGAAGCAGAAAGGAAGGTGATGGAAGGAAAAATTCAGAGGAAAGGAGCAGTGTATAGAGGGGATAATACAGGCCAATTATTATATCATTTTCTTGTTTTCCAACTGCTAGCATTTTGGTTAGTAGCTGGGTGCTTAACAATTTGTGCCACCCAGGGATTCCTAACAAATGGAACTGCAATGGCCAAGAATCAAACCCAGGTGAACTGTTTGGAAGGCAGTTGTGCTCACCACTATATCACCAAGGCTAAGACAAAGGTATGCCCAATCCAAGCCATGGTATTTTTAATAGTCTCATATGCATATGAAAGCTGGACAATAAATAAGAAAGACTGAAGAAGAATTAATGTTTTTGAATTATGGTGTTGGCTGAGAATACTGAAAATATCGTGGACTGCCAGAAGAACAAACAAATCTGTCCTGGAAGAAGTGCAGCCAGAATGCTTCTTGGATGGGAGTATGGCCAGACTTCCTCTCACCCACTTTGGTCATGTTGTCAGAAAGGATCATTCTCTGGAGAAGGATATCATGCTTGGTAAAGTGAAGGGTCAATGAAGAAGGGGAAGGCCCTCAATGAGATGGATTGACCCAGTGGCTGCAGTGATGGGCTCAAGTACAGCAAAGATTGTGAGGCTGGCACAGGACCAGGCAGTGTTTCGTTCTGTTGTAAATAGGGTCGCTATGAGTGGGAGCAGGGGGAGCTCTGGTAGCATAGTGGCTAAGACACTTGCCTGCTAACCAAACGGCTGGCGGTTCAAACCCACCAGCCACTCCTCGGAAGGAAGGTTGGGCAATCCTACTTCCGTAGTGATACTGCCTCGGAAACCCAAGGAGGGGTCGCTATGAGTCGGGTTTGACTCAACGGCACATAACAACAACAACAACAACATGAGTGGGAGCATAGCCTAGTGCCTACGGCACTTGACTGCTAAACAGAAGGCAGAAGGTTCAAATCCACCAGGCACTCCTCGGAAGGAAGGTTGGACAATCTACTTCCGTAGTGACACTGCCTCGGAAACCCAAGGAGGGGTCACTATGGGTTGGATCTCACTCCACGGCACATAACAACAACATAAGTAGGAGCTGACTCAGTGGCACCTAACAACAACAACAGAACACTGATGCTGACCAATAATTAAATGAAAAGTTCCAAATCATGTTCTGGGCCCTTTACTGACACCATTGTATTTTGTAGATGAGAAGACTGAGCCTCAGGGAAGATAAGTCTAAAGTCACTCAGTGGGTAGGTGGCAGAGTCAATGGGTGAATAAACACTAGTGGCCCAGGCTTTGCCTTACATTTCTTCTACTCACACCAGCCTAGCTCTTCTCACTCCCTAGCACCTACCCAGTTCCTATCAGAAGAAGTTTGGAAACCAGGGAGCTGCCAGGATGAAGTCAGACCTCTATGGACAGGAAAACATTCCTGCCACAGAGGAGAGTTGCTCACGCTGCAGGAATGCCCTCCCCTGGGCCAGCCGTCTGTCCATCTAGCTCAGAGTAGAAGTCAAGACAGGAATCTGTCAGGCCAATGCCAGGACACTAGAGTGGGCTGCCTTCCTGACAGCTGTTCTTGGGAAGGGGCCAAGGAAAAAACCCAGACCCAGTGTTTTTCACCCAGCCTCTAGGATTGGCTTTGTTCTCAGTGGCCTTGGAATGCCAGAGGTTCTGGCTATTTGCATAAACCACAGAATAGTGCATGTCCTCCTCCAACCCCTGGCAGTGCTCAGGATCATCAAGAAAGGACCAGACACCTCACTGGTCCGGGAGAAGGGACTGAGAGATCAAGAATCTAGGAGATGTAACCTGTCTTTTGACCCTAGACTTCACTGCCTATCCCCTGGGAAGGCTCTGGCACATTCTGAGCAGAGCCATCCTGGGCACTCTGCCCATGCCTCTTTGGGCATGGGGTCAACTCAAGACTCTCTCTTACCAGCAAGAACCTTTTGTACTGTGCTGCCTCTCTGTACACTGCTACCTCTCTTGTATTTGGAGGAGGAAGCTCTGAGGATTTGGGGCTCTGGACTACTTTCTTTCTCCACCACCCTTGTTCTGTAGCAGATATTTCTCAGCCACAAGGGCTGCTATGCTAGGGTGGACATACCAGCACCTTGGGGGAAATGACTAAGCATGGCATTTCTGTTTAATAGTGACTGTTGTTGTTAGGCACCATGTAGTAATTTCTGACCCATAGAGATCCTATGTACCACAGAATGAAACACTGCCTGGTCCTGCACTATCACCACAATTGTTGCTATATTTGAGCCTATTGTTGCAGTCATTGTGTCAATCCATTTTGTTGACAGCCTTCCTCTTTTTCACTAACCCTTTACTCTAGCAAGCATGATGTTCTTCAGGGAGTGGTCCCTCCGTATAATATGTCCAAAGTATGTGAGATGAAGTCTTACCATCCTGTTTTCTAAAGAGCATTCTGGCTATGCTTCTTCCAAGGTGGATTTGTTTGTTCTTCTGACAGTCCATAATATATTCAATAATTAAAGGCATCAATCCTTCTTTGGTTTTCCTTATTCAGCTACTACTACTTATTATTTATTATTACTAAATTATTATTATTACTATTGAGTATTGAAATTATTATTATTATTACTATTGAGTGCCTGCCTTATGTATAACCCCATTTATACTTCACAACATCCAATGAAGCCAGGTTGAACTCAGGCAACTGGGGGCATAGAAGTTATCCTTGGTCACCCGGTCGCTAAGTGGTAGAGGCAGAATCTGAATGCAGACCTATCTAATATTTGAACCAATATTCTTTCTACTATTCCTTGGGGCATCTTCAAGGTGTGGACAACAGAAATAACTCCAAGAAAGTGGAATGAACTAGAAAAAGAGCCTCTGTTTGTCACTTTTAGGGGACTTAAATTTTCCAAGCCCTCAGAGAGGCTGGGTAAATGAAAGCATGGAGAGAAAATCAGAGGTCAAGGTGATAGGGAGTCCTGTCTTTACCTAATTGGATTCCCACTGCACTTGGTGAAGCACAGACGCAGACATTTTCTTGGTACGAATGAATGAACCATCCGCCTGCATGTTTAGCTAAACTTTATTTTAAAGTTCATTCCATTTTTAAGCATACCATCTGTGATAAAGTTGTGTGTAAACTTGGTTGGCCCATGATTCTGAATGGGTTAAGCAGCTGTGTTGTGATTGTTCTAATGATGAGATCTGATGTAAGGTAGTTACCTCCATGGTGAGATATGCTGTGAGCAGATAATCAGTTAAAAGGGGGTTTCCTCAGGGGGTGTGGCCCGCTTCCAGTATATGTGGGGAAGCTTTAAGGAAGGTCTCTAGCTTTTGGCACGTTTGGATCCTGCATTTGGCCAAGTCTTCATCTCCAGTTCCTGGACTTGAGCCAGTGGCCTACCATGTTGCCTGCCAGTCTTGGGTTTGTGCCATTTTACCAGCCAACCTTGGGTTTGTCAGCCTCAGCAGCCAGCAGCTGCTCTAGTTAAGAGATGCCTCCAGCTCCAGTGGGCCTGGAATGGAGGCAGAAATGAAGCCCAAGGTCGAGAGGCCTTCACTTAGTCCCTAGAGCTGGCACTCTGAATTGGGACTTCTAGCCTCCTAACCTGTTAGAAAATAAATTCTTATTTGTTAAACTGTAGAACCTATTCCATTCATTTGTGGTATTTCTGTTATAGCAGCACTAGAGAACCAAGACACCATCTATGGGTTTCCTTTTATTGGTCCTAAACGTCCCTCCTATGACCCTCATGATGAGTGCTGTGGCCCTAGTGACCTCTGTTCACATTCTCTGTAAATTTATACTTTGATCCTGTCTGCTCTGAGATAATCATTTTTCCAAACAAATCGCTTCACTCAGGCTCACTCCTGAGGAGAGAGACCACAGTGATGGGAGAAGGGTCTTTTTCTATTTGGACTCTAGCCACCCCCTTCTATAATATAGGGACAGTGTAGGGGCTATGACTATGGATATGACAGTCTGGCTACAAAAGCTAAAATCCTGGCCTATTCCTGTACTAGCTGTGTGATCTCGTGCCAGTTACCCAACTTCAGAGCTAAAGTTTCTGAGTCTTGAAAGTGAGATTATTAATGGCACTTTTCTCATATGATATTGTAGTGATTGAGTCAGACAACGTGCATGAAACATATGTGTTAGTAACTAAAATAAAACTAGCCACAATAAAGATTATGGAGAAATTTTGCTAATCAACCTTGGTGAGGTGTTACTATCACTATATTCAGGACTCTAGGAGACAGTGAGAGGTTCCAAAGTTGACCTTGGCTGAGGGGTTGAGGAAGGGAACTGAATGTACAGGTTCCTCGGACAGCTTGAGGACAAGATCTCCCAAGAGTGTATGAATCCCTTCCTCCCCTTTCACCCCCTGGTCTCTGAATGCACCCTCCCTCATGGCTCAGGCTATATCCTCTAGGGTGCACAAGACTAGAGTCATGGACTTAGAACCCATTCCATTCCCTGAAGGGGCTGCCAAGTTCCTCAGCCTGAGAACCCTCCTCTCAGACAAGGTTCCATGCTTCCAGTGACCCTGTGGCTTCGGAGGGTGGAGTCAGAGTATAAGACCCCATTTCTAGGAGGGCAGTCACATGGTTGTGCCTCTCCAGAGCTGTGACTCTCCAAGCTCAGCTTCTTAGTGGGAGACATGATCTAGCTGCACTTTCTGATTCATTGAGATGCTGGGGTCTTCTCTATTTTTCTTTCTGTTTTTAATTTTTTAACTTATAGACCTAGCACACCATAAATTACCCAAACAGTAGTGTAAATATTTCCCTTCTTCCAGCCCTCAACCTGAAGTAATCTGGCATCAATTTGGTATTATCCTTCCTGATCTTTTCTGTTTATATCCATATGCCTGTTATCTTAGAAATTATGACCTTTGTTTTAAGAGTGTGTTTTAGCATAAATAGTAGCATACTGTATGTAACTCCTGTTCTGCAAGTTGCTTTTATTAATTCAGCAATGTCTGGAATATCTATCTTTCTATGTGAGAACATACAGCTCTACCTTGTTCTTTTTGACTGTTTCACCATAGTCCACCATATGAATGCGATATAGTCTAACTATTCTTCCAATGGATGTTTATGTCTTTTTTTTTGTCTTTTTCTTATTGAAATGGTTCCACAATAAACTTTCTATAAACATAGGTGAATATTTTTCTGGAGAAAGGGGAAATGAGAAAGAGAATTGTGAGATCGTAGGGTGGACATGACCTAACTGGGTTTCTACAAGCGTATTCTGTCTTCTCTTTCCATTGCTCTTGAATGTCCCTTTAAAGATTGAAAATTAGCAGGTAGGGCAGGATTAGAAGGAGGCACCTGCAGATATTTCCTAATCCAGGGTCATTGTCATCTTCCAAGGAAGTGACCAGTGTGTACAGAAGCTCAGGTGGGTACCCTGCTTATAAAATGCTCTTGATTCATAGGGCATCATTTACCTCCTAGAAATAGCCAATGAATAGAAGCAGGGGTACCTTAGTCCCCAGAGATCCTAAGACCTTCTTCAGAGGTCAAACGAAGTGACTGGATTCAATTTCATGATCTCTCCTTCAAGATTCAACAGAGACCTGAAACTCCATGATTGGGGCTTAGTCTCTCCCATTCTGGAACCTGAGGAAGTGTGAACTTTATGTTAGAGGGATTTGGATTTGTCACTCAGCCTTGCCACCAGCTGTATGGCCTTGGGAATGTCACTTGTCTACTCTGATTTTCATATTCCTCATACATAGAAAAAAAGTATAATAATCATATGTGAAAGTGATTCATAAATGGTAAAGAAATGAAAAATGTTAGTGATGTCAAATATGAAGCAATTGTGACAAATACAATGCCAGGGTTGCCTCACCAGGAGACGTCCTTCTCTTTCCTTTCCTCCCTTCCTCCATCTCTTCCTTTCTTTCGGATCCAACTCAATAGCAGTAAGTTTGGTTTTTGACTAAGTGCTGGGCATTCTGCTAGATCTGGGAACACAGTGATGACCAAGACAAGAATCATGTCCTTATGGAACAAATAGACAGGTAGTTGGATGTTGATATGAGATGTGCTGTGATGGGGTTGGAAAGGAGTGTAGGAGGTATGGGAACACATAGCAGGGCACTTCACAAAGTCTTGCTGTCCAGAAGAAGAGACCTCTAAGCAGAGACCAGAAGGAAGAGTTGAATCAAGCAGACAAATACAGGAATGGGAGAGGGGTGTAGGTAGAATATTCTGACATGAGCAAAGAAATGATACATATAATATAATATAACATATATATATTTATGTATTTATCTATTTTATATATATATATATATATGTTGTTGTTATTGTTGTTATTTTGCCATCGAGTCGGCCCCGACTCACAGCGACCCCTCCTTGGGTTTCCGAGGCAGTATCTCTACGGAAGTAGGATTGCCCCACCTTCCTTCCGAGGAGTGGCTGGTGGGTTTGAACCGCCAGCCTTCAGGTTAGCAGTCAAGTGCCTTAGGCACTACGCTACCAGAGTTTATATATATATAAACTCATATATATATATGAGTAATCATATATATATATGAGCTCTGGTAGCGTAGTGCCTAAGGCACTTGACTGCTAACCAGAAGGCTGGCGGTTCAAACCCACCAGCCACTCCTCGGAAGGAAGGTGGGGCAATCCTACTTCCGTAGAGATACTGCCTCGGAAACCCAAGGAGGGGTCGCTGTGAGTTGGATTGACTCAATGAGAAAGAGTTTATACACACACACACATCTCACATGTGAAGGTCCAGAGCCAGGGCGACTCAGGCATATTTAGAGAACATAGCTCAGTCTGGTGGGGGACAAAGGGCAGTTATAATGTGTGTGTGTTTATGTGTGTAGGTATGGGGAGGGCTAGAAGATGGAGCTGAAAATATGTGCAAAGTTAGATCACAAAGGTTCTTGTACATACGTTAAGAAATTTAGACTTCATCCTAGTAATCAAAGTAAAGTGACTAAAGGGATTTAAGCAGGGAAAAAGAATGACCAAACTTTTGTTTTAGAAAGTTCTTCTTGGCTGCAATCTGGTGAATGGATTGGAGGAGGCCAGGTTTTAGGCTTGGTGTTACCATAGTTCACTGAGGGATGATGATGAGGGTCTACCTTCAGGCAATGGAGATGGAGAGAAACCATGATGGAGACAGAACTGGTGAAAATATTGTAACAGTCAACTTTTGATTCTCAATTGGATTCTTGGCCTGGTGGTAGTAGCCTGCAGTCCTATTAAGACCAGATTGAGTATAAGCTCTAAACCTAGCCTATCTTCCCATGTCTTCTGGAGGGCTCTGAGCTTGGCTTCCAAAAAAACATTAGCCTCTGCAGGCAGATTCTGTTTTTTCTCATCTCAAAGCATGCACAAGAGGAAATGAGTCCTGCTCAGGTGATCTTCCAATGGCTGGGAGGAAATTTCTATCTGATGTTACTCAGGTCTAACAAGAGAGAGAGAAAGGAGATGCTGGTCTAGGATTCAGGCTGCTGTAGAGGGGTTAGTAGGATGGGGAAGGAGGCATGTGCCTGAAGTTACCTGGAGTTTTGGATTCAACCAGGAAATTGTAACCTTTGGGGCTGAGCTAGAGAGAAATCATGAGACAGATGAAGGGTCACTGCTATAGAATAGATCCATCTCATAGTGATCCCTCCCTGGGTTTTGGATGTGGTATTTCTATGGAAGTAGATTGCCCCATCTTCCTAGGAGTGGCTGGTGGGTTTGAACCTCCAGCCTTCTGGTTAGCAATCAAATGCCTTAGGCACTATACCACCAGAGGGATAAAAGATTATAAAAGGATTTCTGCCCTCTAGTTGCCATGGAATCAAATGTAATTCATTATGATCCTATGTATGTCAAAGCAGGACTGTGTTCCATAGAACTTTCAATGGCTGATTTTCGGAAGTAGAGTGCAGGCTTTTCTTCCCAGGTGCCTCTTAGTGGACTTGAACCTTCAGCTTTTCAATTAGCTGCTGAATGGTTCAACTGCTTGCACAACGTAAGAGCTCCACCCTGTCCATAAGACAGTAAAAAAGAACATTGGCTGAGTGTTAGGACATTAGGGTGCCAGGCCTGGCACCATGGCTGTGAGGCTTTGGTGAGATCACTCAGTTTATCTGAGCCTTGGTTTCCCATCTGTATCAAGAAAGTGTTTGTAGAAGGAGGAACGAGTACTGGCTTTCAAATAATAGTGTACAGGCGTATTTTCTTGCATTGTACCTTTGATCAAAAAACACTTAACATCTATGTTTTCTCATTTTCAATAAAAAGTGCTTAAGAACATCTTCCTTTGTATTATCATTGGATTGGCGCTTGTGAACCAGCGTGTGTGAAAAGCACTTCAAATGCTCATAAGTTGTTATAACATTGGAAATGGATAAAACGCTTCACAGTGAATAAATGCTATCGTACCAATTATCCCATGTAATATATCTGAGTACATGTGTGCATTCTATGTATTATTATACCTACCTCCCATGTGTATTGTACAGCAGGCACAAGATTTTGCTCTTCCAAGATATATTCAATGGCTCCCTACCTCACTCAGCAAAAGTGATAACATTCTTACTCTAAAGCCCTACTATGTCAGCAGATACTCCTCACATCTCACCCCATCACCTCTCTTCTCCATCTCCTTTTGCTCTCCCCCTCTTTCATTCTGCTCCACACCAGTACGCTCTGTACTTGTCACCATTGAGTCGATTCTGATACATGGCAACACCATATGGTTCAGTGTAGAACTGCACCCCATGGGGTTTTCCATGGCTATAATCCTTATGGAAGCAGATCACCCAGCTTTTCTTCGATGGTGCCACTGAGTGGATTTGAACTGCCACACTTTCGGTTAGTAGCAAAGAACAAAGTGCTTACGTCACCCAGGGACCTTGGCTTTCTTCAAACACACGAGGCTATATCTCACTCTGAACTTTTACTTGGCTGTTTCTTTCTCAGGTAGCTTCATGCTCACTTCCTCATCTCCAAGTTTTGGTTCAAATGTTACCTTCTTGAGTCAAATGGACCCTGCAAATCTCTCCTATCACTCTACTTGATCCCTTTCCATCATCTGACATATTAAGTATTTCACTTATTTGTTTATCATCTGCCTTCCCCTGTAGGTGGAAGTTTCATGAGGGCAGGAATTTCTGTTTTGTTCACTTCCGTATACTCAGTGCCTGGAATAGTGCCTAGCACATAGGAGGAGCTCAATAAACATTTAAGCTTGCATAAATGCTTAATGGAATGAATGCGAGCAGTGAGGGTAACACATTTCTTTTGATGATGTGGTGCTAGACACAGTGCACACAGCAGTTAACAAGACCAACACTTGTTAACTTGTTAAGTCTCAGCTGTGCCCGCCCCTCATTGATTCTTGACAGCCAGTGGTAGAGGTAGAAACTCAGAAGTGCTTAACTTTGTACCAAAGGATGCTACCTGCCTCTCTCTTGTTTTTGCTGGGTAGCCGAGGTCACTGACTAGGCTCCAGATGAGAACTGGTCTGCACTTTTCTCCCCAATCAGGCCTCATACCAAGGGCAGAGTTGGTGAGGGGTGTAGGTTCTATCCTGTGTGCAGGGAGTGGCCTTCTAGGGGCTATGGGATGCAGGCAGACCACTCTCTTT
Source organism: Orycteropus afer afer (assembly GCF_000298275.1). Taxonomy (NCBI): domain Eukaryota; kingdom Metazoa; phylum Chordata; class Mammalia; order Tubulidentata; family Orycteropodidae; genus Orycteropus; species Orycteropus afer. Next base: position 706,410 of record NW_006921604.1, on the reverse strand, counting down.
CTTGTTGGCATTCAGTCCCACCACCAAGGGCTCCAGATCTCTGGGCAAAGGTCATAGCACCTGCTGCCCAGGAGACATGTGACAACTTGAGCTCTGCTGGGTTGGAACAACCCACACAATCAGGTCATTGTGCTAAACATGCAGGTCCCCTTGCCAAATCACACCCCTTTCCAGCACTGGCAGACCATTCTGGGGCACTGCTTTATGGGGACCCCACATTGGGGGTGGATGTTGTTCCAGTGACCCTGGGGGAGGACGTCTCTTCTGTGAGACTCCCCTTGCCCTGGTCCTGCTCTAAGTTCCAGGCAGAAGCAGATGGGAGAAGGAAGAAATAAGCCAAATGTGGCTTCAAGCCCCATAAGGAGTACCAGATTTTGACATGACCATTACCATTTGACTTTTGGTGACATTTTGGTATAAACCATTGTCATCCAATATTTGCTTTGGGTGATGGAGACTGTTGATCACTAACTTTCATTTTTCGGAACTCCCAAAGGTTTTTCTCCTGTCATGTCAGGAGAAATTGCCACCCAGCATGGGCCACTCCTGAAGGAGGCTCTTCCTTCACAGAACCAGTGATGGATTCAGTGATGCTAGCTTTGCTTTGCCCTCAAACCTCAGCACATATTTCCACAAAGATAGAGGAAGAGGTAGTACACACTGCTTGCATTGCCAATCTACCTCTTTTCTTGCAGGAAGACTTCAATCTGGAGGCCAGGGCTCAGGCACCCGGGAAACCCTTGCTCATGTCCCTGGCTTTCTGAGCCCACAAGGTTATTTCTGTATCCCATGTTTTTGCCTCTCCAGAATCATTCACACACACACACACCGCTGCCATGTGAAGGAATTTTCCTCATTGAATTGCTTCAGAATGGAGTTCCTGGGCATATTCCTTTCATTTTCATCCACTGGGTAAGGGGGGATGTTGTTGTTGTTGTTGTTATGTGCCATCGAGTCTGACCCGACTCATAGGACCCCTCCTTGGGTCTCCAAGGCAGTATCACTATGGAAGTAGATTGCCCAACCTTCCTTTCGAGGAGTGGCTGGTGGTTTTGAACCACCAGCCTTCTGGTTAGCAGTCAGGTGCCTTAGGCACTACACTACCAGAGCTCCTGGTAAGTGGGGAGGAGCACTGTAATTACTGAATACCTACTCTGTGAGCACCAACTATGTCTCAGGTGCCCAACGTGTTTTGTGGATGTTGTTTCTACAGTTCCAGGTGGCTTTATACCTAAAGAAAAGGGCACTATGACCTTGAGTTTTAGAGTTGGTCATTCTTAGAGGCTTCCTCTACCACTTATTGTAGGAACCTTAACAAATTATTTAGCCCTTCGGGAGTGCTGATTGCTTTAAATGGAAGAGGGAGATAATTAAATTAAAATACCTACATTTTGAGGGTTGTATGAGAATTAGCTGCATGGTTGTCCGTTCAAACCCACCAGCTGCTCTGCAGGAGAAAGATAAGGGAGTTTGTGTCTATAAAGATTTATAGCTTTGGAAACCCTATGGAGTAGTTCTACTCTGTCCTAGGGTTGCTATGGGTCAGAATCGACTCAATAGCAGTGGATTTGGTTTGCTTTTGGGGTGAGAATTAAATGAGATGACATATGTAAAGACATGTACAAGGCTTTTTAAGGACTTCACACATTTTAGGGATGATGACGACGAAGAAATAGTGCTGGCTCTAAAAAGCTCCCTTAGTTTGTTATCCTTGGCTTCACTGCTGCTTGGAATTTCTGGCTGGGCAGCAAAAAGGCCTTGAAGCTGGCAGTCCTGAGAGACCTGACTCTGTTTCTCACTTGTCAGCCACTCCTCCCAAACACTTTCCTTTCTGGTTTGAGGGTTGAGTCTGGGGGTGCTGGCCCAATGCCTGATGTCAGAGCACATTCAGAGGACTGGAGAGCCCCTCTCCTTTTCCAGGCTCCAACCCTTTCCCCTAACTCAGCCCAGTCAGGTCGTCTCCCCCTCTGTCTGCTGAAGCCTGAACAGAGGGGAAGAGCTGGGAGAGAGGGTCCCTAAAGGAAAGGGCAAGCCCCTCCTCTCCACCACCAAGGAGCGCGACAGACTTGCTCTAGTTCCCTCCTCCCACTGGCTGGGTCTCCAGGTGCCTTTTTTTAATTAAAAGTATTTAGCCTCCCGTTACACTGGCCCTAATTTGCATGGGATCCTTTCTTTTATGCAGCCTCAGTATCAGAACAAGCCAGGAGGTTAACGGTGCGTCGTCGTGCCACATCTCGGGACAGCCCAGCGAGCTGAGTGCTCCCTATTTCCCCACACGTCTCCCCCCAGGGCTCTGCATCGCATCGGTGGCTGCCACCACGAGGGCGGGGAGCTGTCAGGCTTCCAGCCCCTTTGTAGCCCAACCCCGCTCAGAAACCGAGGCGGGAGGAGAGGCGCCTCAGCTTCCCAGACTCGGGCGCGCAGGCGTGGCTCCTGTTATGAAACACATTGAGAGTCTAGGTCTCCATTGGTCCTTAAAGCCAAGGGTGGGGACCTCTGCTTCGCTATAACTTTTAGGGTTGAACCTCGATGTGTATCTGAGAGAACTAAGAAGGCAGGTGTTTGGATCCCCTGTGTGGTACAAGTGGTTACTCTCTCAACTATTAGCTGAAAGGTTAATGGTAGGAACCCAAAAAGAGGTGCCCAAAAGACAGGCCAGGTCTGGTCACCTGCTCTACTGTGCACACATGGGTCACTATGAGTCAGAATCAACTCCACCATCACTAACAACATGCATCAGGCACTGGACAGAATTACAGTGGGTATTTCAGGAAAGTCTATAACACAGCTCCTTCCCTGAAAGTACTAAAAGCTGTCAGGATAAATTTGTATTGGAAATTTCGCAAGGAGGTAGAAGGTGGTTAAAAGCTGCAGAAAGCGTTCATGTTTAGAGGCACCGAAGTTCAGAGGAGAGCCAGAAGCCAACACTCAGAGAGCACTTCAACGCTAGGTCCTTTCCTAGTAGTTTGTCATTGTTTATTTGTTTTAAACAAATGAGAATTCTGATGTTTAGATAAATCTGGCAACTTCATCAAGGTCACACCTATAGTGAGAGGTAGGCCTTGGGTTCAAACTCACACCAGCTTGCTTCCCAGGCCCATCCTTTCCCACTTGAGAGGAAAGAAAGAGCCAGCTTGAGGAGACCAGACTCCTTCCCTCGAAGGTACTCATGTACTAATGTTGTTGTTATATGCCGTCGAGTCAAACCCGACTCATAGCAACCCCTCCTTGGGTTTCCGAGGCAGTATCACTATGGAAGTAGGATTGCCCAACCTTCATGTACTAATGGAGAGGGTAAATGTTTCTAGTTTTAAGCAGCTCATTTTTGGATAATTTGTTACATAACAATAGACAACTAATACTAGGCCGTTATTCTCATATCTGCTCAGAGAAATTCTACTCTTTCTGTCATCAAATTGTTCAGAGACTATCCCAAAATAACTTTTTTCTTCTTCTTTTTTTAAGCTTTAAACCTGTCTATAGCACTGATGTTAAGATTTGCGGAACACATACATAAATTTATTCACAGCACTTTAGGTGTCACTGTGATCAAATTCCCAGAGGGACTCTGCCCAGCTGGCAGTCTGGGGATATCAGGGAAGCTCCACTGAGTGCAATAGATGTGTTATTCTGCTTTGACTGGACATTCGGGCTGAGACAAGGGGTGATTCTGAGGCAGAGGTCACATGACCTTTCCTAGAGACAAATCAGAAAGAAAGGAGGTGGCGAGGGGCAGCAGTTGTGGTTGGTGAGACTCACCTTTCTGAGTGAAAATAAAATAGACCAAAGGTCAGTCCAAGAAAAGGTCAATCAGGTACAGGGTCTGAGTGGCTGCATTTTATATCTTTGTGTGCATGTGGATATTCTTTCTTTAACTATCTTGTTGTTGTTGTTGTTATGTGCCGTCGAGTCGGCCCCGACTCATAGCGACCCCTCCTTGGGTTTCGAGAAGGCTTCAAAGAATCAGAGATCACCACCAGTGCTGGTAAAACGTCACAAGGTTTGTTTGTTACTTTAACCTTAGTCTCTATTTCCTTCCACGGGAAAAAGGACCACCAGGAAGGGGAGCTACAGAGCTAGATACACAGAGAGGGGAAAAGGGACAGCACCTCATAGGGGAGACAGAGAGAGAGAGAGAGAGAGAGAGAGAGAGAGAGAGAGAGTGTGTGTAAAAAAAGATTCCCTGAAGATTAAGGCAAAGGAAGAAACAAGTGCATGAGAAGCTAGTCTGGGTTTGTGAAGGAGATCTGAGCAGTTAAAATGTCCTGGCCAGACAGTGTTCTCGGCTACGTCTTTTCATTGGCTGGACTCTGCCTGTAATTCAGGTAAGTGCCACCAGGTGGAGAAGTGTTTGAATTACAACTTCAAGGCTCAAATGATTTTCCATAGGGAATAGTAACTGAGAAGACAGTTTTAACCATCATAATTAAAACTGTGCTCAAAAACATGTATAAACATGTATGAACATGTTTTAAGAATAATTTTTAACTACATGTATATACACATATACATACAGACAGACATATGTATATATCCACTAACAAACATTGTAAATTTATGAAAGGCCCTAACTAATCCTCTTCAGGGAGCTAATCTGGTGGTGGAGTGCCTAAGGCATTTGCATGCTAACCAGAAGGCAGATTGGGCAATCTACTTCTGTAGAGATATTACCTCAGAAACCCAAGGAGGGGTTGCTATGAGTCAGAAATAACTCTATGGCAGTGAGTTTAATCCTCTTCAGGCTTCTGTTGCCTCATTTTAAAAGCGAAAGTGTTGAGCAAAGCGATTTTTAATGTCTAGCTCTGAAATTCTAGGATCTATAGTATTATTGATTGACCTTCTCTAGCACTGACCTTTGGTTTATTTTAAGGCGCTCTGGTTGTGTAGTGCCTAAGGCATTCGACTGCTAGCCAGAAGGTTGGTGGTTCAAACCCACTAGCCACTCCGTGGTAGGAAAACCAGACAATCTACTTTTGTAAAGATTCACTGCCTCAGAAATCCAAAGGGGGTCGCTCTGAGTCAGAATCAACTCCATGGGAGTGAGTTTGGCTTTATAGTATAACAATTTATAGTAAGGTTTATTTTACTTTGTTCTCTTAGCTCCGTAAGCCTTTGGCCTCTCAATTACATTTCTTACCCCTTCATTTGCCACAGTTCACTTGAACTTTGTCTCTTTAAACATCAGCAATCATTCAACGTTAATTTTCTCAACTTCTCTGTATTTCAAAATTTCTCTATAATTCACCTATTCCTTCTCCCCTTTTTTTCTCTGGCTTATTGGACAAAAACTTTGTATGCTTTTTTAGTTTCTCTTAACTATCTCTTTTCTCTCTTTTGTTTTTTTTGTTGTCCATGATGAGTAATCTCTCTAGTTCCAGAATTGATCACACCATGGGGCACTGGAATGGAAGACTGTATGACACAATCCAGAAGGGTAGAGTAGCTTGTTCATTGTGGGCTAAATCTTGATTGGTGGGAAGTGGGAGACTAGAGCGAGATGATCAGATAAATTCCCTTTGTCCAATCAGCAAACTTCTCCAAGGTATGATTTCTTTGTGTAACTCTTACGGAGAAGCCCAGCATGCCAAGCAAATGTGTTTCATGAGTGATATGTGTATCTTCACAGCTCGTGAAGTTTCCATAGCACAGTAATGCATTTCATCAAAGTGCTTTAGCTATTTGATCATCTTGCTTTCATTGTTTCCCTCTCACTATCCTGGGGTTCTAACCAGAAGACTGGCGGTTCAAACCCACTGGCCCCTCCTCAGAAAGAAGATTGGGCAATCTACTTCCATAGTGATTCCACTTTGGAAACCCAAGGAGAGGTCTGTATGAGTCAGATCTGACTTGACAGCAGTGAGTTTGTTTTTTGTTGTTGTTGTTGTTTGTTTGTTTTTTATCCTGGGCTTGTACCCTTCCACCAAATAAAGTGTCAGCCCTTTAATTCTTGCCTCAGCCTCCATTCTAGAAAGTCAGGGCTAAGACACCTTATCTCAGAATATGTGTCCTCTCCTTTACAAGTTAGCTCTGTCTCTTGGACTCTTATTTGAATCCCTTTATGCTGACTCCATGCTTCTTTAACCATTCTTCCATTGTTTTGAATCTTCAGTTTCTCCGTCCCATTGGTTTCCTTTCTCTTAGTCTATGAACATGCTCAAATATTTTCATGAAAAACAAATTTTCCCTTTATTTAAAGTGTTTAATGCTATCTCTTCATGGACAAATTTCTTACAAAGTTTTTCTAACTGCCTAAATGTTCTCACTGTCAACCCATACTTTGACGTTTTGTAATCAGGTTTCTTTCTACATCTTATTACTCACATGGTTCTCCTTAAGGGTCACTAGTGCAAAATTCAATAGCTTTTCTCAGTCATTATCCTTGTTTCTGCCTTAAAGTATTTGTCATGGTTGCCTTTTCCCTTCTTCCTGAAACCCCCTGCTAACCTGGCATCCAGGTCATTGTGCACACCTGTGGCTCCTCCTACCTGTTTTCCAGATTGTCCCATTTATGCCTTATTCTCTGACTTTTCCTTCCCTCTCTGACTCGAGGTATGTTTTAATGTTGGGGCTTTGGTTATATTCTCTTCTTTCAACACACTTTCTCTGCTGCCTACTCCCCAACCTTCATGCTTCGGTGCTCTCTTCTAAGTAGATAACAGATATATCTCTCTGGCCTGACTGTCTCCCAAGCTCAGGGCAAGCTTTGCCATTTGGAAATAACTAAAGAGCCTCAAAGATAATATATACCAAGCAGAATGCATTCTTTTTATACACGCACACACACACACACACACACACATGCACACATCCCCCAAACAAAGAAACAACTTGTTTCTCTTCTTGACTTTCCAGTTACTAGTTATGATACCACCATCCACCTGTTCTTTATTTTTTGTGCATCCATGTCAGCTGTTATGAAACTGTTCTGGGACCTTCAGAGATACTGTGGTCTTTTGAATGTGGACAGGTTCCTGCAAAAGTAGGTGTGACTAGTCCCGTGAAATGTAACATTTTGCCATTATTGTGATTCATCATTAGATATAAGCTGTTGAGGCCTATGGAAGACTGGCCTACCACTGATTCCTTGGGCTGAGACTTGCAAAGCAACGCTAGCAAAGGTATGTAGCAGAAGACTTAGGAACAACAGACACCTCTAGGCCTGGTCTCAGATCAAATGAGGTCAAAGGAAACAGCATCCTTGATGCCCTCACTCTCATATCCTATTTGTTTTGGAATATATGATTTTCATATTAATTCTGCATTTTCCAGAGCCCCTTGTAGAAAGCCTCATACATCGCTAATTTTCCCTACATGTGATTGAATGATGGGATATTTCTGGGTGCTTATCTCAGCCACAAAATCCAATACACTTGCACACAAAACCAAACCTGTTGCCATTGAGTCAATTCTGACAGATAGTGACCCTATAGGATAGAAAAAACCCCTGCTCTATAGAGTTTCCAAGGCTGCAAATCTCTACAGAACCAGGTCACCACATCTTTCTCCTGTGGAACAGCTAAGGGATTCAAACTGCTGAACTTTTGACTAGGAATTGACTACTTTAACCAGTGTGCCACCAGGGGTCCTCACTTGTACTCAAGGGAGGAGCTGATGCTGCTTCTCTGCAACTCATCTTCCCAGAACCTTCATTCCCTGGGAGGCCAGATAGGATAACTAATGGCGATGTTTGGGATTCAAGGCTGAAGGGAACTGTAGAGATGACTGGCGTCAGTCCCTTTGTTCTGATGAGTGGGGAGGCTTTCTGAGACATTAAGGAACATTGCCATGGACCCACAGGGGGTCTCCTTACATGATGCCTGCTTTTATTTACTTTCTCCTTGGAAAGGATAGTATCAGGGTCAGATGGCCATGCTTAGGTTGTGGTAGAGGGGCCTTTCATGAGCTCATCTGCAGGCAGTGTGTTGGTGGAGAATGCACTGTTACTGTACATTGTCATTCTGCAATATCCACCCATCTCAGTTAACACCCATAGTTTCATGGAAATGTTGCCTTGAAGAGAACCATCTTAGGGTGACTTTGGAGAGATCGTTTTGGAGACTTTGAGGAGACTGTTCAAGGTCTGGAGGGCTCATCAGAGGGAAGAGGGAAGGAGTGTTCAGGGGTTGTCATGTATTGGGAAACATAAGCCTTCGGATACCTCCTGTGGAGCTTGTCACAATGGAGTCGGTTCTAACTCATGGTGACCACATGCGTGCAGAGTGGAGGTACACTTCATAGAAATTTCCAAAGCTGTGAGCTTTTGGAAGCAGTTCACCAGACATTTTTTTTCTGATATGCCTCTGGAATGGGTCTGAATCCTCAACTTTTCAGTTATTAGTTGAGCACTTAACTGTTTGTGCCACCCAGGAACTCCATTTGTATATATAACCAAAATATATGTTCTACTCTCAAAAACTCTTCTTGGACCTTATAGCTCCTTCTGATAAGGGAAGCCTCCTTGGACAGCTGAAACTTGGTGTCAATCACATATTCAACAACTCTTTATTGGGGACCTTTTGCTGTGACTTGTCATGATGTAGCAGTTTATATCCAGCAAGACAGACCAAGAGTGCAGGTTTTATTTTGTATTTTATTTTATTTATTTTATAGATGAGTATGTGTATGTGTGTGCATGTGCACAGAGGGTGTGGACCTTCAGCCCATGCTAGGAACAAGATGCATACAGCTAGTAGGAGATGCTGAGGAGTCTGGGAAGAACTTTGGGATCTAGGTCATTTGTTTGTAGGGTCCAGGACCAGTGCTCCAAGACTCAGATGGACTCCAGACAAAAGGAGTCCATAAAACAGCCATCATCAAGGAACTGGGGGCCTCCCATCTACCCAACATTCAAATCTCACTTTTACATGGAGTCTTCTCAGTCCTTGATGATCTTATCCTCTTTGAGGAATTGATACTCACTGTATATGGATCATTTGAAAGGTAAACCTTGGTGCTCAGAAGGATGCAACAGAGGGAAATGGAGGTTTAGAGACACCAAGTCACTTACTCAAGTGTCATATATGGTCATAGAAGAGCCAGGATGTAAATCCAGATTTCCACAACTCCTCCTCCTACCTTGCTGCTGCCTTGTTATTCTCATCTGGCTGTGTGTGTCTTGTTCCCATCTAGGATAGTAATGCCTAGAAACTTCATGTATCTTCCATTTGCTTAAGCTCTGTGCTGAAAATGAAGTAAGCAATGAAACTGCTTGGTTGTGGACCTACTATGTGTCAGCCACTGGCTGAACAGTAACTTATTTGATCCTCACAACAGCCTTACATGATAGACATTATCTTCTTAATGCTGCAGTTGACGGATTTAAGCCTACCAAGGTTAAAAAGCATTCTCAAGGTCACCCAGATGCTTGCTGCACTGGCAGAGGAGTTGGGATGTGGTGCCAAAGAGTAGGCTCTTAACCCTCCATAGCAGCCTTAGCAGATGACACCCAGGGAGCTGATTGCGGCTTCTCTGTGCCAGCCCTGCTCACTGCTGGGCAGGCCTGCCACAGGCTCTGCCCGGCTCACCTGGGCAGGTGGCTGGGCCAGGATTGCATGGCTGGTGAGTGATATATGGAGAGCATCTCCTCCTGCCTGACAGGCAGAAGATAAACAGCTCCCCGTTAAATCTCACTTAATGCTGATATTTATAAATTTATTCAGCTTGTGTTTACTGAATCGAGAGAATGCCTAATAACATAATGTGTTTCATTTCACATGTTCCTACTAATGAGAATGCAAGTATTGCTTAATTTTTTTTTCCTAACATTTCATTTGCTTTCCACTTCTTTCACCCCATCCTGTTGTTGTTTTCTTGGAATTTAATCTGTTGCCAAACTCTGGAAAGTGGTTTTTTTTCAGGTGTTAGTAAGGAAAGAGCCAAAGTGGTCTCAGAGTGGCTGTCGAGGCAGAGCCTCCAAGGGAGCTCTATTCCTGTGTTCAGTTTACTCCATGGTATCAGTGCCCATGGAGCCTTGGGGCCCACAAGATGGAACATGCTGAACAGAAAACAAATGCCCTTTGCATCCCTGTATAAGTTTTGGGGTAGCTGTATGTGTGGGCCTGAGTTGGAGTATTTTAGGGTTTCAGGAAGAGAATGTATGGGCAAAGGGCAGGAAGATGGTGTCCTTGGCTTTGGAAGAACAAGATGCTGGCCAGAATGACTGAGGGAATATAGGCAAGATTGGGGGTAGGGTAGTGCAGCTGTGTGTATGTGTGCGTGTGAAAGACAGACAGAGAGAGGGAAAGAGAGAGAGAGAGAGAGAGAGAGAGAGAGAGAGAGGTTCTGCCTTTATCTTGCTTGATGAGAGAGAGAGGTTCCACTTTTATCTCAGTTTGATTAGCTCACTATGCATTTGTAAAAATGGAGGACTTCTCCTCACTGTTTACTGGCTCTGAAAGTACAGTTTTATGATATATCTGACAGCCCTTACCTGGGCCAGTAGTGAGGTGGGGAGAAATGGCAGATCAACAAAGCTCAAGAGATTGCTTAGACATAGTTAGGCAAAGGAGTGGAAGTACAGAGATCTGAGTGGTCTGTTCTGGGCTTCCTTGGGGTGGAGCGGATGGAAAAGTGGAGTAGAGGCACCAAGCTTGCTAGGCCTCAGTGGCCTGATTGTTCCTCTGTTCTTACCCAGCACTGCATCTAGTTCTCACACCCTAGATCCACTTCAGTATGACTTTTTCATTTTTCTCTTTTCTTTCTCTTCCTTCCTTAAACCTCATATCATGGAACTAAAGTATTCTTTTCTTTTCTTTTTTTAATGTATGACCTTAAATATAAAAGTTGAGAGGAATGGTGGATTTGGAAAAGGATAACAAATTGGCTGTACAACTTGAAGAATGTAATCAATGTTACTGAATGATGCATGTAGATATTGGTAAAACAGTGTATATTTTGCTATGCATATTTTCACTATGATAAAAAAAATCAAATGGAATAATTTGTATTTTCCTGTCATCACACCTGGCCCCAATAATCCAAATGTATCATACAAACAAACAAATAAACTCATTGCTGTCAAGTCGGATCTGACTCATAGCCACCCCTCTTTGGGTTTCTAAAGCAGTATCTATGGAAGTAGATTGCTCAGTTTTCCTCCCAAGGAGTGGCTGGTGGGTTTAACCACCAGCCTTCTGGTTAGTAGTCAAATGCCTTAGGCACTATGCCACCAGAGCTTTCATCCAAATGTATAGATGGCTATAAACATTTTTCTTGTCTTATAACCCAAAATATTACCCCTTCCTGTCCTTGTGCATTGGCTGGATTAGAGGCTGGGATGAAGGAAACTAGAGTTCCATCCCTGACCTTATCTGACCTTAGACAAACCACAAGCTTCCTTGAACCTCACATGACCTGAAGGTCTAGTCCTTTCAGCCTTGTTCTGGGTGGCAAATTTTGTTCTAGGTGTATTCTGTTGGGCTGGAAGAGCAGGGAGAGACCCAAGTACAGGTGGTAGCACCTCTGAGGACAGTGTTCTCTGCCTTTATGCTATTTGAGAAACAGAATGAGCTATCTTTCTTGGGGCCTGGCATCTTAGGGGTCTTTCACCTTTGACAAGGCAAGAAACTAGGACCAGCCTGGGGAGCCAGGGAGTACAGCATCCTTGAGGTGTGAGGATAGAGGCTCCAGCCAAATGTGAAGGCTGAGTTTCTCCCAACAGCAGGGGAGCAGATAATGTACCAAATTCTAGTTCTGCCAATAACCAGATCTGTGCTCTGGAGAAAGTTCTTGCCCTGTCTGGGCATCAGCTTCCCTGTCCAATTAAGAGAGGTGGCCACCAGATGAACTCTGGTGACATAGTGCCTAAGGCATTTGACTGCTAAGCAGAAGGCTGGCAGCTCAAACCCACCAGCCACCCTGTGGAAGGAAGGTTGGACAATCTACTTCCATAGTGATACTGCCTTGGAAACCCAAGGAGGGGTGGCTATGAGTTGGATCTGACTCGACGGCAGTGTGTTTGGTTTGGTTTTCTATGGCTTAACTCCCACAGCCCCTTGCACAGGGAGTTCTAAACCCAGTGTCCTCTCCTCCACGCCCAGATCTGTGGGGGCTAACCTGGGCAGTGCTGGGGATTGAGGCAGTCCTTTCTACCAAGGCCTATTCGCTCTGGTCCATCTAGTTAGCTTCTTTAAGGGTTGGGGACAGGTAAGTGGCATGGACTTCAGGGGTCGTAGATAGCACAGACCAATTTTAGGATGTGAGTTAAGAAGCCCCATGTCTGGCTGCAGTCATATCTTCCTTTTTCTAGTCCCCTTAAACACAGTCCTTTCCACATGCAGCCTGAATATAGAATGACTGTCTGCATTAACACCTCTGAGGCCCATCAGAATGGCCAGCCATCCCAGGCTCTTTTCTGTTGTGCAGCAGCAGCAGCAGCAGCAGGAACTTCCTCTTGATACCCCCTCCCTGCCCTCCCTCTGAGTGTAGCTCTGTTTGGGGTTCCTTCAGGAGGAGGGGGAGGGAGATAGGGGCTCATCCCTTTCTTTTGTGCTTCCTCTCCCTCCCACTTCCGCTCCCCTCGCTGCACCGGGTGACCTTTAACCCCTCCCTTGGATGTCCCTCAAAGGCAGCTCCTGTGGTTAATAACTTCGGCTGGCAGCCCCACACAAAGCCAGGGCCGGAAACCATTGTTCTGGGGACAATGGCAGAGCAGCCTAATAATGAGGCGGCCACAGTGTTGTCTGACATCCTATGTTGCCCTGGCAAAGGGGGAGGGGCAGTGGGGCTTGCCATGTCCTCACCTCCTGGAGCTGAATTATTCCCCTCTTGCATGGTGATTCCTATTTCTAAGGAGGCACCAGGCACCTGTGCCCTCCAATGGGCTGTATTTCCCTGTTATTGCATGCTGGGTAGATATCAACCGGAGCCCCCTCCTGCTCTACCACTATTTTGGGTCATTTTTTGGTACTTGTGTGCTGGGAAGCTTACATGAATCAGGGTACCATAGCATTTGGCAGTGGAGGAAGAGCTGTGGGCTGGCTGTGATGAATGGATAAGAGAAGGAAGGTTTCAACCTGCTACCTGATAGGAAGCATATGGCACTCTTGACAGAGCCTTACTCTAGTCAGCAGGCCTGGGTTCAAGACCTTCCTATTGCCTTCCTAGCTGTGAGGCCTTGGGAAAGTCACTTAACCACTCTGTATCTCCATTTACTCATCTATAAGGGTAGGGGTAAGGAGCTCTGGTGGTGCAATACCTGAGACATTTGATTGCTAACCAGAAGTTTGGCAGTTCAGGACCACCAGTCTCTCCACAGAGGGAAGATGGGGCAATCTACTTCCATAGATTTATTGCCTTGGAAACCCAATGGGGGTCACTATGAGTCCGAATCAACTCAATAGCAGTGGGTTTGGATTTTGGTGTAAGGGCAGGGATGAGATGAAAGCGGAGTGAAGAGAATGGATCTCAAAAGTGACCTCAGATGTGAGTATCTGTGCCCTCCAGGTGGTTGCCATGCTCTTGACACTCTGTGAGTTACTCACTCTACTGATGTGGGAGTGGCCCTGCCTCAGTCATAATTTAACTCTTTCTTACGCAAGTCTATGTCTTATGTCCCAAGCCAGGGTATAAATTACTTAGGGGTACAGTGTGTCACATGCTGCTTCTCATCTTTCCCCTTCTGCCCTCTGCACAGTGCTGAACACTCAGGAATCGTGACGGAGCACAGGACTGACTGCTACCCTCTGGAAGAGGTGCTCTAGCAGGTGCTCATCCCTGGCCACCCACTAGATGCCTAGGAGCTTTAAAAAATACCCAGAAACTTTGACTTAATTGATATGGGCTGGGACATTGTGTATGTGTGTGAGTGAATGTGTGGTGACATTTTAACATAAAATTGGATACACCAATTTGCAACCTTAGAAAAGCTCCACCTCACATTTATGCTTGAACATATCCCTTTTCTAGGGAGAGAAGTGGACTATCTTGTAAGACATTCTTGATATTCTTGAATATAATGTTCTTTATTAAAGCTTTACTGTAGATAAACCAGGAGCTCTGGTAGCATAGTGCCTAAGGCATTTGACTGCTAACCAGAAGGCTGGCGGTTTAAACCTACCAGCCACTCCTTGAAGGAAGGTTGGGGAATCTACTTCTGTAGTAATACTGCCTTGGAAACCCAAGGAGGGGTCACTATGAGTTGGGTTGGACTCGACGGCAGGGAGTTTTGGTTTTGGTAGGTAAATTAAGGCGCTTTAGTGGCACAGTGCCTAAGGCATTTGACTGCTAATCAGAAGTTTGGTGGTTCAAACCTACCAGCCACTCCACAGAAAGAAGATTTACTTTACTTCCGTAAAGATTTACCGCCTTGGAAACCCAATGCGGGTCTCCATGAGTCAGAATTGAACTTGATGACGGTGAGTTTGTTTTTTAGGTTTTATAAGTAAATTATTTAAATTTAGGAATAATTTTCTTGTTAATTAATTTTACTGAGGCATAATTTGCTCAATAAATAATATACTCAACTGTACCCATTGGAAGTGTATACTTCATGAGTTCTGACAAATATTTACATCTATATAACCATCACTCCAGTGAAGATACAGAATGATCCATTGTCTCAGAAAGTTCACTTGTGGGTATGGAGATTTTAATAGCTTCCCAGATGAGTTCCTCGTGCTGCAGAGTGTGAGTACTCTGGAGGAGCCCTGATGCTTTAACAATCTCTGCCTGGAATTGCAGAGGTAACCCAAGTCAGTGCATCTCACACTTCAGCATACCTGGTGTCACCTGGGGATCTGGTTAAAAATCAGCTCAGTCCCAGGGCTGAGTCCTGGTACCATGTATTCTTTCTTTCTTTCTTTCTTTTTTTTTTTTAATTGTGATTTGGGTGAAGATTTACAGAGCAAATTCACTTTCCATACAGCAGTTCATATATACTCTGTCTCATGCCATTGACCACAGTTTACCACAATGCAACAGCTCCCCTCCCACTTCCTCCCCATATTTACCTCTTCCCAGTGTCCATTCCTCCATACACTCCTGACCCCTGAGCTGTCTCCCTGTGCATAAGCAGCCCTTCTTTCTCCCAGCACTGTTGTTGTTGTTGTTGTTGTTATGTGCCGTCAAGTCGGCCCCGACTCATAGCGACCCCTCCTTGGGTTTCCGAGGCAGTATCACTACGGAAGTAGGATTGCCCAACCTTCCTTCCGAGGAGTGGCTGGTGGGTTTGAACCACAGCCTTCTGGTTAGCAGTCAAGTGCTTTTAGCCACTATGCTACCAGAGCTCCCAGCACTATGCATTCTTAATAAGCTTAGGCCACACTTTGAAGCATGGTCCAAAGCTATCATTTTACAGATGAAGAAACTAAAGTTAACATTGATGTGGTTGACTTGTGAACCTTGGTTTTAAAGCTCCTGGCCTAATGACAATTTCATATCCTTTTGTCCCAGAACCTTTCCCTTTTTTATCTCTATTCTAACACTGAATCCCAAAACAGAAACATTACCAAAATAATATGCTCCTGACTTTCCCTCCTGAGTATTTTCTGTCCCTTCTAACCCACTCCCACATGTCCCAGGTTGACCTGATTCACCTTCCTGGGAAGTCTCCTCCTCTGCCAGTTTCTAAGTAGTCTTCTATTCCTGATCAACACCTAGTTTTCCTGGTCCCTTCTTTTCTTCAACATGTAACAAATTAATTTAATCAGCAAAAATCTATTAAGCAATCATGCTAGGTAGAGCTGATCTTGCCCTTGAGAAGAAAGATAAACTAGAAACTGTGATTAAGTTAACAGAGAAGATAATAGAATACAGAATACATGATCTGGAAGAGGTCTTAGTGATCATCTAGCTCAATCCCTTTATTTTACAGATAGCATTTAGTAAAAATGATCCACCCATAATCCCATTGAGTTGGAGTATGTGGGACAGACTTCACAGAGGAGGAGTTACTTAAATAGAACGTTTCAAAAAGTATGGAAAAGGCTAGTCAAAAGACTAACTGAAGGCAGAAAGGAGACACTGCTGGTGGAAATTAGCCCTGTTCTCTTGGAAAGTTGGCAAGAGGCCTTGTGGACTCAGCTGCCCTGACAGCTGATATGACCAGAAGCTGCCTGACTAGGCATCTACTGTTCTAACACAGGATGTGATGACTCAGTTCTCCTCTATCCAGATTAATTCTGAGAACCATATGGAGATCTCTGACTTCTGGAAGCACAACTAGGTGTGTGTCTTGAGTGGCCTGGAGATTAAGGTCCATTGAGGACTGGTATCTGGAGATGCAGTTATGACCCTTCTGGGGTGGCTTTATTTTAAGGCTGGGCTCCTGGCCAGGTATGTGGGCACGTGATGGATTGGGCCTTGTGGGGTGGCTTTATTAAGCCTGGGCCACTGGGCAGGTAAGGACAGGTGGAGAAGTGAGCAGAATGGTTGGAATAACTAAGAGAGATGAACTTGTCTGTCAGTTTGTCATCCTGTGGTGGCCTGTGTGTTGCTATGAGGCTGGAGGCTATGACACTGATGTTGCAAAATGCCAGCAGGGTTACCCATGGTGGACAGGTTTCAGCAGAGCTTCCAGACTAAGACAGACTCAGAAGAAGGAAGAGGCCATACACTTCTTAAAGAATTGGCCAGTGAAAACCTTATGAATCGCAGTGAAATATGGTCTGATATATTACTGGAAAACTTTATGAATAGACTTGAAACATTGTTTGACATAGTGCTAGAAGATGAGTTCCTCAGGTCAGAAGACACTCAAAATATGACTGTGGAAGAGATGACTCCTCAGAATAGAAACGACCTTGATGATATGGATGGAGTAAAGCTTTCAGGACCTCCATTGGCCGATGTGGCATGACTCAAAATGAATAAAAATAGGCACAAACATCCATTGATAATTGGAACATGAAATGTACAAAGTATGAATCTAGGGAAACTGGAAGTTGTAAGAAATGAAATGGAACTCATGAAGATCAACATCCTAGGCATTAGTGAGCTGAAATGGATTGGTTTTGGCCATTTTGAATCAGACAACCACATGATCTACTATGCTGGGAATGACAAATTGAAGAGGAATGGTGTGGCATTCATTATCACAAAGGATGTTTCAAGATCTGTTCTGAAGTACAATGCTGTCACTGAGAGGATAATATCCATACACCTACAAGGAAGACCAGTTAATACTACTGTTATTCAAATCTATGCACCAACTACCAAAGCCAAAGATGAGGAAGTTGAAGATTTCTACCAATTTCTGCAGTCTGATATTGACCAAAGGTTTTGGTTACCTAGTGCCACTCTGACAAGTATATACCACTAATAGGAGGCCTCAACAAACAGAAGTTTATTCTCATACAGTCTGGATTCTTTAAGTCTGAGTTCAAAGTGCCAGGCTCTAGAGGCTGGGTGAAAGCTCCTCAACCTTGAGCTTCAGCTCTGCCTCCTGTTCTCAGCCCACTGAAGCTGGAGGCTTTTCTTCACTCAGCTGCTGGCTGCTGAAGCTGACAAGTCCAAGGTTGACAAGTAAAAAAGCACAGTCCCAATGTTACCAAACCACATGACAGGCCATTAATTCAAGTCCATTGAAAGTCCCAAGATCAGCAGAGCATAGCAGGCTGCTGAGCAATGACATGGCTACATGCAAGGTTCAAGTGTGCCATAAGCTAGAGACCATTTCCAAAGCTGCTACTTATACATGGGAAGCAGACCACATTCCTAAAGCAGCTACTCAGCTGCTTGTGGTAGATCCTACCATGGAGCTGATTACCAGTCTCATCGTGAGGAATAACTACCACCAGCTGCCCAGCCACTCAACCAGGCTCAGCCAAGTTGACATACAATGTTAACTACCACACCAAACATGCAATCAAGATGTATTGATTAGCCCTGGTGACTGGAATGGAAAAGTTGGAAACAAAGAAGTGTCACTGGTAGTTGGAAAATATGGCCTTGGCAATAGAAATAATGCTGGGAATCACATGATAGAATTTTGCAAGACCAACAAATTATTCATTGCAAATACCTTTTTTCAATAGCATAAACAATGGCTATACATATGGACTTTGCCTGGTGGAGTACACAGGTATCAGATTGACTACATCTGTGGCAAGAGACAATATCTTAAGCCAAAACAAGACCAGGAGCTGACTGTGGAACAGACCATCAACTCATATGCAAGTTCAACTTGAAGTTGAAGACAAAACAAGTCCACAAGAGCCATAATATGACCTTGATAGTATCCCTCTTGAATTTAGAGACCATCTAAAGAATAACTTTGATGCATTGAACACTAATGACTGAAAACCAGAAGAATTGTGGGATGACATAAAGAGCATCATCCATGAAGAAAGCAAGAAGTCATTAAAAAGACAGGAAAGGAAAAACAAACCAAAATGGATGTCAGAAGAGACCCTGAAACTTGCCCTTGGGTGGAGAGTAGCTAAAGCAAATGGAAGAAATGACAAGACAAAAGAGCTGAACAGAAGATTTCAAAGAGCAGCTGAAACAGACAAAGCTAATTACTATAGTGAAATGTGCAAAGACCTAGAGTTAGAAAACCAAAAGGGAAGAACATGTTTGGCACTTCTCAAGCTGAAAGAACTGAAGGAAAAAATTCAAGCCTCGAGTTGCAATGTTAAAGATTCTAAGGGCAAAATATTGAATGATGTGGGAAACATCAAAAGAAGATGGAAGGAATACACAGTCACTGTACCAAAAAGAATTGGTCGATGTTCATCCATTTCAGGAGGTGGCATATGGTCAAGAACCAATGGTATTGAAGGAAGAAGTCTAGGCTGCATTGAAGGAATTGCAAGACCAACAACTTATTCATTGCAAATACCTTTTTTTCAATAGCATAAACAATGGCTCCAGGAATTGATGGAATACCCACTGAGATGTTTCAACAAACGGATGATCCACTGGAGGTACTCAGTTAGCTATGCCAAGAGATTTCAAAGACAGCTACCTGGCCACCTGACTGGAGCAGATCCATATTTGTAGCCATTCCAAAGAAAGGTGATCCCACAGAATGTGGAAATTATTGAAGAATATAATTAATATCACATGCAAGAAAAATCTTACTGAAGACAATTCAAGAAGAGTTGCAGCAGTATTGACAGAGAGCTTCTAGAAATGCAAGGTGGATTCAGAAGAGGATGTGGAATGAAAGATATCATTGCTAATGTCAGATGGATCTTAGCTGAAAGCAAAGAATACCAGAAAGATGTTTACTTGTCTTATTGACTATGGAAAAGCATTTGATTGTGTGGATCATAACAAATTCAATGGATAACATTAAAAAGGATGGGAATTCCAGAATGCTTGATTGTACTCATGAGGAACCTGTACATAGATCAGGAGACTCTCATTTAAACAGAACACGGGGTTACTACCTGGTTTAAAATCAGAAGGGGTTGCATCAGGGTTGTATCCTTCCACCACTCTTATTCAATCTATTTTGACCAAATAATCCAAGAAGCTGGATTATATGAAGAAGAACAAAGCATCAGGATTGGAGGAAGACTCATTAACAACTTACGATAGGAAGATGACACAACTTTTCTTGCTGAAAGTGAGGATGACTTGAGGTACTTACTGATGAAGATTAAAGACTACGGTTTGCAGTATGGATTACACCTCAATAAAAAGAAAACAAAAATCTTTGCAACTGGTCCAATAAACAGCTTCACAATGGATGGAGAAAAGATTGAAGTTGTCAAGTACTTCATATTACTTGGTTCTACAATCAATACCAATGGAAGCAGCAGTCAAGACATCCAAAGATGTATCACATTGGGCAAATCTGCTGCAAAAGACCTCTTTCAAGTGATGAAGAGCAAAGATGTCTCCTTGAAGACTAAGGTGCACCTAACCCAAGCCATGGTATTTTCAGTAGCCTCTTATGCATGTGCTAGCTGGACAATGAATAAGGAAGACCAAAGAAGAGTGGATGCTTTTGAGTTGTGTTGGAGAAGAATGCTAAGGGTACCATGGACTGCTAAAAGGACTAACAGTAAGAAAGGCCAGACTTTGTCTCACCTACTTTGGTCATGTTGTCAGGAGGAACCATTCCCTGGAGAAGGATATCATTCATGGTAAAGTGGAGGGTCAATGAAGAAGGGTAAGGCCCTCAATGAGATGGATTGACACAGTGGCTGAAACAATGGGCTCAGGTATAGCAAAGATTGTGAGGCTGGCACAGGACCAGGCAGTGTTTTGTTCTGCTGTGCATAGGGTCCCTATGAGTTGGAGATGACTTGATGGCACCTACCCACAACAACAATATCTGGAGATGAATGGTCTAAAGAACTGAAGATACTTGGTTTTGGGGCATCTGGAGGCTATGCTTAAACACTAGAAGGGTTATCATATGGAAGATTTAATTAGCACTGTGGAATTTAGAGACAGGAAGATTTCACTTCAGTTTTAGGAAAAACCCCTCCCGCTCCAATAGATTGAGCCACCTCAGGAGAGGGGACTTTCAACCACTGAACATGAGCAGCTGAGGTTGGATGAGCATGAAGAGGTGTCAGCTCTCTGTGGCTTCCTGCTCATCCCCTGAAACTCTGTCAGGGAAAAGCCAATCGTCTTAGTGGCCTATGTCCATCTTCATGTTGGAGGTGCTGCCTATAGACATATTGTCTGGCTCTGATACATGTTTCTCTCCTCCCAGAGGCGCGGGCTCCTCATTTGCTTTCAAGAATAGAGCCACATCTAGAATCTAATGGGATACGGGCAAGAACACAGATAATAGTACAGGTTTAGTGAAGAAGGCAATGAGGTTCTGGGCTGCATCTGAGTGGTAGTTAAAACCAGTTGCTGTTGAGTTGACTCTGACTTACAGTGACCCCCATGTATTTCAGAGTAGAACTGTGCTCTATAGGGTTTTCAATGGCTGATGGTCTTTCTTCTGAGCTGCCTCTGGGTGGACTCAAAGCTTCAACTTTTCACTTATCTAAGCTGAGCATATTGTTGTTTACACCATCCAGCGACTCCTTAGATACCTGCAACAATAAATCTGGAATTTATGTAAGAGTTTAGTGCTAGAGATACAGAAACTGGAGTTAAAATAATGTAATAAATCATGTCTAGGAAGATCATGAGGCTCCAGATTATTGTGGATTGAGCATCTTGCAGGGTTTTGAGGAGGGTCAAATGTGAGTGGGATTTGGGCCATCACTAGCAATTTGGGTGAGCTTCAGCCCCACCCCACCAGCTGTGTGTCCTTGGGTACATTAAAGATAAGTTTCCTTTTCCACATAATGTGAGCTTATACTCAAAATATTTAAGATTTTTTCCAGGTCAGACACACTAGAATTCAATAGTTTTAGGGTTTCAATCCAAATTCCCACTCAGCAGGAGAATGGCAGGTTTAGTGCCCAGCAGGTCTGCCATAATTACACAGGAAGGGCCCTGAGGGGAAGGGGTGGATGATGAGTATGATTTGAGGTGAGGAATAAAAAAGTGATTGCCCTCAGTCTTCTTCCAAGCATTGCAGAAGCTTCAGCCTGCTTGCCAATTGTCTGCCAATCAGAATTGGATCGTCCCCACAGGACCTCACAGGGGTTGCCTGGTCCATGTTCCACAAAGCAGCAACAACTGCTGCTTAATTATGCAGACAGAAGGTGAGGAGTGCACTGTCTCTGGAGCTAACTCATAAGAAGCTGCTACTTCTGCAATTAACTTCTTGACCAAATGTGTGGGGCAGGAAAATGACTCCACAGGGCTTGTCTATCCCAAATGTTGTCCCCTCAGCCACCCCAAGTCTCCCTCTGCCTTATCTACACCATGCCTAATACTTGCTCACTGCTGGGAGGGAGAAGCTTGCTCCCTTTGCTGACTCTCTTCTGCAGGGAGGGAAGTGACAGACAGCTTGGACTCCAGCATGTCAATCCCATGCTGTGGCAGGGAGGCTCATCTCTCCAGAGCAGATCTTGACTTGGGAAAAGAGCCTGAACTGTAGTATTTATCCATTCGTAGGAGACATTCAACAACTGGAGAACTCTTTGAATCATGAGGTCTGAATGAATTTGGGGTGCAGCCTCTAAGATGGAAAACCAGGATGCCAAACACCTGGCACACCTACTATCATTCTCTGCTGTCACCACATGTGTCACTCCAAGACACTATTCCCCACTGGATCCATAGTTGACCGCACCATATGTCTCAACACAGCACCCCAGTCAATGGAGTTGCTGCACGAGATGAACTCTAAACCATCTCTGGTTTAGAGGATTTAACCAAAAACTATGTATGATAGCGTAGTGCCTAAGGAATTTGACTGCTAACCAGAAGGCTGGTGGTTCAAACCCACCAGTCACTCCTAAGAAGAAAGATTGGGCAATCTATTTCCATAGTGTTACCACGTTGGAAACCCAAGGAAGAGTCGCTGTGAGTTGGATCTGACTCGACCACATTGAGTTTTATTTTGTTTTTTTTTGGTATGAATGATTTTAGGTTTACTTATATAGCATGTTTCCTCTGGCAACTTCTTAGAATCATCTGAAAGTATCACCTCTCTTGGTAGGCAGTAATGGCATGGATAATACAAAAATGTATGAAGGTCGCATTGTCACAATGCCTGCACCAATATGAATTCACAAATGTTTCTTTAGAAATTTATTACTAAAAGTTACTCATTATAACTTTCTACTTAATTTCCTCAGACAGAAATTCAGAATTACGTGGGAAAGCTTTTAGTTGACAGTCAAGTAAATTGCATTTTGTTGTAGTTAGCTGCAATTGAGTCAACCCCAACTCATGATGATCCAAACCACAATGAAATGAAACTGCCCTGTCCTGCATCATCCCTGTGATCAGTTGTGGATCAGAATGTTGTGATCAATGGGTTTTCACTGACTGATTTTTGGAAGTAAATATCTTAAGGTATTTGACTGCTAATCAGAAGGCTGGTGGTTCAAACTCACCAGCCACTCTTTGCAAGGAAGACTGGGCGATCTACTTCCATAGAGATACTGCCTCAGAAACCCAAGGAGGGAATGCTGAGTTGGGGATTCGGGACTGACTCCATGGCAGTGAGTTTGCTTTTTTTGTTTTGTTTTGTTTTTTTGGGGTTCTTCCTAGAAATTGCATTAGCAAGAACTTATCAAATACTTTGAATGAATGAATGCAAGAATGACTGAATGAAAGAAATTAAACATAGTTTTTCCCAGAATCACTAGTTGTCATGAATTGAATTGTGTCCCCCCAAAATATGTGTCAACTTGGCTGGACCATGACTCTCAATGGTTTGCCAGTTGTGTAATCACTCCCCATGATGTGACTGGATGTATTAGCCAATCAGTTGTCAGGGGATTAGGGTGGATGCAACATTGTTTATTGAGTCTCAACTTTGATACAGTGTAAGGGGAGTTTCTCTGGGGTGTGGCCTTCATCATCTTTTATCTTACAAAAGATAAAAGGAGACAAAAGCCAGAAGGGAGAGAGGGACCTGACTACCACCAAGAAAGAAGAGCCAGGAATGAGGCTGTCTTTTGGACTTGGGGTCCCTGCACTGAGAACTTCCTAAAATCAGGTGAAGATTGATGGCAAGACACATGGACATCTCCAATGATCTCTGATTCCACGAATGTTGATCTTCCTCAGCATTCAAGGACCTTCCTCTAGAGCCAACAGAGAATGAAACCCTTCCCTGGAGCCAGTATAGGGGTATGTAGCCTCCTAAACTCTGAGAGAATAAAATTTTGTTTGTTAAAGCCATCTGCTTGTGGTATTTATGTTATAGCAACACTAGATAACTAATACAGAATTTGGTGCCAAGAGTGAGGTGCTGCTTTAACAGACACCTAAAATGTGGAAGTTGTTTTGGAATTGGGTTATGAGTAGAGGCAAGAAGAGTTTTAAGGTGCCTAATAGTAAAAAGGAGCTCTGGTGGCACAGTGCCTAAGGCATTTAACTGCTAACTAGAAGATTGGTGGTTCAAAACCACCAGTACTCCTTGGAAGGAAGACTGGGCAATCTATTAAAGATTTACCACCTTGGAAACCCATTGGGGATCACTATGAATTGGAATCAACTCAATGGCAGTGGGTCTCTCTCTCTTATTCACTCTCTCTCTCTTTTTGTAATAGTAAAAACATAGATTGCCTTATAGAGACTATTGGTAGGATTATGGACATCAAAGGCAATTCTAATGAGGTCTCAGAAGGAAGTGAGGTAAGTTATAAATCCGAAGACAGCACAGACAGAAGCAGTGACAGAGAAATTGTAGCAGCAGAACCAGGAGACCAGTGCAAGACAATATGTGAGTTGACCAAAGGAACAAGTGAGCTGAATACCTTCAGAAAGGAGGCTTCCTAGCAGAGTGGAGTGCCTTCAGGCACTTGTCAATAGAGCTAGGCTTGCTGTCTCACTGTGCAAGACAGCTGGGTTCCTTTGGGCCGAGGCTTACTGGCAGAGTGGAGTGTCTGCAGGCACTTACTGGTAGAGCTAAAGAGCATTGTAACATTTGTCTGAGCAGGGCAGAAGCTGGGTCAACCCAAGAGCCCAAGGGGCCAAAGGACCAAGAGGTCAAGGACCCAGGAAATAGAAGCTAGAGACAAGGAGTATGGGAAGAAGACCTGCCTCAGTCTCAAAGGGTAGGACCGCCTCTGGGGTCTCCATGGGTAGAGCCAACCCTCCTAGGTTTCAAAGAGTCAGATATTCATCAACTTGGTTCTGGAGTGTGGGGTTGCTGCTCAAAGCTGAGGGGACAGGGCTTGCATGACCAGGGGGCAGAAGAATGGGTCCTGAGGGGCTGAGAGAATGGGGATCATCATGCCATTGGACTGAGAGAACGGGACCATCCAAAGCTGAGGGAGCAGAGTTGCTGTCCTATGGTCCTTGAAGGTGGTGCTGAAGCCCAGGGCTGAGGGGCCTCCAACGAGAATCTAGACCATGGCCAAATCCCAGACTCTGGAGGGCAGAGCCACTGCCTAGTTGGTCTCAAAGAATAGAAGACTATTTTCAAGCCTTGAGAGCTAATGTAAATTGTCCTGCTGGATTTTTGACTTGTTTGGTGCCCATTATCCTTTGTTTCCCTTCAATTTCTCCCGTTTGTAATGAAAATGTCTACCTTGTGCTGTTCCATTATTCTATTTAGGAAGCAGATAATTTGTATTCTAGATTCACAAACAAAGAGGAATTTTGACCCAGGATGTAATTCGGAGTTTGAGTTGATTTAAAACTTTTGGGATAATATAATGGAGTGAAAGTGTTTTGCATGTGGCAAGGACATGAAGTTTTGGGGGCCAAAAGGTGGAATGTCATAGACTGAATTGTATCCCCCCAAAATGTGTGCAACTTGGCTGGGCCATGATTCTCAGTGATAATGATGACATTTGGCAGGTATATAATGATGTAATCACCCCCATGATAGGGTCTGATGTGATTAGCCAATCAGTTATAAGGGGATTAGGGTGGGATGCAACACTCTTAATCAGGTAACTGCCCTGATCTGATGTAAGGGGGATTTCTCTGGGGTGTGGCCTTCATCATCTTTTATCTTACAAGAGATAAAAGGAGAGAGAAGCCAGCAGTGAGAGAGGGACCTGACTACTACCAAGAAAGAAGAGCCAGGAGTGAGCATGTCTTTTGAATCTGAGATTTCTGTGCTGAGAACCTCCTAGACCCAGAGGAAGATTGATGACAAAACACATGAAGAACTTCAAGGAACGCTGAGCCCATAGATATTGAATGGAGGCCAGGAACTTCCTCCAGAGCTGAAAGAGTGAGAAAACTTTTCCCAAGAACTGGCACTCTGATTTCAGACTTCTAGCCTCCTAAACTGTGAGAGAATACATTTCTGTTTGTTAAGCCATCCACTAGTGACATTTCTGTTACAGCTGCTCCAGATAACTAAGAAACCAGTGTTCTGTATTTCTTCCTGAAACCTTCCCATCACTTTGAAAACGTTTGTCAAGTGAAAACAATCCCTATATAAACTTCAACAAATTGGTGATAATTTTTTGCTGTGGAAATATTCTCCATGCTTTTAAATCAAGTTGCATGCCCTCTTTTTCTGGAAAGTACATCTTTCTTAAAGCGTGACTTTGCAAGAAGGGTGTACCAAGCCCCATGCAGGTTGAGAACTGTAGCTACTTCGTCTTCCTGCTGCTCCACATAGCCAAGATGCATTGAGATGAGGTGAGGGGCTTCCTGGACAGAATGGGTTGGTCATTCACTTTATAAATTGATTTTCTGAACAACTGACTCTGTTTAGCTTTGATATGCATTCACTCAACTCTTTTTCAGTACATTTTCCTTCCTAATAACGTTTGCTTCAACTCATTATAAAGTCAGTATCCAGTTCCTGAGATGTTTTTCAGGACAATGCAATGGGTGTGTTGTGAGGCTTGACAAACATGACCACCAGCTGGCACATGAGATCCAGCTGCACCAGGTGCAGATTCAGACCCACTTGGAAAGGGCTTGGCATTTAGGGAAGCAGCATTCACACATCTACCTTAAAAGAGCCACCAGAGTTGATTCACTGTTGTCCAAGAGTACCAGGGACTCTAGGATGATTCTGGGTGTGTTGGCTCTGTCTTCATCTTCCCTTTCCTTCTATCCTTGGTCTCTTACCTGGGCTTCAAGGACATCTTCTTTCCAGGGTGGAATGGTAGAAGTGACAGGTTAGAGAGCATAATGAGTAGGACAGTGGAGTAACATTTTCTCTAGAAGGCACTAGGGATCATAGAATTCTACAATGCTTGAGATGGAAGGGTACTAGGGATCATCTAGTTAAATGTTCTCATTTCAAAAAAAAAAGGAAACCATACCCAAAAAGAGAGGTGACTTGTGAAGTTAGCAGAACTCATTTTTGGAAGACCAAGACTGGAATCCATGTCACCTCATATCTAATGCTTTGCTTGAATAAACATCTGAAGTATTCCTGAGAGGACTTTGTTGGTTAATTTTATTGTCAACCTCTTATACTATGATGTCCAATTGTCTGGTCAAACACTAGACTAGATACTGTAATGAAGTAGTTACATGTGATTCAATCTGTTGGCTTTAAGTGAAGCAAATTACCTTCCACAATGTGGGTAGGTCTTGAGCAAACTGTTTCTGTCTTAACAACAAAAAGTTAGCTTTCCTAGGGTGTGTTCTGCCTCCAGGTTATAAGTAGACATTTTGCCAGAACTTGCTTACTCTTCACTCTTCTCATTGCCTGACCTATGGATTTTGAGACATTAGCTGGCAGGACTTTCCAGCCTGTTATCTGATATACGGATTTTGGCCCTGCCAGCCTCCACAACTGTGTGAACCAATTCCTTAAAATAAATCTGTATCTATATCTATATCTATATCTATATCTATATCTATATCTATATCTATGTCTATGTCTATGTCTATGTCTATGTCTATGCCTATGTCTATGTCTATGTCTATATCTATATCTATATTTATATTTATATTATCTACCCAAGGAGGACTCGCTATGAGTCGGGTCCGACTCGATGGCACATAACAACAACAACATTATCTATCTATCTATATCATCTGCCTATCTATTATCTATCTGTCTAATCCCTGCTTCTGTTTCTCTAGAGAACACTGACTAAGACAAGTATCGACAGTCTCTATGAAACCCTGGAGTCTTAAGGCAGGTTGCGCAACCTGACAAGCTGATGGTATTTACTTTGGGTTCTGGATGAATACCCTTTTACCCCATCCCTTTCCAAGCCCTAAAGTTCCTGAACTGGGAAATTTTGTGCATTTCAAAATACTTTAAAACTATCTATCATATCATTTAATTCTAAAAGCAATTTTGTTGCAGGATTATAATTCTCAGTTGATAGATGAGAATACTGAGTCCCAGAGATGGTGAGTAACTTGTTCAAAGTCATGCAAGTAGTAAGTGGCTAAGAGGGCAGCACTAAGTCATTTGAACTTCTGTTGCCAGTATTTCTCTTTCCTCATATGTGACAGCAGACAGTCTGGTGATAGGCACTTTCAGTGTTTTCCTCCAGCATTACCCTGGTCCCTTCCAACATTAATGAAAGCAGGTAATGCTTTTGGAGGGAGATGCTTATAGGAGTTAAGAGGTCAGATTTGGGGTCAGTTGGAACTGAAATTGTGTTCTTCTTTTGCTCTTTACTAACTGTGTGACCTTGGATCAGTTATTCAACTTCTCTGAGTTTTAGTTTCTTCATCTGTAATGTGGAGATATTAATAAATACTCACCACAGTGCGGATGAGAGGATGATACAAAACAGAACACTAGGGTAGGTCTCTGCTGTCTTCTCCTTTTTCTTGTAGCTACATTTTGGTTTTCTACTCTCTATTAATATGATTGAGATGGAATGACCATCCGTTCCCCCTATGTCAGGAGGCCCAGCATGTAATCTGGCTAAAGGGCTTCTATTGGAATCTGATTCCATTCTCCTGGCCACAGTGATTGGTTCAGGGAAGATCATGCAACCCTGACTGCTCCAGGGAAAGTCAGCCTGGGACTTTGCTAAGATTAGGAGAAGGAGATTTTCTCTTTGTGGGGGTTTCTTCATGAAGATGTAACCCGGTGCCACAATAATGGTCTTGGCACCACATGAAGGGTATTATCATTGAATAAGAAACATGCAATGTAGGGGAGCATAATAAAAACAAACAAACAAACAAAAAAAAAACCAGGCTACCCCATGTGTGTCAGAGTAGCAGTGTGTTCCATAGGGTTTTCAGTGCTGATTTTTTGGAAGTCGATCACTACATTTTTCTTCCAGAGTACCTCCAGATGGACTTGAACCTCCAATCTTTGACTTACCAGCCAAGTGTGGTGCCAGGAGACTTGGTTTCAGTTGGGACTTCCTGCACTTGTTGGGTACAAAGCCTTTCTGTATAGTCAAAGCCAGTTTCTTAATAGGGGAAGGGACACAGAAGGCTATGATCTGTTTTCAGCTATAAGATCTGGTCTCATTTGGACTTTGCTGGCCTGTGTGCACATTCTGCTTATTTCAGGGAGTGTTCACGGACATGGTGAATTTGTAAGGGCTGGTGGGTAGGTAGTTTCAGCTTGTGTACTGCAAAGAAGAGTTTTGTTTTCATATGGGCTTGAGTTTAAACTCAGCCCTATCATTTAAAAGTTGTGTGTCCTGGAGAAAGTTACTTAACCTCTCTGAAGTTCTATTTCTTCCTATGGAGATTAGCATGCTGGAAGTTTACTGTGGAGTGCTTCTGGGATCAGTACCTGTTGGAGAAGAGAAAGAAGCAGAGTTGGGTAGGGTGAGAAGCTGAACTTGACATAGTCAGAACAAAGGTCTCAGTAAACCTCATGCAGAGTGCTGACCTGAGATGGCCCTAGAATTGTCCTGAATTTGGGCAATGGAGCCTTTTAAAGCCCCATGTGTACAGTGGCCAGGAAGGGGCTTCACCTGGGTGAGTTATCTCTTTTCAGCTAAGTGCAACTGCAGAGAGGTCAGAGAGCTGGGAAACTAGTCCTTCAGTCTTGAAGAGGGCTGAGGTGGCACAGGACAGGGTCCACTCCAGTCTTCTGCAGTGTTGTTTTAGGATTAAATTTAGTTATTGAAATGCACATATCGCACAAGGAGTATGTCCAATTGATGTTAAGTCCTTCCTTCCTGCTCCTCACCCTACCTCTTGATCTTGGTTAAGGAACCTCTCTACCTGTCTTTTGGGTCAATCTAACTTACAAGGAGGGGATCTGCAGGCCACACAGAGAGTTCAGAGGATCAAGAATAATGATCTCATCAGAGTACTTACTTCTATTCAGCCACCTAGCCTGGCAAATTGGCTGCAAGGCATGGAAGAGTGTGTGTGTGTGTGTGTGTGTGATGTGTGATGTGTGTGTGTAAACCTGGATGTTTCTGCCAAATCACTTAGAAGCTCTGCAGTACTGCAACCATGTCTAATATTTCAAGCTCATCTCCTGAATAATTTCTTTGCTTAGTGATATTATAGGTCACAATGGATATTTGTTAATATATGACTTAAACCTATTTTTTATTTATTTAAAAGTTGCTATACAGTGTACATATTTTAAATAAGGAGATTAAAAATGGTAAAATGAGGACTATAATAACCAACCACACAGCTATTCTAAACCCCCAATGAGAATATGCATATAGAACTGAACGGGATTCTCATGAATGGGCTCCTGAAAGGTTTTAACAATTGTGAAACACTAACCTTATGGAGGGAGCTCTGGTAGCATAGTGGCTAAGACACTTGCCTGCTAACCAGACGGCTGGTGGTTCAAACCCACCAGCCACTCCTCGGAAGGAAGGTTGGGCAATCCTACTTTGGTAGTGATACTGCCTCGGAAACCCAGGGAGGGGTCGCTATGAGTCGGGTTTGACTCGACGACACGTAACAACAACAACAACCATATGGAAGAGATTATTATAGTGTAGGGAGGGGAATGACATTGACACAGTAGTAGTCATAGCTACCTTGTGCCAGGTACTATACACATGATTTTCTTTAATCCTGAAAACCCTATATAGTAGATAGTAGGCACTGTTCCTATCTCCTATATACATCTGCTGTATATGTGTGTGTGTGTATGTATATATGTGTGTGTATATATATGTATAATACACACACACATATATATAGGAGCTCTGGTAGCATAGTGCCTAAGGCACTTGACTGCTAACCAGAAGGCTGGCGGTTCAAACCCACCAGCCACTCCTCGGAAGGAAGCTTGGACATTCCTACTTCCGTAGTGATACTGCCTCAGAAACCCAAGGAGGGGTCGCTATGAGTCGGGGCCGACTCGATGGCAAATAACAACAACAACAACAACATATATGTATATGTCTTACACACACACACACACACATATACAGTATACATACATATCCCTTAATAATAAGGAAATCAAGGCTCAGAGCAGGCAAGTTACAAAACCAAGGTGATACAGCTTATAAAAGGCAAAACTGAAACCCCATTCTGATTTGAGTCATCCTCCAATTCTTTGTTCTTTGGCCTGAAATACCCTCTTTTCTGGGAAAGGAAAGTGGATCTGGTCATCTGTGGATGAAGAAAAAACAGAATTTTGAAGTTAAATGGCCCACTAGCCTATAAAAGGGACTATAGGGTATGGTTACCACTCCTGTTCCTCCTAATGGGGAATAGGCAAGTTGAGGAGAGAGGAGAAGTCTCAGACTGGAAGAAGTTTGGGAGCTGGAATGAGTTTGTGAAGAAGGTTGTGGATCTTCTTCCCTAGAGGCCACTACAAATAGGACACAGCAGACATCAGTGGCAATAATCAGTGGTTCACTGCTCACCAGAAACCAGGGTGGGCTGATGAAAAATCAGCCAGGGTCAGCCCAGCTGTCCCACTTCTGGAAGGCTTGCTTTGTGAGAACACAGACTTGCAGACCAGGACGGCTGGGGGTAGCTGGTTATTTAGTCATCTAAAATTCCTTTTTTCTTCTCAATGCTCTTTTAACAAGTGAATCTCCCTGGTGCCTTTAAAATTGGACTTGGTCCATTTATATAACATCTGAGAGCCAGCCTGCCTGCCATGTGAAGTTTAATGTGCCAACATGTTTTGCAAGTGGGTGCTCCTTTTCTGGCATGGGCTGTGGAACCTACCCTCTTTGGTGGATCTGGTTGCCCTGAAATCTGTGTTATAGCAGAGTAAGTGTGTGCTGCTGAAACTTCAACCTTCTTCAAACTCCCATCTGATTCTTTTACCTGGAGATGCCTACTCTTTACTCCTCACTTCCCTGACCTTCTAGCTCCCAATCTTCATTTTGGTTCCCCTTCTATATGAATTTCACACTTGCCATTTGGATTTTCTGTGTTCATAAAATACCCCCTCTGGTAAGGAACACAGATCCTCTCACATCACCTCCCAGTAGAATGGATGGAAGATACAGGGGCTTAGAAGAAAGAGTTCTAAGGCCAAGTTTGACCTCAGTTCCTCCACTCATCAGTCATTCTTTACTGTTTTTATGGCAGTATTTGCCAAGGGCATGGCACACTTCCTGGCTTTTTGGAGATGCTCATAAAATATAGTAGCCATTGCTGCTGCTGTGAGGTTTATTAGCCCTCTGACTGCATGATAAGGTGAGATGGTGAGGGTAAAAAGCCCAGCCCCATCATGTGCTTTGGCGGGGGGGGGGAGCTGTGGCAAGTTAGGCAAATGGAGCACACAGGCACAGTGTTGAAACTTAGGGTGGTGGGAAGTGGTTCTGGGAGGCATTGTGTCCCTTGTCGCTGTGCTGCAGACTTCACATGATCCTCATTTATCATGAATCATAGGCTGTGCTTCGGAAAGCTCGTTCTAGGTCAAATGTTAGGATATCTGTGCAGACCTTACACCAAAGACTTGGCATTCCCAGGCATTACCCATACTCTTAAAATCTGGATGTTCTTACCCCCAATCAACCTTTCTCCATGATTAACAGATTTCTTCCAATTCTTGGAAGGGAAGATGAAGGTTACAAAGCAGTTCCAGAACTTTTGCATAGAAATAATATTACATATTGCCCTCGGAATTTGTGAATCAGCCACTCACAGTGCAGCTACACATTTATAATAAAATGCACTAGATAAAAAATATTGTTGATATATTAGTAATTAAGCAAAACGTCTGAAAGTTGAATATACTAGTTTCATATTCACCCTGAATGCTGACTTTTTGGAGGTATAGAGTCAATTAGAGGAAGTAAAAAAGGTAGACTTTTATAGGGACTCTGGAGAAGAATCTGGGCATGTTGCAGGACTTTTAAGGTTAGTGGCACCTTACTTTATGGCACCTAATTCCACATTCCCTCTCACTGAGTCAGATGGATCGCTTGAGCACTGCTCATCCATTAAGGTCAATATTTTTGGCTCATGAATAGGATAATTAGAGGGAGAAGGGGGTAAGAGGAATATAAGATAAGGGGGCAATAGCAGAAGAGAAAGGGAAGGAGAGACACAATCAGATTTCTTTAAGGACACAAGTGGTCACAGATTTAATAAACAAAATGGTCTAGGGCCCTCTACTGCACTGGATTCTGAAGGAGAGAGATGAAGGGGGTAGGAGGACAAAATGTTCACTAGAGGCAAATGGAGAAGGAAACAGTTAAGAAGAAGCATAGAGTTGAAGAGTTATCTGTGCCTGATGTTGTTGTTGTTGTGATTATGTGCCATCGAGTGGTACCCAACTTATAATGACCTCTCTTTGGGTTTCCGAGGTGGTATCAGTGCAGAAGTAGATTGACTCACCTTCCTTCCAAGGAGTAGCTGGTGGGTTTGAACTGCCAGCCTTCTGGTTAGCAGTCAAGTGCCTTAGGCACTCGGCTACCAGCACTCCTCCATGCCTGATATTAGGGGTGCTGTTATCTCAGGATATCCTGGCTGTGTAGATCAGTGATGAGTAGCAAGCAGATGGCAGAAGGCAAGGAATATTTGGAAGGTCAGGAATATTTTGTAAGGTTACATATTTCCTCAACCTGGTGCCCATTAACAGAAGAATGGATAACCAAACTATGGTACATACACACAATGGAATACTATCTGCTAAAGAATAACATAGAATCAGCAAAACACCGCATAACATGGATGAACTTAGAGGACATTATGCTGAGTGAAATAAGTCAATCACAGAAGGACAAATATTGTATTAGTCCATTATTGTAAGAAGTCAAGGAAAGGTTTATATATGGAAGAAAATTTTCTTTGTTGGTTACCAGAGTGGGAGGGGAAGGGAGGGAACACTGTTAGATAGGTAGAGACGAGTATTGATTTAGGTGAAGAGAAGTATTGATTTAGGTGAGTGATCAACATGGTGGCATTGAGGAAGAGGAAGACATAGAGAGGTGCATGGGAGGTACAGACAACGAGATGAACCCTTTTGTACATACAGTACTGTGTTGTCAGTGAAGGCAAACATTGACCTATGGGTGGATAGATGGGTGGACAGGCTGAATGATTAGATATGTCTATGTAGGGGGGGCTGTGCCCATGGCCACGTAAAGGGTTGGCAGACAATGTTTCTACAAGTGTATTGGTATGTTCTGTGAGAATTCTCAGGTATATAGTAGAGCTGATAAGAGATAAGGTTGTAGTCACTTCTTGGTCACAACCAGCTACCAGAGGGAGTGAATAGTTTGACCTGTGGGCTTGGGACCATACTCATAGGGAACATCAAGCTCAATTGGCATAACATACAACACAAAAATACTATTCCACATCCTATTTTGGTGAGTAGTGACTGGGATCTTAAAAGCTTGCAAGTGGCCATCTAGATGAAATGATGGGTCTCTCCTCATCCAGAGCAAAGAAGAAAGAAGAAAACCAAAGATGCATGGAAACAATTACTCCAAGGAACTGGTACACCATGCAATCCTTAGCCTATATGACTATGAGACCAGAGGAACTAGATGGTGCCTGGCTACTACTGTCAACCACTTGGAGGGGGATCTATGTAGGAGATCCTAGACAGAGTGGAAGAACAATGTGGGACAAAACATAAAATCATTAAAAAAAAAAAAGTGACCAGGTTTGTTGGTCTGATAGAGCCTGATGGAACTACTGAGACGGTGGCCCCTAGCTGCCCTTCAGGTCTGGAATTGAACCAATCCTGTGGCTTCCAGCCAAATAAAAGACAGGCATATGAGCTGAACTTTCACATTAGGTAGATACACTCCTTGGAGAGAACAATCATGGGAGAATAGAAGGGCTGTGTATGCACAGGGAGACAGCTCCGGAGGCACGAGTGCATGGGAGGGAAGGACACAGAGAAGAGATGACTATGGGGAGGAAGTAGGAGGGGAGCTGTTGCATTGTGGGAAAGTGCAGTCAATGTCATGAGACGAAGTGTATGTGAGCTGTTGTATGGAAAGTGAATTTGCTCTGTAAACTTTCACCCAAATCACAATAAAAATTTTTTAAAATAATACTGATAAACCAAGAAGAAGAAAAAAAAGATTATACATTTCCTAAAGGTAAGGGTCATGTGTTGAGAGAGCATAATTTTTTAAAATTATTATTAATATTATTGTTATCATTAGGTGAGTGTCAGTATCCCACTTTATTCAACTAATTGATTGATTTTACTCCTTCACCCAGTATGTATTAATTATGCTATCACTATGTTCTAGTTGCTGGGATACAGTAACGAGTGAAAACAGACACAATCTCTCTTCTTAGGAGCATTCAGTCCAGTGGAGAAGATAAATATCAATGAAGTCACACAAATTCATGTAAACTGGTATCAGTGATAAATGCCATGAAATGGGATCTAGAAAGGAAGGATTTGACCTTCTTGTTTTAGCACTTAGTCTTCTCTAAGGAAAAGATGTCTGAATTGATAACTGATGAAAGATGGGAGCTAAGTGTATTGAGGAATTAGAAAAGTAAGTGAGGCAGAGCAGGTAGCAGGGCCAAGAAGCCATGTGATGGGAGGGTTTCTGACAAGGATGGAGCTTCTCAAGAAGGCTAGCACTATTGGAGTGAGTTGGGAGTGAGAACATGGGAGGGTGGGAGCTGGGAGGTGGGCCCATTCAGAAGCTACAGATGAAGACAAGACTCAAGAGTTTAAGAGGTTTGAGCAGCATCACACTGTTCCAAAAGACTAGATCTGGAATTCAGTCCTCACAGTTTGGAAGCCCCTGTGAACACTGATCAGTATCTTCCCCATATAGCTGTTGTTGTTAGCTGCCATGAACCCAGCCCCTGACTCATGGTGACCCCATGGAACAAAAAGTTGCCCAGTCCTGTGCCATCTCCATGACTGGTTACAGATCAGACCATTGTGATCCATAGGGTTTTCATTGGCTAATTTTCAGGAGTAGATTGTTAGGCCTTTTTTCCTAGTCTATGTTAGTCTGGAAGCTCCACTGAAACTAGTGCAGCTTCATAGCAATATGCAAGCTTGCACTGACAGAGGGATGGTGTGAACTATATTGGCTGGGAATCAAACCTGGGTCTCCTGCACAGAAGGGGAGAGTTCTAACACTGAACCACCTACGTACACACTTCTTCACATATTAAGTACTTTATTTATTCAGTACGAGTACGTGCAAGACCATCTTATTGCGCCTCATCAAAACATTAACAATGTTATGTATTGCTTATCAAGCATCTATAATAATCTTATACCAATGTTGTTGTTGTTGTTATTTGCCACTGAGTCGGACCTGACTCATAGCGATCCCTCCTTGGGTTTTCGAGGCAGTATCACTACGGAAGTAGATTGCCCCATCTTCTTTCCAAGGAGTGGCTGGTGGGTTTGAACCACCAGCCTTCTGGTTAGCAGTCAAGTGCTTTAGGCACTATGCTACCAGAGCTACCAATACAAACATTAATTAATGGGAGCTCTGGTGGTGTAGTGTCTAAGGCATTTGACTGGTAACCAGAAGGCTGACCATTCAAACCCACCAGCCACTCCTTGGAGGGAAGATTTGGCAATCTACTTCCGTAGAGATACTGCCTCGGAACACAATCATAATAACAGGCTGCATCCTTGCATGACTTCCTAACATATGTTTCTGGACTATTTCTTGTCAATGGCATAATAATAGCAAGAATAACTACTATTGTATTAAGTTGCAAAGAACATCTACAGTAGCCTGGGCGGATGATCACAATGCAAGTGTCTGCAATACTTTCTAGAGTTGTATAGATACAAGTCATCATCATTTTACATGATAGACATATTCTACAAAATTCATCTCTAAATTGAACTTGTACATCTCAAACCTTACAGGTAACCTGAAGAATTCCTTCTTCCAGAACCAGGTTTGATGCATTTACACATTCATGTTGCCAAATTATTTATTAACTCACATTTGAATGCTGATTTTAAATATCATTATAATAATTATGCTGTCTTCAAGTGGAAAGATGGTCAAGCTATAGATTGTAGGTCTACAGGTATACTTTTTCTTTTTTAAAATCTGGTAGTTACCATACAAGTCTATATCTAATATCATATGTAAATGGAGTGACTTTGGCTTTTTGTACTAGGCTGAGAGGTTTCTGGGCAGAGATGACACAGGATGATGGAAGCTGGATGGATGACTTTCAGATTCTCCTTCTGTCCTGTCACGTGCAGCATCAGCCACATGCAGCATCCATAATGAACTATTTTCCACCTGGACGATGTGCCTTGTGCTAAAAAGCCACTTCTCACTGCAGGCTCAGTAGTCCCACATTTTTTCTTGAGCTCCCTGATCTCATCTGCATTGCATCGAGCTCCTTACTACCATGTTCTCCAAACTCATTGTCTGTCTACTCATAGTTTTTCTCTGGGATCTTTGGCTTGGCACCCACACAAATCTCACAGTTTTCAACCACTGCTTTCCTCTTGTTGAAACTTCCTCTCTCCTCTTGTGCAAGGTAAGGTCACTGATAATTCGTATGGTGACTATCTCATTTCTCCTTGAGGGAAGCCAGCACAATAGGGTGCTAGAGGGTAGGGATTTAGATGTTGGAGAAAGAGCTTTGGAAGTAAGCAGACCTGGGTTTGAATCCTAGCTCCATCAATTACCAGTGCACGACCTTGGGCAAGTTATTTAAACTCTCTGAACCTCATAAAATGATGAGAAAATTCCTATTTCACAAGGGTGTTGTAAACATTTAATGATATAAGGTATAAATTTTCTGCCACAGTCCTTGGTAATGCTGTTGTTAGCTGCAATTGCATTGACTCCAACTCATAACACCCTTACGTACAATGCAATGAAATGTCGCTCAGTCCTGTGTCATCTTCACAATCACTGGAATATTCTAGTCCATTGTTGTGCCTATCATGGCAGTCCATCTCACTGAGGGGTTCCCTCATCCTCATTGATTCTCAACTTCAGCAAACATGATGTCCTTCTCTACTGAGTAATCCCTCCTGGTGACAATGTCCAAAGCAATGAGATGGACAGTGTTCTGATGTATAAGATTTCTCTTCTTGTACCATCGTCTCCCCCTAAAATATCCCTCCCCCTAATCTGATTGGCCCATGTTCTCCCACCTTGAGAATGTTTTCTACATTATTCAGTTTCTCTATCATGAGTTCTTATTTCAGCCAAAATAAGTTTGAGCCTATGCCACTTTGACTAATATGACTCTGGTGGTAACCAGTCAGCTATTTTAATTTCTGAGGCTGAACTTCCACTTGGCTCATCAGTAGCGTTGATCTCAGCATGTCCCAAGTTTCATGCTATAAAATGTTGATGGTTTTATTGACCAATTAACATAGGCTAATGATGATTGTTTTTATGAAAGTCAGAGGGTCACCCTCTGGACAGTGGGTTGAGCAATGTCATTTCGGTCTTAATCATAGATCATAAAATATTAGAGCTGGAAGGGAGGTCAAAAGTCATGTAGTCTAACTCTCTGGTTTAAAAGAGGAGGAAACTGAGGCCTAGAGGGCTGGATTACTCAATATGTAAGTTAAGCATGGGCTTAAGTGTGCTTACTTACTAATCTATAGCAAACAATTTCACATTTGCTCACAACATCAGATTCTGCTTCTCAAGAAGGCTAGCACTGTTGGAGTGAGGTGGGAGGGAGAACATGGAAGGGTGGGAGCTGGGAGCTGGGCCCCATTCAGAAGTTACAGATGAAGACAAGACTCAGAGTTCAAGTGGTCTGAGCAACATCACACTGTTCCAAAGAACCAGAGCATCTGTTGGCATCTGTATCTCTCCCAACCCCACAGCACCTTCTTACAGAATCAAAGCCTCTTTTCAAATTTATAATACATGGCATGGTCAGAGTACCCAGTAAGCAAGGCAAGCATGGGCTTACTTGTGCTTACTTTCTAATCTTCAGCAAACAGTTTCACATGTTAAAGCTCATGTGAAACTGTTTGCTACAGATTAGTAAATTAGCACAAGTACGCTTGTGCTACCTTGCTTACTGGGTAGTCTACCTTTGAATATTGATGCTGTGATCAGATTTGATAGGTTAATGTATAGCCTCCCACTGTCATCGAATCGATTCTGATTCATAGCAACCCTATAGGACAGGGTAGAATTGACCCCATAGGATTCCCAAGGCTGTAAAAAAAAATACATCTTTCTCCAGCAGAGCAACTGGTGGGTTCAAATCACAAACTTTTTGGTTAGAAGACAAATGCTTTAACTACTGTGCCACCAGAGGTCCTTGGCTAATATATAAGGGACTGGATATTTTAAAGGCTAAATGACCTCTAAGACTTCTA
This sequence comes from Orycteropus afer afer, assembly GCF_000298275.1. NCBI lineage: Eukaryota > Metazoa > Chordata > Mammalia > Tubulidentata > Orycteropodidae > Orycteropus > Orycteropus afer. Next base: position 667,358 of record NW_006921604.1, on the reverse strand, counting down.
TCAACTTTGACATTTTCAGAGATTATCTTGTATTAAGAGCATAATAATATATATACAGTAGTTTGCATATTTGCTTTAATTTTTTTCTCCTGGAAAGAAGCTTTTTAAAGATAGTGGTGGTGTTAATCATCTTTGTTTCTCCTGTAGCCTTGCTTATAGTATGTGCTCAGTAAAAGACTTGCTAAATGAATGGATGGACAATGATCTTTTGAAAGTGTGTGATGAAGTAACCAGAGGTGATGGTTAATTTTTTGTGTCAATTTGGCTAGGATGTGGTTTTCAGTGATTAGGTCAAACACTACACTAATTACTGTTCCACAATGTAGTCTAATATAATGTAATGTAATCACCTTCCACAATGTAATCTAATGTAATGTGATTAATCAATCCACTGAAAGGAGTTTCCTCTGGGTGTGCTCTCCCTTATCTGTAAATGGACTTTTGGTAGAACTTGCTGTTTCTCCACTCTGTATTCTGTCACTTGATTTATGGATCTTTGGACTCAAGCCTACAGAAGTTTCTAGACTGCCACCTGACCTATGGGTTTTGGGCTTGTCAGCCTCCATAATCAAGTGAGCCAAGCCCTTGGAGTAAGTCAGTTCTCTTTATATATATCTCACTGGTTCTGTTTCTCTAGAGAACCCTGCCTAATATACTAGATTCTTGACAGAGAGGGCAAAGTGAGTTTTAGAGCAGTACAGTTTTCACTGATACTTGAGGGAGGTCCAGAAGCATGTGCCTGGGAGAGGAATTAGTTTTTCAAAGATAAATAATGAGAGCTGCAGTCTAAAGTTTTTCTAAACAAATCTTTCCAAATCCATTGAAGTGTCTTAGCTCAAGAAGATATGGACTGAAGATGAGACTTAAGACACCTTGACTGAGAAGGCTTATTTTACAGATGAGGGTGAAATTGGGCTAATGAATGACCCAAGGCCATGCTGCCAGCTCCCGGCAACCCTGGCCCTGGGATCTGACCCTTCTGGCTTGACCTGCCACGCTTTCCTGGGCCCTGCTCACTTCTGCATTCTGCAGCAAACCCATACCCTGCAAGGGCTTTTGGGGCCTCTCAGACACAAATATAGGACTCTGAGGCCCCCTACTTTTCAGAAAAAGGAATAAATTTCCATTTCACTCACACTTCAGTGGACTCCATTTTTACTCTCCCCCGTGAGAGGCTCAAAGCCCCTGGACCTTCCAGTCGTCACCATGTGTCTGCCATCTGGTGGCTACGTTTTCACCTGGAAGCTCCAACTGTGCCTTGGCCAGAGGACCCTGGTGGCTGCTCCTTCCCACTCTGCTTGGCAACCTCCTGTTCCTCCTGTTGTTTGCTGATGGATCTCTTTTTATTTTACTGGATCCTGCTCAAGGTTGTTGATCTGAGGAATCTTAATCATCCAAATGAGTTTGCAGCTGTTACTTCTCATCAGTAACACATACTCAGTGCCATCCATAAAGCATTGGTTTCCACACAGGGTGCTGAGGAGATTGGGGCTCTATCCCTAGGGTGACAATAGAAAATTAAATCTGCTCCCCAGGCCCCCTTGTTGGTGCTGGGAGGGAGAGGAGACACACACTGGATGAGCACAGAGAGAGCCTCCCTGTATTGTTTAGAAGATTATTTCCACCTGAGAATAGTCCCTTAATCCTTCCTCCTCTCACTTTCACCCTTCATCTCTCCCTCCTTCAATCCTTCCATCCCTTCCTCCTTTTTTCCTCTTTCCCTTAGCTCTTCTCCTCTTCTCTCCTTTTTCCTTCCTTTTTCTCTTTCCCTTCTTCCCTTTCTCCCTTCAACATTTATTGACACTTAAGAAGCATGAGGTCTCAAATTAGGAGGGATGCTAAGGAAGGGAAGGATATAAAGTTGACGGAATGTGGTTTTTCTTTTTTTTGGGGGTGGGGTGGGATTTACACAATCTAGTTGTAGAGAGAAAGCAGATTTATGTACAGATACTCCTACAGACTCCCACAGAGTCCACTGAGTGTCACAAGGCAGGTCCAGAGAAGTGGGGTGTTGCTTGAGAAGAAGGTCAAATGCCAGTGGGGGATCAAATAAGCCATCATGTGGAACAGGCACTTGAACTGATCCTGGAAGGTGAGCAGAATCACTTTCTCCCTGTACTCTTTACATGCAGAAAGGTCTTTTCTTTCTCTGACATCCAGAGCACTTTATCTCCTCTCTCTGCCAGAATCTGGTGGCTCTGAGTCAACTCCCTGTGGCCTGCCCTCTCCTGCTGCCTCCCTCATGCTGATGGCTTTGATTTCCTGAGCATCACAGAGAACTGAGGTTCTTGCCTTCCAGGCTTTAAAATGTAATTCAGACAGTGACGCGAATGTCCATATCCAGGAAGCACAGACAAGATAGTGTACATTAAAAAAAAAAAAAAAAAAGTCTTAAAAATGTTAACCAAGAAAAATCAAAGGCATCTGGAAACAATTAGTCCAAGGATAAGGTGGACCAGGAGGACCTCAGCCTTCATGACCTCGAGGCCAGAAGAACTAGATGGTGCCCAGCTACCAATGCCAACCATTTGGAAGAAAAAATTAAGAAAAAAAAATAAAAAGAAAGAAAAAAATGTCAGCCATATATATCTATGGAGAGAGAAGTACAATTTTTGAAAAGGAGATAAAAATACCTCACACACAGTCTTCAGAGAATAATGTGCTGTTTGGGAGGCAGTAAGCAATCATTAGTCAGCCAGTCTGGGAGAGCTTCCTGGAGGAAGCTGGGTTTCAGGGACTGATGGTTGGGTTAGTGTGCGAAGTTGACTGCACTCACTGGTGTAGGGCTTCTTCTTCTTTTGTTTTTTAAATTGCAGTTTGGGTGAAAATTTACAGGGCAAATTTGTTTTTCATTCCATAATTTATGCACATTTAGTTCATGACATTTGTTACAATCCCCTCATTGTAACAGCATTCTTCCTGCTTCCTCCCTGATTCCATTTGTCCTTTTTTTTTTTTTTTTTCCTGCCTTCTGAGCTTTGTGTTTGAGCATATGCTACCCTTTTGGTCTTGTATGCCTAATTATACTGAGGATATGTTCTTCCTTGCTGTTATGATTCACTTAATAGGCCTATTGTTTGGCTGAAAGTTAATCCCTGGGTGTGAGTTCAGTTCCAGGCTTGAAGGGTGTCTAAAGGCCGTTTCAGGGTTTTCAGTAGTGTCTATCAGATCAGTAATAGACTGGGGCTTCTTGAGGGCAAAGACTGCCTCAGGCTCTCTGTATTCCCAGCAACCAGTCTAAGGGCTGGCACATGCACTAATGAACTATGAAATTGTGTGGGAAAATGTTCAGAGGCAGGACAAAACAGCAAAGAAGGCTGAGAGTGAGGGTCACTGCAAGGGGTTGAAAATATGGGGTAGGTTATAGCACAGGCTGAGGGATGCCAGGCCTCATAGACTCCCTTGTGAGCCTAGAAGTGGCTCTGACCTTAGTAGCCTTGGGCCAGTCACCTTACCTCATCCACCTTGTGGACCATGCCAGAGGGGTAGGGCACTTCTGAGTTCACCTCCTCCTCCCACAATCAAGCACCATGGGAATTCACAGCAGCTTTTCACCTTGGTGATGAGGCCAAAACAGTGTTGGGTGATGGTTTAGAGACCAGGAAGAGAGACTGTGGCCTGAGCTGAAAGAGGAAAGAAAGGGTGAACTAGGACGCTGAAACAGTAGCACTGGGACAATTGAGGAAGAGGCAAGAAACTAGTTTGGTGACCAATTCCTTTCTCAGGGATGAAGATGTAAATAAGGGGAAACAACAAAAACAGCCATTTATTAGGTGTTTAATATGTGCCTTGTGCTTCATATACATTATCTATCTTATAAGATGGACTTTATTTTATTATTATTATCCTATTGTATAGATGGAGAAGGAGCTCTGGTGGTAAGTGGTTAAATCATTCAGCTGCTAACCAAAAGGTTGGTGGTTCGAACTCACCAATCACTGTGGAAAAAAGATGAGGCAGCTTTTGGAAATCCTGTGGGGTAGTTCTACTCTGTCCTATAGGGTCACTGTGAATTGGTATTGACTCTATGACAGTGGATTTGGTTTGGTTTGGTTTTATAGATGGTGAAGTTGAGGTTTAGACAGACAAAATAATTGTTTAAGGTCACTGAGTTAACAAGTAGCAGAGCTTGAATTGGAAAGCTTTCCCCCCACCCTTTAGCCAGAGCTCTTAACTTCTCCTTTATTCTATCTCTCTTAAGCTGATTTTCTCATGAGGCCTTATTTGGGTGTTCAAGTGGTGTCGTGGTCCACTGAGTTTAAACCTTAGAATCAAAGGCTGGGAGAGCAGGAGTGTTAGAAGGAGAGCTCGGGAGCCACCATCAAAAGGAGGTAGAGAGTAAATGGCCTTCACATTTGTAAAGTGATTTCATAGCTTTTGCCTTAATTGATTATCATGACAGATTTGGAAATTTTTAAAATCCCCATTTTCCAGTTGAGAAACCTGAGGCCTGAAGAGGTGAAATGAATCGTCCACGGTGACTTAGCTGGGAAATGGGAGGAGAGCAGAACCCGGTTCTCTTTTCATTGTACTCTGCTCCTTGTCAGGCTGAGGCATGCAGTCTCCAGAGGGTGCCTGCCTTGCTGAGGGTCAGAGGTAGGGGAGCAGAGCAAGCACAGCCTGGGTCCTGGTCCTACCAGTTGACACGAGAGAGGTTCTGAGGTAAGGGACCTCATTCTCAAAGCCCAAGCAGGGCAGAGCACTGAGGGTTGAGGATCTGTCTGAGACTGCCATAGCCTGATGGCCAGAGCTGGCAGTACAACACCTCAAAGGCAAGTCCTCAAAAGTGAGTGAGCCATCCCAGGTGGGATCTGTGGGATCCCCTATCCAGAATCTGGAGATAAGGAAAGGGCAGGGCAGGGATCGCTGGTTTGGGTCTCTGCCATACCTAACATGTCAATGCCTTGGGCATCAGGAGACCACAGGTCAACAAAGGCTGCTGATGACCAGTATGCTCTAGGAGACCAAGGGCTGATGTCAAGACAGACTGCTCTGGCTTCAAACTCCAGCCTTGCCACTTCCTGCCTTGGTGATTTTGTGTCACAGCTGCCCTTTCCATAAAAGAGAATAATAACCAACTGTTTACAGTCATTTCTTTATGCCGAGGTGTAATCCATACTGAAGGCTGTGGTCTTTGATCTTCATCAGTAAGTGCTTCAAGTGATCTTCACTTTTTCAGCAAGTGAAGTTGTGTCATGTGTATATCCCAGGTTGTTAATGAGTCTTCCTCCAATCCTGATGTTGTATTCTTCTTCCTATAGCCCTCAACATAAAGAAAACAAAAATTCTTACAACTGGACCAATAAGCAACATCACAATAAATGGAGTTGCCAGGAATTTCATTTTACTTGGATCCACAATTAACACCCATGGAATTAGCAGTCAAGAAATCTGAGGTTGCATTGCACCAGGCAGAAGCTCTGGTAGCACAGTGCCTAACACACTTGACTGATAACCAGAAGGCTGGCAGTTCAAACCCACCAGCCACTCCTCAGAAGGAAGGTTGGGCAATCTACTTCCATAGTGATACTGCCTCGGAAACTCAAGGAGGAGTCAGGTCCCACTCGAGGGCACAGGGCATGTAACAACAATAGCAACAACATTGCACTGGGAAAATCTGCTGCCAAGGTGCTCTTTAAAGTGTTAAAGAGCAAAGATGTCACTTTGAAAACTAAGGTGTGCCTGACCAAACCATGGTCAATAGCCTCATATGCATGTGAAAGTGGGACAATGAATAAGGAAGACCAAAGAAGAGTTGATACCTCTGAATTATGGTGCTGGTGAAGAATACTGAAAATACCATGGATTGCCAGAAGAACAAACTAATCTGTCTTAGAAGAAATGCAGCTCGAATGCTCCTTACAAGAGTTAGACTTTGTGTCATGTACTGGTCATATTGTCAGGAGGGACCAGTCCTTAAAGAAGCATATTGTGCTTGGTAAAGTGGAAGGTCAGAGAGAAAAGGGAACACTCTCAGTGAGATAGATTGACACAGTGGCTGCAATGAACTCAAGCATAGTGAGGATTGTGAGGATAGCACAGTACTGGGCAGTATTTCATTCTCTTCTATGTACATTCTGGTATATGTATGTTGTATGTTGTATGTACTCTATGTAGGGTTGCTGTGAGTTGGAGCTGATGCAATGACACCTAACAGTAGCAACAACTTTACGGTCATGAGTTGTGAGTGAGTGAATGCATGTTCATGAGATAAATTAATTTCATTCATTTAATGAACCTACTATGTGCTAGGTGCTGGGGATAGTTCTGAGAACCACACAGACAAGGCTCTTATTCATATGCATTTTATACCAGCACCAAACACAATAGGCCTGCCAAGTACTATTCCCCTCTCTCCTCCTCCTCCAACCTCTAAAGGTCCCCATGTTGCTCCCTAGAGTCGTCAGTTCCATCTTAGAAGCTAGGGAGGAGGAGAAACAGAAACTTAAACCTTTTTCTAACCTTATAATTCCTGATTCAGAAGTAGGGGGGGTGGGGTTGCAGTTGAGGGATGAAGTGGAGGGTTGGCACCTCCGTGGTCCTCCTTATCTGACTGTCCTTGCACCAGAAGCCCAGAGAACTTGACAATGATGATCTCACTAGTGTTCAAAGCTTCCTGGGGGAGACCAAGGGAAAAGCAGAAAGCACTGGAGTGTGCTTGTGATGACAGCTGATGGATCAGAGTGCCTGGCTCAAGATCACAGGCTGCGGGGGTTGTGAGGCTGGGCATAGATTCTGAAGGCCCCTATTGCTGTTTGCTCTTATCCTGGCCTTGGGTCCCCAGGCCAAATTCACTGACCACAGAAATGGAATGGAGGCTCCTTTCCTATGAACAGACTGCACTGTGTGCTAGATGCTTGTCCATGTAGGCCGGGTCATTTAGTCCTTCCAAACCTGGGAAAGAGATTATTATTCCCATTTTCTAGATAAGGAAACTGATGCTCAGATGAGTGAAGTGGCTTGCTTAAGGTAACACAGCTTCTTCACAAGACTAGGGATGCAGGTTCCCTCATCTTCCCTGTCTACAACACACACACACACACACATACCCTTTCTCTAGTGGTTGCCTAACAGAGGCCCAGGATGACCCATCCTTACCTCCATCCTGCATCTGTCCACTTGGGAGCAGGCAACAGGGGCAGTGAGGAGGGGGACAAGGAGTAAGATCACACGTTCCCCAATAATTCAGGGCACAGAAGGAGGAGGGAAGAATGGTGCATCCTCTCTCTGCCCACCATCTTCCCATCTGCCTTTTTACCAAACATCTCTTGCCTCCTTTCTATTATGCCCTCTGGACTCATTTTCTTCTCTCATTTCCCCATCTCTCTCTCTGCTTCCTGACTCACCCCTCGCTTATCTTTTCCAGGGTTTTCCTTTCCTCTCCTCATTCACACTCTCTTCTTTTGCCTTCTCTCCTTACCCCCTTCTCCCCCTTCTTTCTCTTGACTCCTCTTGCTCCGTCTCCTTTTCTCACCCTCCCTTGTTTTCTTCTCTTTGTCTTTTATCTCCTTCCCTCCTTTTCTGTTTGTTTTTCTTCCCCCGAGTGCCCCTCTCCCACCCCTCTTCTCATCCCCTCCTGCTCCGTCTCCTCCATCTGTGCCTCCAGCCCTCCTTCCACCCCCGTCAGTCCCGCCCTCCCCTCTCGCAGCCGCTCCCCCCTTCCCGCTTCGCTCTTGGTGATTTATTACTTGCCCTGCTGCTTCTGACAAACTATTTGTAGGAAAATGAGATTTGGTCCGCGCTGGATGGCTCCTCTGGGAGGCAGGCGTGGGGGTCGGGTGTCGGAGCCCCGTGCGGCCCCCCCACCAGAGCCCACGGCGCTTACGGAGCTCTTTAAGATAAATGAGCAAAATTAAGAGACTCACTGGGGGAAGAAAACACTGGATGGCAGTGAACAAGAGCCGATGGTACATGGTTTCCTCCCAGAAATTCATCCATGTGCGCCCCACTGGGGCCTCCCCCATCTGCTGCAGACTCCAGGGAACTCCACCCGCCCTCCCCCCGGAGGAGAACTTCCAGCCCCGGGGCGCGCTTCTTTCTTCCCTGGGATGTGACGCTGAACAGGGCAGACACCTCTCCAGTAAGGCACAAGCAACAGATTGGGGGTGGAGCAGCAGGTCTCTTTAGAAGTGGCCGGAAGGAACCGGACAGAGCTGGAAGAGGAGGGGAGTGGCGTGAGTAGGTGACTGCCAGAAGGCTAGTGGGACCGAAGCTCCTCTTGCAGGCGTGGCTGGGTGGCTGTGGGGAAGCAGCCCCAGGCGCCCTCTGAGACCTAGGCAGCTTCAAGCAGACCCTGATCCCATTGGAAGTTTAGGAGGTGGGGGGATGCTTAACAAAGTTCATGCCCTGGTCACTGGGACCGCTCTGAAACAGGAGGTAGCGCTAGTTCCCCGCTCAGGGGAACCACTGTGGAAACCCCAAAGGCTCTTGGCAAAGGTAAACCTCCTTAGGGGTTTACACTCCATTGGTTGTCTGGGACAAGCATTGTGAGGGCAGGTGGCAGATGTGTCTAGTTTTGCTGCTGCAGCCCAGGACTGCTTCACCTGAAAAACAAACCCAAAACAAAACAAAAACTAGTTGCCATGGAGTCAATTAGGGCTTTTGGCAGCCCCATGTGTGAGAGTAGACTTGTGTGAGTAGAATTGTGCTATGTAAAGTTTCAAATGACTGATTTTTAGGAAGTAGATCACCAGGCCTTTCCTTCTAGGGGCCTCGGGGTGAACTCAAACCTCCAACCTTTTGGTTAGCATCCTAGCACTTTAACGATTGGCACCAACCAGCGATTCATGGTGGTTCACCACCAAACTCATTGCCATGGTGTTGATTCTGACTCATAGGGAACCCGATTGGGTTTCCAAGGCTGAAAACCTTCAGGGAGCAGATCACCTCATCTTTCTTTCCTGGAGTGGCCAATGTGTTCAAACCACTAACTTTTTGGTTACTAGCCAAATGCCCTAAGCACTATACCACCACAGCGCCTTATGGTTCACTACTAAACCAAACCAAATCCACTGCCAACGAGTGGATTCCAATTCATAGTGACCCCTATTGGATTTCCAAGGCTGTAAATCTTTAGGGAAGTAGATTGCCTCATCTTGCTTCTGTGGAGCAGCTGGTGGGTTCAAACTGCCTACCTTTTGGTTAGCAGCCCAATGCCTTAACCACAGCATCACCAGACTCCTTATGGTTCACCATAGACTTTAGCTACTTTTGTGGAGCGAGTGAGTGCATGAATACAAGTTCAAAGTTCCATTTTCAACTCCAATGTGATATACCATGAAACCAGTTTTATGGATTACCTTTTAAATTATTGGAATAATTCCTAACTATTAGGAAAGCAGTATGTAATTTTTCTGTCAAACATTAAGAAAATAGAAGCACAGAGAAGAAAATAAAAATCATTTCTTATTCTACTTCTGACCATTTGGTAATTATCCTAATATGAAAAATAGATAATCAAAAAATAGGACCATATTATACTTATTTTTGACCTGTTTTAGCCATTCAATATTATATCGTAAATACCTGTGTATGATAAATATTCTTCTAAAACAATTTTAAATGGATACAGAATATTTTACTCTGTTTGTATGTTTTGTGTATAGTTATTTATTTTTTTAAAATAAGGCACCTACTTTTGTTCATTTTGATTATTTATAAATTTTTGCTGCTATAAAGATGTGTTAACCTGAGTATTAGTCACATCATCCCATTTTTATCAAAGTCAGTGGTAAAAGCAGAGATTTATGTTCCCACCTGGCTTAAAAAGAATAAGATGTGACATATTCCAAAAGCTGACAACTCCCCTGGGCCTGGTCTGAGGCCTCAGTCAGTATCAGCATTTTTAGAACATTATAGATTTTCAAAGACCATCTGGATTTTCAACCTAGGGCGATCTGAGAATGTTCTGTAAGCAAGGGAGATGACTAAGGCATCAGTTGACATAAGAACCAGAAAATATATGGTATTTGGAAAAAAAAGGTTACTCAGTTTCAATCTCTATAACACATTTACAAATGGAACATGTGCCAAATGATAACACAGGTTGAAGTTACTTCTGATTCCTGTAAAGTGTATTATATGATGATATTAATTTTAAAGTGAATTCAAATGTAAACCTTGAAAATGGCAAAGTTATCCTGAGCATCTAGAACCAAAAATGTCTGGAGGCATAGAGCTGGAAAAGAAAAAGGGATTATGTGGTATCAAGTTGTTACAGAAAAAATTCAAAATTGAGTGGACCTGCACAGGAATCCCTTCTAAGTCACAAGGTGCATGTGAGGTGGAGGTTCACTTCCTTCCCTTGGACAATATGTGCGAGGAGTAGATGTGTGAGAGGTGCACATCTGTATGTCAGCCTGGAGCACGAAGATCCGAAGATGGTACAAAAACCATTTGGTCATTAGTTCTTTGTGTTTGTGCTGCCTCACTCCAACATCAGTACTTTCACTGCAAGTAAATGAAAACGTACGTACATTGTACTGGGATTTCTGTTGATATGCCCCCCTCCAAGAAATCTATTTTCTTTAGGACTTTAAAGACACATTACATTACTTGTTCTAAACTTTGGTGTCTTGGGTCCCTGAGTGGTCCCGGAGTGGTGGGGAGGGTGGGTCCATGAACTTTTTTCAATATTTGGAAAGAACAGGTTTCTTTCAATAAATTATCTAATAGAATCTCAAGTTTCATTGCTTTGCATTGATTTATATCAAGTCAATTTGGCAATGTTTAGTAGCTCAGATGGATAGCTCTGATTGGTATTTTTTGAGAACTTTGATTAAAGAAAAGGAGGGCCAATTGTTTAATAAACACAGTCTGATTTTTCCTAACCATATAGGAAGTCAAATCTGGGTAATAAATGAGCCCTTTGATGGAACAGGAGTCCCTGGGTGGTACAAACGGTTGAATGTGCTCAACGGAACCTGTTGGAGGTTTGAATCCAGCCAGAGATGCCTCCGAAGAAAGGCCTGGGGATCTATTTCTGAAAAACCACCCACTGAAAACTCTATGGACCATGGTTCTACGTGAGTTGCCATGAGTCAGGGTTGACTTGATGGCCACTTTTTTTTTTCTTTTTTAAACTTTTTATTATGATTTGGCTGACAGTTTATAGGGCAAATCAGTATTTCATTCAACAATTCATACACAATTTATTTCATGTAATTGATTACAATTCCCACAATGTAACATCACTCATCCCACTTCCTCCCTGTGTTGCCCACTTCCGTTCCTCCTTTCCTAACCCTTCCTGCCTTCTGAACTTAGTCTTTGAGCAAATGCTGCCCTTTTGATCTTGAATGGTTGATTGTTCTAAGGAGTGCTTAACTCCCTGATGTTATTTTTCACCTTATAGACCTGTCTATTGTTTGGCTGAAAAAGGAGCCACAGTGTGAGTTCAGTCCCAGGTCTGAAGGGTGACTAAGGACCATAGTCTTGGGATTCCACAAGTTCTCTTTTCAACCTTTTTTTTTTTTTTTTGTGATTGTGAGTTTTGTTCCACATTTTTCTCCCACTCTATGCAGTTTTGTTGATGCTTGGATGGAACAAGCTTAGGAAGCAGTGTATTATGTTCATCCACACTCTCTTCCCAGCTGCCATTGAGACAAAGCCTGCCCCAAATGAAAGGACTCTCTTGATCCTGAAGTTGACAATATGTTTGGAATTTTCTAGGAAAATCTATCCAAATTTCTTTCCAGCCTTGATCATGAAGGAAAGGTGGCATTGAGGAGGGTAGAGGAGATGAAAGATATGATGGGTGAAGAGACATGCATATGACAAAAACAGAGCCTAGATCAAAAAGATGATTCAACCTGAAGCTCCCCCACCCACATTTCATTTTATTAGAAAGAAAAGATGTGGTGGCAGGGGTGGGGGGAAAGAAAAGAAATTAAAACACCATGATTGCTTTAATACGGTCCAAGATTTACTCTGCGTAATCCAGTCATATTTCTGATAGGAAATTCATAGCTCCTCTGTCCCGAGTAACAGAACGGTGATCTTTATGGGGCTGGCGTGAGGAAGCTGGCGGGCACAGCCCCCATCACATTAAACTGTCTCAGTGAAGAGGCAATTTGTTTGATATTAAGAGTTATAAAAATATCAGTACAGAGCGGTTATGCAGGGGATATTGAACAAGCCAATCTGAATTTTAATGTAGTGTGAGCAATAAGCACTGTATTCACTGTGCCTATGCCATGCTCCCTCTCTGCAAATATTTGAAGAGAAAAAAATAGAGGCTTTGAGTATCTTGCTCTTTCCCACTTCTGCCTCACGTGGGCTCATTCCTCACAAGATGTGTGAGAACTGCCAAAGGTTTCTGGGTGTCTGGGAGGGGGATTCTCAGGAAGCCTCACTAGGAGAGTCAATTGTATCCTTGGCACAGTGAGAGGAGAGAATCAAAAACATGGCCACATGGATGGACTTCTGATCACCCCTGTTCATTTCCCTCACTTGCACAAGCAGCCGTCTCAGCATTAGCATCTCAGGATTTCCAAGTATCCTTTAGTTTTATTTAATCCAGAGGAATGCCATTTCCCAAGCATCCCACTCCTTATCAATCCTCTTACCCTAAAATGCCCCTCTTATCTTCTCATCACACCTCAATCCCTTCCCATCTCTTTATTTCACTCTGTGGTCTATAGGTACATACTTTAACCTCTCGCCTTAGTCTCCTTCTATCAGTTTTCTCATTATTTCCATTTACCATCAGCCCCCCCGCCTTCACCTCCCAGTCACCTCTTCCCAACCTCTTCTCTCATAAATATCCATTCATCCTTACAGATAGATCTTTCTGAAACATGCTGACCAATTAATTTCACTTCCACAGGGCACCTACTCTGTGTTAGGCATTGAGCTAATGGCCAAAGGAGACAACACAGATACAGTGGTCCCTGCTCTCCAGGGACTCACAGCCTGGTTAGAGGGTGCGGTGGTGGTGAAAATGGTGGTGAAAGCACAATGGCCATTTTAACTCAGGGCCAAGTGAGATAAGATCTCTGAGAGAAGTCTGAAGAAAGGCAATGGAGATCCTAAGGAGGAGAGGTATTTTTGTCTGAGGACAAATCTGGAATATGTCCTGGAAGGTGTGACTTAGCAGCTGGGCCTCCAAGAATGGGTACAATTGACAGGCAATTGGAGAACTAGGAGGAGAAGAGTATATTTCAGACAAAGAAAGTCCTGTTGGGGGTAGTCATGGTAATTCTTAAATAGTGAGTCAACCACCTTGGCTGGAGAGGCTCAGAGAATTTCAGAGATATACCCAAATTAATGAAAGGTAAGTCAAAACAGGTACCCAGGTTGTCTGATCGCCAGTCCAGAACACTTCTCATTATACCACAGCAGCAATTCTCAAAGTGTATGGGACACCTGGGCTTCTTGACACCCTTTATGAGTTCTGTGAGGTTAATGGAGTCCCTGGGTGGTGTAAAGAGTTAACACACTTAGCAGCTAACAGCAAGGTTGGAGGTTTGAGTCCATCCAGAGGCACCTCAGAAGAAAGGCTTGGTGATTTGATGCCATCAGCCATTGAAACGCTATGAAGTACCGTTGTAATCTGACACACATGAGGCATCCATGAGTCAGAGTTGACTCCATAGCAACTGGTGAGGGCAACAATATTTGCCTTTCTCATTCACTCATGAGTGTAAGTGGTGTTTCCTACTGTACATTTGGAGGAGCTACATAACTCAGTGACTCAATCTTCCCCAAATGTCCAACATGTGATGTTACAAATCATTCATGGATGAAAAATTCATTCATGGTACAAGAGAGATAGTGCATTTTAAAGTAAGGGAGCTCAAAAAGTTCACTGATAGGGTTTCAGATCTCACCCTACCACCAATCATTAAGAAACTATCATTTGGTGAATTCTGAGCTATTATAAAAAACAAAAGAAGTCCTTGTGGCATGGTGGTGAAGCTCTTGGCTGCTAACGCAAAGCTTGGCAATTCAAACCCAACAGCTGCTCCGCGGGAGAAAGATGTGGCAATCTGCTCCCATAAAGATTACAGCTTTGGAAACCCTATGGGGCTGTTCTACTCTGTCCTGTAGGGTACTATCGATTGGAATTGACTCAACAGCAATGAGTTTGGGTTCTTTGTTTGTTTGTTTGTTTATTTGTTTATCAAAGAAGAATGTGAACAATTATCTGAAAAAGGGATTAATATACCCCGTTTCTTTCCAACTACATATCTGTGATATATATGTATATGTGTGTGTATGTATGTGTGTATATGTATGTGTGTATATATATGTGTGTGTATATATGTGTGTGTGTATATATATATATATATATATATATATGAGCTCTGGTGGCGTAGTGCCTAAGGCATTTGATTGCTAACCAGAAGACTGGCAGTTCAAACTCACTGGCCACTCCTCGGAAGGAAGGTTGGCCAATTTACTTCATTAGTGATATCACCTGGGAAACCCAAGGAAGGGTAGCTATGAGTAAGATCTGACTTGATGGCAGTGAGTTTGGTTTTGGTTTTTTATGTATATAAATATAAAAAAACCAAACTCACTGCCATCAAGTCGATTCCACTCATAGTGAGCCCTCCTTGGGTTTCTGAGACGGTACCTTTATGGAAGTAGAATGCCCAATCTTCTTTCCAAGAAGTGGCTGGTGGGTTTGAACTGCCAGCTTTCTGGTTAGCAGTTAAATGCCTTAGGCACTGTGCCACTAGAGCTCCATAGGGTTTATATATATATATATGTATATCTCAACCAAAATAACGTATTTAAACTCTTGAATATAATAATAGGTATGAGAATCTAGCTGTCTTCTATTAAGCCAGACATTGAAGACTTGTGAAAACATGTGTAATAATGACACTCTGATTTTTATATTTTTTTGAAAATATAGTTATTTTCCATAAAATGTCTTATCTATGTTAACACTAATGGGCTTATTATTGTTATTTTTGGATAATCACTGACTTTAACCTTGTTTTTGTTAGTCCTTTTGAGTTCATTGTAACTTATGGTGATCCTACGTGTGCAGAGTAGAACTGCTCCTTCAGGTTTCAATGGATGTGACCTGTAAGAGGCAGATCACCAGGCCTATCTTCCGAGGTGCCTCTGGGTAGGTTCAAATCATCAACTTTTCAGCCAATAGTTAAGTATTTAACCATTTGCACCACTCAGGAACTCCTCATTATTTTTAAATGAGTTGATAAATATTTGTATTTTTAAAAAATCTTAGTTTAAGTTTGTGAGATGATAAATATTAAAAGATACAAAGCTCTTGGGCTGTCTACTTAGTTATAAAAGTGTAAAGAAGTCCTGAGATCAAGGTTTTGAGAAGTGCTGGACCAGTGTGTCTCTAAAAGTTCACTAGTTACAAGTCCACTGACTTGATCAGCCACTCCTCAGAAGGAAGGTTGGGGACTTTACTTCCGTAGTGATACCGCCTCGGAAACCCAAGGAGGGGTCGCTATGAATCGGGGCTGACTCAACGGCACATAACAACAACAACAACTTAGAAACAACACACCTATTTCTGTCCCCTGCCTCTCTCTCTCATACTCATTCCCACATCACAGCAGCCATATCCTTGCTAGACCTTTATTTCTTTGTATTTAAAGTGAGAGTCATAATAACTGGTGAGGTTGCTGTGAGAATTACATGGATTTATGTGTATAGAAGTCCTCTGTGAAGTGCCATCCAAATGCAACTTTTATTTTCTTTTGTGACAAGCCCATTTCAGGGAGGAACTACAGTAGATGGTCTTAAAGGCTTACTCTGTTTCTAGACATATTTTTCTGAAGATAGTGCTGGCCCAGGGTGACTGGGTGAATACTGGTGACTGGCTACCTCTTCCTCCCTCCGTTTACTACCCCAAATCTGACCAAACAAGACCTCCGTCCCAGCACTGTCTGCCCTCATCTTTCTCAAATGTTTAATGCTTTGGAAGGCTGCTGTCTTGCTTCCCCACCCCACCCCCATCCCTACTTCATTCTTTGGACTTGATATACCTTGGACTGAAGGATTCTTTAATCTGAATGCTCTTTGACCTCATAGCCTGTGGGCCCATGTAGTCACAGTGATCTGTGTGCTTGACTCCCTCCTGGTACTAGAGAGGTTGCTGCTGGGAGCATGAGGCCATTACTGCCTCCTCTACCTCTCCTTTTTGCTCATTTCATCCATCTTGGATGGTGCCTGGGGATGTCATGATGTTCTCATGAATCTCTTGACCCTCCTCATCTGTTGATGTTACTTACTTCTCAGCCACATTCCCATCTTCTTGACAGGTGGCCACCACCATTTATTCTGGACATTTATTAGCTGAAAATCTGCAAAATTTTTCCTTCAAAACTTTTCCTCTCTTGGAGTCCCTGGGTGATGCAAACATTTAAGCACAGGGCTACTAACTGTAAAGGCTGATGGTTCAGAACCACTCAGAAGTGCCTCAGAGGAATGGCCTGGTGATCTGCTTCCAAAAGATCACAATCTTGAACACTATGTGGCACAGTTCTACTCTGATACACATGGGGCTGTCATGAGTTGGAGTTGATACAATAACAACTGGTTTGGCTTGCTTTTCCTTGGTCATATTCCTTTATAGGGTTGCTTGTAGAGTTGCTTGAGGCCCAAAATTTTACAACTCTTTTGGTTTTCCATAAAGTCTTCTCTTCAGAGGGGCAACCAAGCCCCTAGGATGCCTGGCCCAGGTGAGCTCAGGTAGTACTCACTTCACCATATAGAGAACCATTATCCTTGATAACTCAGGTCCTGTGCTAAGACTGCTTCACAATGGTGGCTCATTTTTCCCTTTGGGTCTATGTCCTGAAGTTCCTCACTGCAATTCAGATTCCATGAAGACCCCATCAGTGTCGCCAGACATGCCTACTAATGTCCAAATCCCAAATAATCACCTGGGTTGCTTTCTCAGGAGGCTTCCTAGCCTCACACTGAATTAGTCAGCATGCACAGACACTGAGGGTGGAGGGGGCAGAGAGCTCAAATCATGCAAAAGTGGACAAACAACCTCTTCTCCATTCTTCGTGTGAAAAGTACTCTTTGGTACACTTGGAGTTAGGGTTTGGAATTTAGGTGGGTGCTGAAGAAAATGGCTTGGCTTGGCCTTTGTGAAGAAGTTTCTTTCTTTTTTTATTATTTATTTATTTGGAAGACAGCATCAGAGGGTAAATATTGAAGGAAGCAGGAATCTTCAAAGTCTTTTCTAGACAGTAGAAAAGAATAAAGCTGAGTAGGCGGAAGCCAGGAGAAGTAGGCACAGAGGTGGAAGGGTGAGGCCCTCTGCTCCTGAGGCAGGCTGTAGAGCTCATAAATGGTTCCCAGTCATGGGCCTTCACCAGCTGTCCTGTGGATGCCACTCAATGAAGGAAATGGCCCAGAATCAGAAGAAAGTTATAATGTGAACAGTGTGAAGATAGAATAAGGGGAAAAGTTTCCAGATTGGTTTTGAGGATGAAATAAGCTTGAAGAATTAATATAAGCCTCACACTCCATCCTTGGAATGACTGCATTAACTGTGAGGAAGAAACAACAGACACCAGTGAGCCTTCTCTAGGAGAAGCCAGACACTGGGAAAGTTCTCTCATTCCCTCAACATACATTCACTCATGAGTGCTCTTTGTGATTGTGCAAGTACCCAAGACTCATTTTTTAGCACATCCATATCAAGGAACCATCAATAGAAGCACTTAACTGAAATTGGTGCAAAGCACATCACAGAGAAAGACCTACCAATGCTCCCAGCTCAAGGCGTCTGTGCTGGGATAAGGATGGAGTCTGGGAGACCTTGCTGAGAAAGACCAGGCAGGATCTAAAGAGGGAGTAAATGCCAAGAAAAGAGAAAAATGAAGAGCTATGACTGTGCGGTCCTAAGGCTAATTGTGCTGCTAGTAAAAATAGGGAAGTTGGGAAGGGCCTCTGGTTTGGGAGTAAAGATAACAAGCTCGGCTTTAGACAAGTTTTGTTCCAGGGGTTGGAAGGTCAACTAAATAGCGATCTTCTATAGACAATAAGAAATATGAGATAGGAGAGGGGCAAGGGGTCAGGGTTTGAGATGTAGGTTGAGCAGTCATTGAATAATAGTACAGATGCAGAACTGGTGAGATCATTCATTTGTCTATTTAAGAAATATTCATTGTGTGCCTACTATGTGCCACACATGGATCTGAGAGGACACTGTGATGAAGCAGACAGTGCTACTATCTTGAGTTGCTTCGTGTGGAGGAAGAACATATGTGCTGCCAAGTCACGAGTTAGACTAGGGAAAGGAGAGAGTATCAGAATGGAGGGTGAGAGACAAGGATTTATGCAAAAGGCCAGGAGAGAAATGGTGGATTGGTTAGGGCCCAAGTTCAGCTGCACTTAACAGGAAATCCAAACAGCAGTGACCTAAATAAGGCAAGGGTTTATTAGTGTCTTAGAAACCAAGAATATGGATGTGACAGTCCAGGGCTGGTACAGGGACTCCACCAAGTCAATGAACGCACTCCCCCCCACAACTTGCCCTTCCAGAGCTGCATTAGCAACTGTCCCCCTCATATGAAACTAGTTTGACAGTCAATCAGAGTCCTCTGCCTCCCAGACCAAAACCCTGCATTTCTTACATCTCTGGTTTAAGGCTGTGTTTTTCAAAGTATATTCCGTGGAGCCCTAGAGAACTGTGGAGATACTCAAGGGCAAATGAAGAAGCAAAAGGATTGACCAAGGGGAATGGTCCTAAGCATGCTTGGCCACATTTTGATAAGAGTATTTATGTTTATAGTGGGAGCTCTGGTGGCATAGTGCCTAAGCCATTTGACTGCTGTATTATATATGACTACATATTATATTTATATATTGGAATTTCCCAGATCCCTTGATAAAGAATGAGGATTTCCTGGAAAAGCAGGTTGCCTGAACAGTTTTTATCTAGACTGAGCAGGGCTCATTTGTTGAGACCACTACTGCCAGATATGTGCTCCACCCAAGCCCCTGGCCACCATGTGTGTGTATGTGTGTGTGTTGCACGTGTGTTCGGTTGTGTTTGTACTCATCTGTTCACCTCTCAGTGTTGTGTGCCTTTTCTTCCCTCCATGAATTGACCCCCTTTTCTCCCTAAAATCCTCACCATCTTGTCACCTTAAAGCATCTCTTATACATTCCAAACCTGTAAGGCCTGGGACCATGTCATAAGTCCATTTAGGACTTGCACCTATGGGGCATTTGAGGTGGAAAGATAAGAGGAGAAATGGGAAGGAAGAAACGTAGTTCAGAGAAGAGTCACAGAATGCCAAGTCATGTCTGCTTCCAAAGAGGAAAGCATGGTGGAATTACAGCCACAAGACCATGGTCTTGGAGTCCTATCACTTTGGAGAGAGTTGGGAAGGGACTTTAGATTTATTGGAAGAGTATATTTTGTGCCCAGTATTGTCCTGGGGGCTCTCCTATAATTGATTAATCATCATGCCAGTGATGCAAGGCTGGTCTTTTCATGCTCATTTTATGGATGAGGAAACATTACTCCATTTATATATTAAGCTACTGTGAAACTCAAAAGAGAGCACGTATGACAAAAAGTTACAAACTGTGAGGCATTGTCTATATACGTGGGTCATTATCATTGGCTAATTTTCCAATTGACATATTGGCCAACTTAGTACCCAAGGAAATGCTTTCACCCTCTTTCCACTCCAGCCTGCTGATTAGGAGGATGGAACTACGGAAAGAAGGAGGCCTAAGAATTTCTCTGCATCCCAAGGGAACAAAATATAACTATTGTTTTAAACGCATCTGGAGAGCAGTAAAGAATAGTCATACGTGGGTTTGAATTGCAGATGTACTATATAACCTCTAGGAGCTCTGGTAGCATAGTGCTTAGGGCACTTGACTGCTAACCAGAAGGCTGGCGGTTCAAACCCACCAGCCGCTCCATGGAAGGAAGGTTGGGCAATCTACTTCTGTAGTGATACCACCTTGGAAACCCAAGGAGGGGTTGCTGTGATTTGGGCCAACTCGAAGGCACATAACAACAACAACAACAACATATAACCTCTGGCTGGTTATTTACCTTTCTGAGCCTTAGTTTCTTCATCTGCATAATGGGGCCTATGATAGGATTTGAGAGCTCTGGTAGCATAGTGCCTAAGGTGTTTGACTGCTAACTAGAAGGCTGGTGGTTCAAACCTACCAACCACTCCTTGGAGGGAAGACTGGGCAATCTACTTCTGTAGAGATACTGCCTTGGAAACCCAAGAAGGGGTCCCTATGAGTCGAATCAACTCAACAGTGAGTGAGTATAATAGAATCTGCCTTATAGAATTGTGAGGATTGATAAGTGAAGGCATGTAAAGAATTTTGCAGGGTCTATTACATAGAGAAAGCTGTATAGCTGTTAGATTTGGATATTATAGTTGACAAGGGGGAAAACTGAGGCACAATTTCTCTACATCCCAACCCAGGATACTTTGGAATCAGCAGACTTTGAACTGAGAAGGTTGGAGTTCAGGCAGACATCTCCTCTCTCTTCCTGTCAGGCTGCACTCAGGGCCTAGTTCCACGTGTCCCTTCTCCCGTTTACACACACTGTGTGGGAAGTGCTATTGTGAGAGGGAGTTTGACTGAGTCTTTATGACCTGAAGAGGGTTTGGAGTAATGTTTCTAGTCATATCTTATTTCCTGGTCCCACAAGGTTTGTTCAACTCCTCGCTTTTCTCAATGCCCCTCCCTTCTACCCTCCCTGCCCTCTCCCTTTATGAAGGGTATATTTCCACTCTTGGCTCTGAAAGTAACAGCTTAAAATTGTTTGCATCCCAAATTTCTAATTTTAGTCATTTATAATTGTCTCAAAAGTCATACACAAGGATGAAATTTCCCTTATTTCAATACAGCTCCAAGATATGATTTCTTAAAGTTTGAAAGAAAAAAAAAAAATCCATGGAACTATCTTAGAGATAGGGAAGCATGGATGATGGAATATCTTTTAAAAATTTTAAAAAGAAGTAGAATGTGGACAGAAGAGGAGAGAAAGAAGAGAAGAAGGAAGGTAGGAAGGGAAGAAGGGAGGGAGGGAGGGAGGAAGGGAGAAAAGTGTTTTAGTTCTTTTGTTTCTTGACACATCAAGTTAATCAGATGCTATGAGTTTGAGATACTTTCCTATGGGTCTGGTGGCTCCTCAGGAGCAGGGAAACTGACTGGGACCCAAGAGGGACCAGGACAGAATGCCAAAAGTATGGGGTAAGCGGGGCTGTGTCATGCAGGGGACACTGGACTCCCAGTAATTTGACCATTGTTATTTACCTTTCTGAGGCTTAGTTTCAGTGGAACTGAAATGTGATGTCTTAGGAGGCTATTAATATGAATTATTTAAGTAGAAATTTCTGGCCGGAGTGATGTGAAAAGACCCCAAAGAAATGTAACCCATTTACTCACATTGTTGTTGTTGTTATGTGCCAATGAGTCAGTTTCAACTCACAGTGACCCTATATACAACAGAACAAAACATTGCCCAGTCCTGTGTCATCTTCACAGTCATTGCCAAGCTTGAGCCCATGATTGCAGCCACTGCTGAGGGGTCATTTCATTGAGGGTCTTCCCCTTTTTCACTGCCCTTCTACTTTACCCAGCATGACATCCTTCTCCAGAATCTGATCCCTTTTGACAACATGACCAAAGTAAACAATGCAAATACAACACACTGCTGTCAAGTCAGATCCAACTCATAGCGACCCCTCCTTGGTTTTCCGAGACAGTATCACTACAGAAGTAGATTGCCCAACCTTCCTTCCAGGGAGTGGCTGATAGGTTTGAACCTCCAGTCTTCTGGTTAGCAGTCAAATGCCTTAGGCACTATGCCATGACCAAAGTAGGTGAGATGAAATCTGGGCATTCTCACTTCTAAGAAGCTTTCTGGTTGTACTTCCTCCAAGGCAGATTTGTCCACTCTTCTAGCAGTTTTCTTCACCAACACCACAACTCAAATGCATCAATTCTGCAGTCTTTATTCATTGGCCAGCTCTGACATACATATACACTCACTGCCGTTGAGTCGGATGTGACTCATAGTGACCCCTCCTTGGGTTTCCGAGGCAGTATCACTACAGAAGTAGATTGCCCAACCTTTCTTCTGAGGAGCAGCTGGTGGGTTTGAACCATGGTTTTGGTCAGGCGCACCTTAGTCATCAAAGTGACATTTTGCTTTTTAACACTTTAAAGAGGTCTTTTATAGCAGATTTGCCCAATGAGATATGTTGTTTGATTTCTGACTGCCACTTCCATACATGTTTATTGAGGATCTAAGCAAAATGAAATTATTGGCAACTTCAATCTTTTCTCCAATTATGTTGCTTATTGTTCCAGTTATGAGAATTTTCATTTTCTTTATGTTAGATGTAATCCATACTGAAGGCTGTGGTCTGTGATCTTGATCAGTAAGTAGTCAAGTCTTCTTCACTTTTGGTAAATAAGGTGGTGTCATCTGCATATCATAAGTTGTTAATGTGTCTGATCTTCACTTTCTACTTGGGGCAGTCCTACTTAGAGGGCTGGAAATTGAGGTGGGTTGGATGTAGAGGGTGAAATGGAGGTGGTGTGGACTGTGGAAGAGATGAGAAGGGAAAGAAATCAGGATATTATATATAAGGCAGTATGTTGAAGGGTAAACTCCAGAAGAGATAATCTGAAGAAACTGATATTTGATGAGGGAAAATCAAGAGATATAAAAAGTACCACACAGACAAAGAAATGATGGCTGTGCCTAAGTCATAAGAATAGGTACTAAGATACACACATTAGATGCTAGCAAGAGCTCTTGGGTGGACCAACTAATGACAAGGTGACTGCTTTGTTTGGATTCTTTTGAAATCACTCTCAATGTCAAGGAGCTTTCAAGAAGGAAGAATTTTTTTTGTGACACCTTTAAGGCAAGTGTGAGTTCAGCTTTCCATTCTCATCATCTCATCCTTAGGAGTACCTCCAGCATTCCTCAGTATATTCTACATTCAGAGATAATGTCAGGGATCCCAGATCAAACCTTTTGGGGATTCATGCCCCACTCATAGAGCCTGAACTTAAAGAACATGGTTGTAGGGGTCATGACTAGATCCAAGGTATGAGCATCTGCCAAGGTTATTTTATTTTCTGTTCTCTTGGCCTGACAGATCATCCTCTTTGTTTAAACAAACAAACAAACAAACAAACGCCAAATAAACATGACAAAACAGTTCAATCTCAATGTTTCAGGTCTCACCAGTTTGTTGGTTCAGATAATGACACCTTAATAATAATTTAGAACCTTGTTCCCTTTGAACTCCCACCTGCTCATGCAGTTTCTTATTGTGTCCCCTCTTCCCACACATTTTAGACTACTCAAGAGGTAGCTTTTGCAGACATATTTGTCTGGACTAACATTTGGGGCTGGCCTCACTTATTTTGGGCTGTTACCTCCATTGTTGAGCAACAGTCTTGTCTCTGCTCTTACCAGCAATTCCATGACTGGGATTCTGTAATCCCAAACCATTGTTGCCTGGATTGACCACTGATGAGCTTAAGAATTGTGAACATTATATCTTCTGTTCTTAATTAGAGGAGGTCTCAAAATTTAGTTGCCTAAACTCCAAAGAGTCAAAATTTAGTGAAACAACCTTTTAAATTTACAAACATATAAACTTTTTTTTTCTCTTTGTGTCTACATACACTTCCAGGATGGCTGAGTTTGGTCAAATCTCTAAGATAACTCAAATGCTGCACAAAGATCCATGATGAACCTCTAGTCCTTGACCCTTTTAGTGTGTCTGGCTCACCTTGAAAGACTTTTCTCCTTATGGTAAATTATCTCAAAGGGTACCTGTCATTTCTTCCTGAAAATGAGCTTTCATCAGAAGCCACCAAAGAACTCACCAGACATGTCTATTTAGGTACAAACTCTTATAGACTTAGTTCAAGAATTTCCCAGGAGGTATCTTAGTTCTGTCATATTCAAAGATTTTAGTAGACTCTTGAGAGAGAGATATTTCCCAGTTCCATCCACTAGATTGTACCCAAGTCTCTGCTCTGGCCCAGGTGGGACACTCTGTTATTCCATTTAGCAATGTTTACTGGGCATGGAGTCCAAGGCTAGACCTTTTCTAAGGACCAGGTCTATAGAGAATTGGTGCTGAGGAGAGCTACTCCAACTTATCCAGACACTACCATGAGATCAGGACAATCTTCCCACTCCAAAGACTGAATAAACAACAGTTCTGGGACAAGTCATTCTCCCAAATCCCTGCACTAGTTGTCCCATCACCCAAGATTTCCAGGCTTATGGAAATGGTAACTCTTTTTCCATGTGATACACAAAGGGACACCAGGGAACCACAAGGGAGAAGGACAGCGAAATTTGCTTTAATTAGCATGGATTATAATGCAAGGAATCTTTAACCTTGTATAAGTCAGTGGTGTAGTAAATTACCTGGTATGGCTTTTCTAGCCATAAGTCTTTGTAAATTCCATGGTGGAATTTGCCATGAGCAACGGAGGAGCTTCTGATTGTTAAAGTTATCCACCTGGGGTATTTCTGTTGTGAGTGGCACAAAGCAGTGTTCTGGGAAGTTCACTCTCTCTCAGGTGTTTAGAATTATAATATTATGGGTGGTTAGTTTGGCCACTCTGCCAGGCTCAAAAGGAGCCCTCCTAGAGGCAGAAGGAATCTCTCTGACTGCTGGCTGAGAAAGATGTGCTGATGAGAGACATGCACTCTTGAGAGACATGTGCTACTGAGAAAGAGACACCAAGAGACATGCACTGCTGGGAGAGAGGTACTGAGAGACACACACTGCTGAGAGAGAGACTGAGAAAGACCTTTGGCTGGGAGACAGCAGGCTGAGAGAGACTGAGCGTGTTCGTGAACTTCAATTGTAGCCTGTTGCTTCCCTAATAAATCCCATACTCTGTGAGTTCTGTGTGGCCAGTGCAGCAAATTATCAAACCAAGCAGAGAGGTGGTGGGTGCTGCAAGAGGAAAAGTTGGTGTCAGGGCTGGTGAAAGAGCTGGAGGGAGGCAGCATGTCTGGCCTCACAGGAATAGGCCTTGGGCTGCTGATTCTGTCTTCCTCTTGTGGGGTTAGAGGAGGTCAGAAGACGTGGCCTCCCTGCCCCTTTGGCAAAGTCTGTCCAGACTAGAATGAATATTTCTGAGAGAAAGCAAGATCTTGTTTTTCAGGACAATGAGTCTTACCAAGTGCCTTCTTCTGGGTCACTTTTTACCATGTGAGTCAAGTGAGCCAGTGTCATTGAATCCTTATCATAACACCTCCATTGCCCAATACTTTTTCTCTCTTTTCTTCCCTCCTCTCTCTCAGATTATTCCTCCACCTCAACTTTCTTCTTTCTCTTCCTCTATCTCTTCTTTTCCTTTTTTCATTTCTGTTATGGATTGAAGTGTGTCCCCCAAAATATGTGTTGGAGTCCTGAACTCCATACCTGTAGATATAATCCCTATCGGGAATTGAGTTTCCTTTATTATATTAATGAGGTCCTATCTGTGTAGGGTGTGTCTTAAGCCAATCATTTTTGAGATATAAAAAGAACAGATTAGGCACAGAAGCAAGCAAACATGAACAGGGGAAAGATCGATGCCATGTGGAAATCTCTAAGAAACAACATTAGAGAAGCTGAGACAAGGATCTCATCCCAGAGCAGACAGAGAGAGCCTTCCCCCAGATCTGGTGCCCTGAATTTGGACTCCTAGCCTCCTAGGAGGAGGAGCTTTGGTGACATAGGGCCTAAGGCATTTGACTTCCATCCAGAAGCCTGGTGGTT
This sequence comes from Orycteropus afer afer, assembly GCF_000298275.1. Lineage (NCBI taxonomy): Eukaryota > Metazoa > Chordata > Mammalia > Tubulidentata > Orycteropodidae > Orycteropus > Orycteropus afer. The sequence goes on along the minus strand of NW_006921604.1, from coordinate 641,607 downwards.
CAAGGCCACAAGCCATTCCTTAGAAGGAAGATTGGGAAATCTACTTTTGTAGAGATACCACCTTGGAAACCCAAGGAGGGGTCCTATGATTCAGAATTGACTCAATGCCAGTGAGTTTGGTTTTTTTGGATTTAGCCTCCTAAACTGTGAAATACTTGTAGCATTTCTGTTATAGCAGCACTAAGAAACTAAAACACATTCCCTCTCTCTTTCCTCTTTCCTTCTCTATTAATTGAATACTTACTATATGCTGCACAATCTGCTGGGTATTAGGTAAGACATTGTCCTTGCTCTTGAAGGACAAGCACATCATACTGTGGTGAAGACAGATGTGTACATAATTAACTACAATAAAATACGGTGGACAATATAATGGAGATCTGTCCAAAGTGTCATGAGATCACAGAAGAGAGTGTGAAGAACTGCATTAGAGGCCACCAGAAAAAGCTCCACTGAGAAGATGATTTCTGAGTTGCCTTTTGAAGAGCAAATAGGAATTTTCCAGATGAATGAACATGGGAAGGGCATTCCAGGCTAGAGGAACAGTGGGAACAGTACCTGGCATGGAGTCTGATTTGGCTGGAGCATAGAGTTTGAGATAGTTGTGAGAGATACAAGAATGTTCAAAAAGAATGGGGTGGGATCTGAGAGTATCATGCTTAGCACTGGCATTTGTTTCAGTATGTGATGGAGAATTGTAGCACAGTATCTCTTTTTGGACAACATTACTTGACTGGGAAGGTTAACAGTATATTCAAGGGGGGGGGCAGTGAAACTGTGCATGTAATAGTGTTTAAACAATCAACTGATCAAGTAGTTATTAGTGGCCAGTGTGTGCCAGGGTCTGTGTTAGATATTGTAAGACTAGTTAGGAAGCATCCTGATTCATATATTATAGGATGTCAAAGTCACTCACACTTAGAAAAATTAAGGGGAAGAAGGAGTGCAGTGCAAGATCTGTGGTTGAATGGCTGTAAATCAAAGATGGGAGCAAGCAGAGAACACTGAACAGACTTTTTGGAGGAAGTGGGTTTGAAAGATCAACAATAGGCCATTCATTGCAGGGAAGCCATACAGGCAAAGACTCATATTGAGCATATGTAAACAGTGAAGAATAGATACTGGGAAAGAAAATGGATACAGAGGTGAGGCCAGATGAAGGAAGCCTCTGATGTCAGGTGGAGCATCACAGGACCTCTAAGTGAGGGGAAACTTTAAAGCTCTCCAGGAAAACTCTCCCTGCCTCACACCAATCCCTTGTATGGTGTCCTCTGTCATATCCTTACATGGAGTCATCAATGTTTGTGGGAACATACACAAAAACAGGAGCAGTTAATTTCACCTTTATATGTCTCTGATTATTGGAAAGTTCTGCTAAAATCTAGTACAATATTTATTGTGAGTATTACTCTCAGAGATATCTCTGTGTCAATTAGGATCTCCCCTCTTTCGTTGCAGAGTAGTTTTCAGATTTAAATCAAGCTCCACAAGTTTCTATGTTCCCACTGCTTTCCAGGGTTGAAAGCCAGATGGTCTATGGACTCCTGCCAATTTTGGCTGGTATAGTAAGGTGTTCCCCTGGACCTTGAATCCCTTTGAAGTCTGAGGCCTATGGCTGGAGTCAGCTTAGCCTGGCTACAATTCAGTAGGCACTGTAAAGTGACATGTTAGAAATGGTGTTATGTGAAAATGAGGTAGGCATCCTAGTTCAGGATGGATTATGATGGTTATACTGTAGGCCTGGGGAAAACTGGGAGCCTTTGACAGTAGTCCAAACATCAGACCTAGATTGGAATGATGCTGGATCAGTGGATGGTTAGGAAAAAGTGAAGCTAGGAGACATATCAAAACTTGGAATAAAGAGAAAAGAGACAATGATGACTCCAAGTTTTCTAGCCTAAGTAGCTGGAAAAAAACTTGGGCAGAAATGGCATGGTGGGGAAGAAAAGCTGATGAAGGGAATGATACTAAATTTTCCAAAGGAGTAGGATAGCTATACTGAGCTGCTGTATTGGAAAACCAAACCTGTTGTTGTGGCATCAATTCTGACTCACGACAACCCTATGCCAGGGTAGAACTGAGCTCCATAGGGTTTTCATGGCTGTAATCTTTATGGAAGCAGATTGCAAGGATTTTCTTCTGTAGTGCTGCTGGGTTGGTTCAAGCCACCAACCTTTAAGTTAGTAGAGGGGTGGAAACCATTTGTACCACCCAGGTGCCCTATAGGAAATTGCAAATGTGACATGGGAACATACATGAGGCCAGGTTAGTGATGTTGACTTCAGAGTCAAGAAAGACAGTGAACTTATATAGGGAGTGAAAATACACAGAAGAGGATAGAGCCATCAAGAAAGAGTCCTTCAGAAAGTCTACAGTGTTCAGCTGGAAGAACAAAAGATACCCACGAGGGAGATGGGAAAATGAACTGTCAGAAGTAAAGCAACATTGAGAAAACCAAAGGGGGCTTCAAAAAAGAGGGAATGGTCAGTGATCAAAAGCCCAGAAGGACAAAGAAAATGATATCATTGGCTTTATCCAGAGGGAGAAGGTGAGACCAGTTTCAGCACAATGGTGGGGGCCAAAGCAATACTGGAGTAGATTCAGAAGTGGCCAGACACCCACTCCCACACTCCATTCCCCGAGAGCTGCATTTCCCCCACTTCCCTCAGTCCATCAGCCCAATTTTCTACCTTCTTATGTTCACTCCCAAATTCCTGGTGGCTGAGCCAGCCACCCTGAGTGAGTGGTCATCTTGGGTAACATGGGTGGGTCACTTTTCCCAGGGAAGAATGCCCAGAAGCCAAGGGCATCTCACTGCAGGGTGCAGTTCCATGGGAAGGCCAGACCACTCTAGGCTGTCCCCAGACCCCCACCCCACCCTGTGACAACAGCACATGCTGACACAAAAGCCTGGCTGGTGCAGAGGAAGGACTAAGGTGCAGCTCTGGCAATGACAGCCTCACAGGCCCCTGGGGACACAGCTGAACTGCCGACATTTATTTTCCTTGACATCTGAATGCTGCAGTTTCCAGAGAGCAGTGGGCAGGCCACACCTGCACCTTTTACTAGTATGGCGCTTTCCCCACCAGGGCTCTCAAACCTTGCCCTGCCCCATTCCCATCCCTGAACCCCAAAACCCTGGTGCACCCAATAATCCTTTATTCCCGTCTCCCTCAGCCCCATTTGACAGTCGTCTCTCCATTTGTCCATCAGCTTCTTACAGCCCAGAAGCTCACCGTAGGCTAGGCCAGGGGCAAATGTTGAGGTTAAGGGGCTGCTTTGAAGATTTATTGACAGAGACCCCAGAATTCTAGCAACAAGGGAGACAGGTTATGCCAACCCTGCTTTTCCCAGGATGCACTGGGAGCCTGGGAACCAGAAGGGAGGGAGGAGGCTCAGCTGAGGAGCTCAGGATTTAATTCTATGCATCATTAAGTAGTCCTCTGAAAGTAGTGTCCCCCTATACATCTTCCATGCTTAGTAAACAGCACGCTGACATTACATTAGCGGCTGGAAATGAATTTTCTCTTTTATAGGGAAATTGAGAATCCGCCAAGAAGAAAGAAAGAAAGAAGAAAAAAAAAAAAAAAAACCCTCAAAACCAATTATCTAGGCATTTATGAGTTCCACCCTGGTCCCTCTCTCTCTCCTCTCTCACTCAGATGCAAAGAAGCATTTAATATTTAATATATTAAGAAAAGAAAGAAACTGATAGATTATGTGGAATCTGGCATTAATTCCCTTTGCCCCTCCTTACTTCCTCATTCTCCCCTCCTGAAAACCCGCGCCTGGTTCTAGCTGACACTTAAATGGATTAAGGTGTTCAGATTTCCTTAATAGTGTTGACATTTTGGAAATATTTCTGGCTTTTTTTTTTTCCTCTCCTCGAAATAATAATAATAAATAAATATCGGAATAGATCTTACCCCTCCTTTCGACAGGCGGGCTCCAGCTCTGTCTACTCTCCAGTGCTGACGCAATTTACATTTTCCATTCTTATTTACAAGATTAAGGACGTGGAGAAGTCGGTCTTCCTTGCTAGATGGTGTGGCTGAGTGTGGAAGTGGGCACGTCAGGATGGAATTTTGCTGGTCACTAAGTTATTTCCTGGGCTTCCAGCCCCTACCCCTCTTCCTCAAGAGATAGTGAGACTCTCTGACTCTCTTCTAGATCCTTCTCTTCCCCTCCACTCCTGGCCGGATTACTCTTCTTTCATGTGATTGCACTGTCCTTCCTCTACACAGACGTTTGGTTTGGTTCATTTGCAGAACTGTCCTGCGTTAATAGGACTGTCCCTTAAATACCAGACATACCTGATAGCCTCCTCCCCTTTGGAAACTTAGCCCTGCAGTCTAAGGTGAACACAGAGTGAAGGGGGATGGATTTGATTCTGTCTGTCCACTATTAAACAGTAGTGGCATGGTGGTTAAGCACTCAGCTGCTAACTGAGAAGTTGGTGGTTCGAACTTACCAGCCACTTTTTGGGAGAACTACGTGGCATTCTGCTTCTGTAGAGGTTTACAGCCTTGGAAATCCTATGGGCCAGTTATACACTGTCTTATAGGGTCACTATGAGTTGGAATTTACTCAACAGCAGTGGGTTTTGGGTTCACTCTGGTGGCGCAGTGCCTAAGGCATTTGACTGCTAATTAGAAGTTTGGTGGTTCAAACCCACCAGCTGCTCTGTGGAATGAAGATGGGGCAATCTACTTCTGTAAAGATGTACAGCCTTGGAAACCCAATGGGGTCTCCATGAGTCGGAATCAACTCCATGCCAGTGGTTATAGTTGTTTTTTTTCCTTTTTTTTGGTTATTACTCCTAGGGTTTGAGTAGCCTTTCTTTTTATACTGCACTGTGATGTGTTCTATCTCCAGATGCCAAGGCCCCAACAGTGGAGCATGTGTCTTCTTTATTCTTCATCCTAGCACCTAGCACAATGCTTGGCACATAGTAAAAGAACAGTTGCTGTTAGGTTTACTCTGACTCTTGACAACCCCATGTGTGTCAGAGTAGAACTGTGTGTGCGTCATAGGGTTTCAATGGCTGACTTTTCAGAAGTAGATAACCACACTTTTTTTCTGAGGCACCTCTGGGTGTCCTAGGACCACCAACCTTCTGGTTAGCAGCCAAGTGTGTGAATGTCACTATCCAGGCACTCCTGGCACACAAACACTTATAAATGTTTGTTTAATGGAAGGAAGAAAAAAGGGGAAGGGAAAGAAGAGGAAAAGGAAAGAGGAAAGGCAGTTGGAAGTCTTCATTGGTTGACAAGCTCAAGGTCCTGATGTTTTCTGGGACATGGAAACAAAATTCAATTATCAGACATTGAACTGTGTGATGCCCAGGATTGTGCTAGTTCCTGCTCAGTGGTTCTCCATGTTTTAGTGGTTGTTCTTTGCCTTCACAATGTTTGGAGAGATTTTGTGGGCAGACATATCTGACAAGGCTTATAGATGGGTCCAACATTCCTTAGAGATGACACTTTATGAATATCAACTAGAAGGAGATTATATGAAATGATACTGGAGAATGATCTTTGTTTTATCATTTAAAAATTAACCAACCAACCAACACACCAAACCCACTGACATCAAGTCAATTCTGACTCAGTGACTCTATAGGTCAGAGTAGAACTGCTCCACAGGGTTTCCAAGGCTGTAAATCTTTAGGGAAACAGACTGCCTCATCTTTCTTCTGCCAGTTGCTGCTAGGGGGCTCGAACTGCCAACCTTTTGATTAGTAGCCTAATGCTTTAACCACTGCTCCACTAGGGTTCCTTGTGCTATCATTTAGTGGCTACTTTATCTCTCAAGAGGAGCTCTGGTGATGGTGTGGTTAAAGCATTCGACCACTAACCAAAAGGTTTTTTGCAGGAGAAAGCTTTTTGTAGGAGAAAGATGAGGCAGTCTGCTTTGGTAAAGATTTATATCCTTGGAAGCCCTATGGAAACTCTGCCACCATGTGTCAAAATTGTCTTGATGGCATGGGTTTTTATTTTTATTTTTTTGGTTTTGTCTTTCAAGTCTCATTTTTCTCATAAAGAGAATGGGGATTATAATCCTGACCTAAGGGCACTACTGTAGCTATTATAAGGATGATGTATGTTCACCAATTAAGATGGAGCCAGCACACAGTGAAGGAGCCCTGGTGGTGCAGTGGCTAAGTACTTGACTGCCAGCCAGAAAGTCAATTGTTGGAACTCACCAGCCACTTAACTGGAGAAAGATGTGGCAGCGGTCTGCTTCATAAAAGATTTACAGCTTTAGAAACGCTATGGGGCAGTTCTACTCTGACCTATAGAGGTGCTAACAGTCAGAATGACTGGATGGCAGTGGGTTTGGTTTTTTTTTTTTTCCAGCACACAGTGTGCAGTTAATGTGTTATAACTACTTTGTTGCAGGTGCTGTTGTTAGTCATTTAATACAGTAGCTGAACAATAAAAGCTTTTGCCAACCAGGCTAAACAAGCAAAGATTTGAGAATATTTCAGGAAGGAAGAGTAAAATGAATCAGTAGGATCAGTTATGAGCTGTAACCTGATCTTTTTCTCAAGTTCTGCTTTTATGTTTGGATGAAAAGAAGCATTTAATGTATAACCAAAATACAGACTTTTAGAAGAGAACTTTCCAGCTCTTTCTTTAAATTTGTTGTTGTTGTTGTTAAGTGCCGTCGAGTCGTTTCCGACTCATAGCGACCCCATGCACAGCAGAATGAAACAGTGCCCGATCCCGCACCAGCCCCACAATCCATGCTATACTCGAGCCCATCATCGCAGCCACTGTATCAATCCATCTCCCTGAAGGCCTCCCCCTCT
>NW_006921604.1:616665-633248 GCF_000298275.1 Orycteropus afer afer | reverse complement strand
GGAAGGAAGGTTGGGCAATCCTACTTCCGTAGTGATACTGCCTCGGAAACCCAAGGAGGGGTCGCTATGAGTCAGGTATGACTCGACGGCACATAACAACAACAAAATTCTTTAAATTTATTATCGTAAAAATAGAGATAACACAATATTTGCCAATTCAATATTTTTGTGTGTACAATTCAGTGAGACCAATTACATTAATCACTTTCCAGCTGTCTCTGTTAGAAGAATTTGAACTGAGTCTTGGTGACCACACCAGAATTAGTACATGATCCATGCAGACAGTGATCTGGCTAATCAGAGGTGTGATTAATTTCTCTGTTCACACATCTCTATGGATGAATCTCCACCCTCTGCCTTCACCTTTGTGCACTTTTTTTTCTGGCCTTGTCCCCTGCCTGCCCCTTCCAAGATGCACTAATGTGAGTATTTTTGAGAGACAATACCAAGAAGAATTTTCATATGGAATGTGCTTCCATCCATTTTCACAAAGCTTAGTTTTATTCATTCTTCAAAAGATATCCCAGCCCAAACTATATGGAACCATCCTCCCCTGGGCTGTGTGTGGCCTGTAAGTATCTTATGTGCATCAGACTTGCTTGGCTTAGCAGGGGCTTCAGCAAGACTTCAGGGCTTTAAATTTAAATTGCTTTTTTCCTTTTTTTTACATCTTAACCATAATCAGCCTAGAGTCTGCTTTGTATTTTTACCTTTCCTTCTGATTTTGAGAGCCCTGCTCAGCTATCTATTAATACTTGTATTTTTGAGTCATTGACTTTAGATTGTTTTTGATAGTAATGCATCTTAGTGTCTGTTAGTATTAAAAGAAGTATGTGTCCAATGCATGTGATATGCCAAGTGCTATAATAGGCAGATGATTAACAGATGAATAAAACACAGTTCCCTTCATCAAGCTCCCAGATGGACATCAAACTTGTAAACAGTGCCTGTAATCAAGTGCATTTAAAGCATAGAATCAACAAAAAAGAACAAGCAGGAGTCAGGGCAAGTTCAAGGGAGTCAAGCAAGATGTGGTGATACTGGTGAGAGTAGAGAGTAGGGGCTTATGTAGAATTAGCATACACTTTTCCTTCCATTTCATAAAGAAAGATTCAGTTAGGCTCAATTTTGAATGAAATGACCCTCATTTTATCTTTTTGAGTATATTAGTGAGACAGGAGAGAGGGAGCTCTGGGTATAGATCTCAAGTCTTAGCCTATTGCTTCCTTTCTTCAATTGCCCTAGAGGCCCTATTAAATATCTTTATATCATTTAGACTTTGAATTGATCACACCATTCATTTACCCACCCACCAACCCACCCATCCATCCAATTAATTGTTCGCCATATATTCTCTCCTTGGAAGGAAGATGGGGCAATCTACTTCCGTAGTGATACTGCCTCGGAAACCCAAGGAGGGGTCGCTATTGGTTGGGTCCGACTTGACGGCATACAACAACAACAACATATATTCTCTCATCAAATTATTATTACACATCTATAATGTTCTGGGAGCTCTGGTAGCATAGTGCCTAAGGCATTTGACTGCTAACCAGAATGCTGGCAGCTCATACCCACTAGCCACTCCTCAAAAGGAAGGTTGGGCAACCTACTTCTGTAGTGATACCACCTCAGAAACCCAAGGAGGGGTCACAGTGAGTCAGGCTATGAGTGAGATCTGACTTGACAGGAGTGAGGGTTTTATTTTTAGGTATAATGTTCTAGCTGTCATGCCAGGAATGTTGGGTTGTTGTTGTTATGTGCCATCGAGTCAGACCCAACTCATAGTGACCCCTCCTTGGGTTTCTGAAGCAGGATTATTACGGAAGTAGATTGCCTAACCTTCCTTCCTAGGAGTGGCTGGTGGGTATGAACCACCAGCCTTCTTGTTAGCATTCAAGTGCCTTAGGCACTATGCTACCAGAACTCCTATGCCAGGAATGGGGGATATAAAGTTGAAGAGGACCTGTCCCCACCCTTGAGGAGCTTTAAGTATTAGGGCTGGGTCAGGGTGTGCCCAAGTGCTAGAGTGCTTCTCACTCTGAGTTACAAACACCCATTTCCTTGTCTGAGACCCCCCTCCAAATTCATACATGCAAAATAGCCAAATAGCATGTAAAGTGTCATGAGTTGTAAAGAGTAAACAGATAACTTAAGATATAGAACATCACCTGTGAAATCATTGCTGCCCCCAGGCCCTCGCCTCCCACTAGGGGTGACCACTATTCTGATGGGTTTATTATTCCTTTACTTTTCTTTATTATTAACTAAAAGGATACAAATGAAGAGACAAATGGGGTAAGGTCTGGAAAGTTTCCCAACATGGAGCTTCCATGTCCCAAAAAGGGACACTCTGCCCTCTCATGTGTATCAATCTCTATCACCAACTAGGAAGCCCTCTTTACTTTTCTTTATAGTAAGATTCATATCTAAGTATTCCAAACAATATATTTCTTATTATTTTGTATTTTAAACTTTTATATCAATGCTGTCATGCAATATGTGTTTGTATTCTTTTGCAGCTTAGTTTTTTGTCATTTTATTCAATACTATGTTTGTGAAATTCCTCTGTTTTTATGTTTGTATCTGTACTTCTTTTCATGGCTATATGCTGCTCCAATGTAGGAATATATCATAAGTTATTTATCCATTTTCCTATTAATGAACATATAGTTTGCTCATTCATTTCCAATACTTTTTCTTCTATTACAATAATGCTTCTGTGAATATTCTTTTCAATGTCTTGGTGCACAAGCCAAACATTTTTCTTTTTTTGGCTGAGTGTCCAAAAGTGCATGTTTCTATGAGATATCTGGTTCAGTGGTAGAATTCTTGTTTTCCGTGTGGGAGACCTTGGATTGATTCCCAGCCAATGCATCTCATGTGCAGCTACCATTCGTTGCTCAGTGGCAGCTTGTTGTTGCTGTGATGCTGAACGGCGTTTCAGCGGAGTTTCCCAATTAAGATGAACTAGGGAGAAAAGCTGGTGATCTTCTGACAATCAGTCAATGAAAATCCTAAGGATCACAACTGAACATTGTCTGAGCCACAAGTGATCATGGCGGTGTCACAGAACTGGTCAGCATTTTGTTCCCTTGTGCATGGAGTCACCATGTGTTGTGGCTAACAATATCTATGTGTGTAATTGCAAATTCACAGGGTATGCATATCTTTAAATTTACTAGATAATGTTGAATTATTTCCAACATGATTGTATCCATTTACGCTCCCATTAGCAATGAGAAGTTGGTTGCTACAGCTTCTTCACCAATACTTAGTATTATCAATCTTCTAAAGTTTTTCCAGGAACTCTGGTAGTATAGTGCCTAAGGCACTTGACTGCTAACCAGAAGGCTAGCAGTTCAAACCCACCAGCCACTCCTCGGAAGGAAGGTTGGGCAATGTACTTCCATAGTGATACTGCCTTGGCAACCCAAAGAGGGGTCTCTATGAGTTGGGGCCAACTCAATGGCACATAACAACAACAACAAAGTTTTGCCAGCCTGGAGAGCATGAAATTATTTCTAGCTGTAGTTCTACTTTTAATTTTCCTTATTGCCAAGGAGGTTGAGTGCGTTTTTGTATGTTTATTGGAAACTTGTGTTTCCTCTTCTGTGGAATGATTTTTTTTTAGGGAGGACTATTTTTATGTTCTGTTGTTTGTCTCGTTCTTATTAATTTACAAAAAATTTCTATATATTTTAGATCTTAATCTGTTATTGGATTTTTGTATTGCAAATATTTTCTCCCAGCTTGTGGCTCTTCTTTTCATTTTCTTTATAGCGTATTTTGAAAAACTCACATTCTTAATGTTGACATAGTCAAAGTTAATCTTTTGTTTATGGTCTTTATTTTGATATTGCATTTTAAAAGAAAAATATTCCTTACCCTTTCATATTTTTCCCTAGAGTTTTTAATGTTATCCTTCACATTTAAGTTTTTAAGCTATCTAGAATTGATTTTGTGTATGCTGTGTAGTAAAATTCCAATTTCACTTTTTTCCTTATGGTTGACCACTTGTCCCAACAAGATTTATTGAATAATCTATCTTTTTTTTTTTTTTTAAAGTATTATTTGTATGCAGATGGAAATATATTTTGATGGTTTTATCTTCATACATTTGCTGTAAAGTCCCAGCTAGGGCTTAAGTGCTCAGGTGGCATATTGGGTTTGAGACCATGGTGACACTGGCTCAAAATTTGTTCACAGACCAAGGTGGCATCATCTGCTGGGAGATCCAGGCCAGGTTTTGGGAACCGCAGTGATGCAGGCTGTGTTTCTAGGCACTTTGTCCTACCCTGGTATCACCTTGGGAGCACTATCCTAGAAGCAAATTGTGTTTGTTGAAAGACCTCTGTGTTTTTGGAGCTCTCTTTAGTTAGTGGATGTTAGTGAATCTTAAAATAATTTCTGATGCTTTATAATTCTGCTTCTTGAGGAATAATTCAGAGCCATTCCTCTTCTAGGCTTCAATTCTGAACATGGGCCTGCCTGTCCAAGATTACTCTTTGTACACACAAACACCCCCCTCCATTCCAATCCCAGACACTGGATCCAAAAACATCATATTTTGGCCACACCCTGTCCTGCATGGCCATTGTCCTGATTCATGTATGTCTTACGCCTTCTACCATGCCTCTGGCCACTCCAAACTCCTGCCCTGGGTAACCCACAGCTCCTTCGACACACTTTTTGGCACTCACTACATTTGGAGGAATGAATTCAAAGACAGCCTGTCAGGTTTCAGAAGGTTGGAGCTGGGCTTCTTTGGGTCAGTGCAAATCTATGCTCTCTCCATCAATGTTCTCAGTGCTACTGGACAAACTTGTTATTAATTTCTCATTGATCCTATTACTACTAGTGTATGATCAATCCTCTTAAATGTCTTCAGCCCCAATCCTTCTCAACAACCCACTTCTCTCACCTCACTTTTGGGACATGGCTTTAATTCACCTACTGAATCCTTAGGTGCATGGTGGGAGCTCTGGTAGTGTAGTGCCTAAGGCATTTGACTGCTAGCCAAAAGGCTGGCAGTTCAAACCCACCAACCACTCCTCAGAAGGAAGGTTGGGCAATCTACTTCTGTAGTGATATTGCCTTGGAAACCCAAGGATGGGTCGCTATAAGTCAGATGCTACCGGATGGCAGTGAGGTGCATGGCACAGTAGACTGTAGTAATAGGAGCAGGAAAGAGGGACTAGAATTTAGAAAATAATATGCCTTTTATGGCTTTGGGAAAGTCACTTACCTTCTTTGAACCTCTGCCATCTCACATGCAAACTGGAAATAGTAATACCACCCTCCCAGGATTGGTATGGGCATCCAATGAGATAATGAACACAGAAAAGCTTTATATATCATGAAAGTACTATGTGAGGGTTATTATGAACCCTCCTCCAATCTATTAGATATTTTTATCTTTGTGCCACAAATGCTTCCTTCCTTTCTATCTCTCCTACTCCCTCCATCTTACACTGGATCCTATAACTTAAATCTTTCCCTCTCCAACCACTCTTTCCTTTCAGTAGACTATATTATTTTCCTAGGACTGCAGTAATAAAATCTCACAAACTCAGTGACTCTGTGGCACCTAACAACAACAACAGGTGGCTTAAAATAACATAACTTTATTGTCTCATGGTTCTGGAGGATAAAAGTCCCAATTCAAGGTGTCAGCAGTGCCATACACTCTCTGAAGGCTTTAAGGGCATATTTTCCCCTGACTCTTCCAAGCTTCTAGAGGTTCCTGGCAACCCTTGACATTCTTTGATTGTGGATGCATCACTCCAATTTCTGCCTCCATCTCCATGTGGCTGTCTTCCCTCTGTGTGTCTGTTTATATCGCTTCTCTTTTTATAAGGACACCACCCAGACTGGATTAGGACCTACCCTATTCCAATATGATCTCATGTTAACTTGACTAACACCTTCAAAGACCCCATTTCCAAACAAGTTCTTGTTCATAGTTACTCAGGGTGAGGACTTCAACACTTCTTTTATTGAGGGGACACAACTCAATCCATAACACCCTGTCCTTAATGTCCTAGCATGTAAGTGAGATTTTTCTTGACCTGCCAGTCACTCTTTTCCTCTTTCCTTTAGTAACCAAATACAACAGAACAACAAACAGTCACGTGCTGGCTCACCACCCACTCTTTCTGTAACTCCTTCATTCTTTCCTACAGCAGCAGATCCATCTACCTCTTCTCAGTTTTTATCTCCTCTAACCCCTTTGCAAAATCTAACATTGCTAGCCTCCCTCTACTTATTGAAAATCTCTCTTCTCTTAGTTTTCATGGCACTTCAAATTTGTGCTTAAGTGTATATTCATTCTCTGCTACTCATAAGGTTTTCCCTGGCCAATTCTTTGAGAAGTTTATGGCCTCCTCCTCCTTCCTAGTCTGTCTCAGTCTGCAAGCCGGGCTGATACCTGTGCAACAGGTGCACCCCACTGAGTTTGAAACACCAGTAGCACAGCCTCAAGACTCACAGCAACATATCACCACAGTAGGACAAACCAACAGACAAGTTTGTCTCCCTTAGTTTTTTTGCACAGTAATGTATCAGACAGTGTTTCTCTGCTATCTCTGTATATTCATGCCTCTCTCATTGCTAGTTCTAATATTGTTGCCCCTTGACCCTCTAAGATTTGGCATGTCTTGTGGAATTCTCTTGACCTTGGTCAAGTTTCTAACTCTCTTTCCATGGATAACTTAGAGCTTCTTTCTCAAGCTACCCTCAGCTCATACCCTGGTTTTGACTCCAACCAGCACCACTATCTCCCCACAAAGTTATCAAGCTAGGTATACAACTTAAACATTCATCCCTTTAATCATGAAGCAGAGCCTATGATTCTGTTGTCTTGTTGCCTATATCCATGTGGATTCATTTCTATCTTATTGGTTACTGCCATCAAAACCAAAGATGAAACTCACTACCATTGAGTCGATTCTGACTCACAGCAACTCTCATTGGGTTTCCAAGGCAGTAAATCCTTATGGAAGTAGATTGCCCCATTTTCCTTCCATGGAGCAGCTGGTGGGTTTGAACTGTCAGTCTTCTGGCTAGCAGTCAAATGCCTTAGGCACTATGCCACAAGCTCCCTTTACCACCCTCACTCAGGTCATAATCTTTTTTCCTCCATTCCATAACTCACTAAATGCAATTTCTATGTCCAATACCATCTCATATTTCCAATACCATCCATTTCCTCCTTCCTCAAATGTTTCAGCACTTCCATTGCCAATGATAGAAAATACAAATACCTTAAGGTGTATCCAAAGTCCTCTATAATCTGGCCAGATTTGTTCCAAGTTTCTTGAAGAATAATTTCATATAGAAAATCCATCTGTTTAAAATGGCTGATTTGGTGAGTTTTGGGATTTGCATACATATGTCCAACCACCACCACCACCACAATCAAGTTTTAGAACATTTCCATTTCTTAACTAAGTTCCTTTTACCACTTTGCAGTAACTCTCTGCACCTTAAGTTTATCTCCCAGGACTCGTGGTCCCAGATGACCACTAATCTACTTTCTGCTCACTATCGATTAACATTTTCTAGAATTTCATATAAATACAATTAGGCAGCATATGGTCTTTTATAGGAGCTCTGGTGTCATATTGCCTAAGGCATTTGACTGGTAACCAGAAGGCTGGTGGTTCAAACCCACCAGCCACTCCTTGGAAGGAGGGTTGGGCAATCTACTTCCGTAGTGATATTGCCTCAGAAACCCAAGGAGGGGTCGCTATGAGTCGGATCTGACTCGACAGCAGCGAGTTTGGTTTCGTTATTTTACGGTTTTTTATTTCTGACTTCTTTAACTTAGTATGATGCCTTTGAGATTCTTCCTTGTCATTGCATATATCATTAGCCATTGCTTTTTATTGCTGAGTAGTATTCCATTGTATGGATGTGGACATTTGGGCTGTTTCCAGGTTTTAGCAATTATAAATAAGAACATTCATGTACAAGTTTTTGTATGAACATATGTTTCCATTTCTTTTGGTTGGATATCTAGGAGTGGGATCTCTGGATCATATGATAAATGTATGTTTAACTTTTTTTTTTTTTTTCATTTTTTTATTATTTATTTATTTATTTTTATTAGGATTTAGGTGAAGATTTACAGAGTAAATTCACTTTTCATACAGCAGTTCACATATACTTTTTCTCATGTCATTGACCAAAATTTACAATGCAGCAGCTCCCGTCCCACTTCCTCCCCATAGTTACCTCCTCCCAGTGTCCATCCCTTCATACTCTTCTGCACCCTGAGCTATCTCCCTGTGCATAAGCAACCCTTCCTTCTCCCATGATTATTCTCTCCAGGGCGTGTGTCTACTTGAGGTATATGTTTAACTTTTTAAGGAATTATGTGATCTATTTTTTTTCACTCCCTTCTTTTACCTTATACTTAGCTAAGCCAATTCCCTAATTGTCCCCTGATCATGCCTTGTGCTTCCTAACCTCAAGTCTACCTATATCACAAGAAAACTCTGAAATGCCCACTCTCTACATTTCTCCACATTCAACATTGTACTAAAGATTTATTATTCTCTGTACTAGACATTGTTTAGGGAGACAGAGATAAATAAGATACAGTTATTGTCCTTTGGGGATTGACAATCTTGTGGGAGAGGCAGATGCACACATGGAAAATTCACATACAAAGCAGATCACTGAGACAGAAGAACCAAATATGGTTGGCAAAGGAGAGATAACGCTGACTGGGGAGATCAGGAAAGATTTCTCAAAGGAGGCAGAAGCTGTGAGAGTAAAGACCTGGGGGCAAGAGAAGGCAGGACTTGTTTGAAGAGCGGTGAATACACACACATGAAACCTCACCTCACTAGGAAAGCCTTTCCTGTGAAGCTATCCTAAAGTGCTTTCCTTTCTCAGCACACACCTCATACCGTCAACATCTTTTCTTGTCAGGAAAGAGGATTATTTCAGGCTAATTGTCATATTGTGGTATGTTCCCAAGAGGGCCTGAGCCTAAGAGCAAGTATTTAATCCAAGGGCTGAATGGTGGAAGCCTAGTGTGTGCCCTGAGGAGAATCTAGGATGCTAGAGAAAAGGTCTATGAACCAAGACAATCAGGAAGCCAGACACAGACAGGAGAGGATTCTGAGCTATTCTTGACCTAGTGGCTGCAGACTAGTATCCAATCTGGGCAGTTGGAGTTGTGCCCTGGTATCCCTTACATCCATTGTCAAGGGTAAGCAACAAAGCAACCACTGCCGTGGAGTTGGATCCAACCCATAGAGACCCCTCCTTGGGTTTCTGAGGCAGTATCACTACGGAAGTAGATTGCCCAACCTTCCTTCTGGGGAGTGGCTGGTGGGTTTGAACTGCCAGCCTTCTGGTTAACAATCAATTGCCTTAGGCACTATGCTAAAAATACATGCGTGTGTTATATATTCATTCATTCATTCCACTGAATTACATAGTTCCACCCTTGCCTAGGGTAGAACTAGACTAGGGTAGAACTATGTAATTCAGTGGAATGAATGGATGAATATATGACACCACGTATGTGCTTGTATATATTATAGTATATTATTTTCTATAATCTGGGTCAGTCAGGTGTGCAGACACTTGAACATCCTACAGTTCTCAATTGCTGCTTTCTGGTTAAGTGCTCAGCAATCCACATTCAGAGTTGAACGTCTAAGAAAATAATTTCTTTGCGTTCTGATGCTGTAAAATATTGTTTGGATTAAAAGGGCAGGAACAAATTGATGGATCTGAAATTTTTTTTCTTTTGGCTTGGAGATGACAGGGCAATCCATCAGACAACTTCCTTGGCTCCCTGTGACATTTCAAGCTCAAATGTTATAGCTTTCTTATTTTTTCTTTTCTCTTTTTTTTCACCCCTTGGCTCTCTATTGAATAGTGCCCCCAGGAAATGCATCCTATAGATGTGGCTCCTTTGACACTTGTCATACAGCAGGCACTCAATTGAGGCTTGTTGAATGATTGTTGGGAATACTCAGGATAGTTTGGCAGGTTGTACCAAAGATGAGGTAACTCCTTAGTCCACCCATGATGTTGCCCCCATCTGTGCCTAGAGCATTCAATAAGCCTTCTTGCAAAACAGAAGGGACCCTAGACATGGTCAATGATGTAGCTGGATCATTTTAGCAGCTGGATTGTGTGTAAAGAGAAAATACTAGATGTCAGAATGCTTGGCTTTCTCACCCAATCTCTGCCACCATGCACAACGTGAACTTGGAAAGGCTACTTAACCTTTCTAAGCCTCAGTTTTTCAACCTTTTTCAAGGCAAAAAGAATATGTAAGTGTAAGAATAAAATGAGATAATGACTGTGGATGTGTTGTGGAGAATATAAAACATAACTGGAAATGATGTATACTCTCTGTATCAGTTAACTATCCTGTGTAACAAGTAGCTCCAAAACAATGAATTGAAACAAAATTTTTATTATTTCGTAATTCTTTGGGTCAGGAATCTGGTGTGGCTTACCTGGGTGGTTCTGGCTCACAGTCTTTCAAGACATTGGCTGAAGCTGCAGCCATCTGAATACCTGACTAGGGCTCAAGGATCTGCTTTCAAGATGCCTCATTAATGTGGCTGTTGGCAGGAGACCTCAGTTCCTTCCTCAGGAGGAAGACTCAATTCCTTACTATTTAGGGCACTCTTTCAGACTGCTTAATGACCTCATGATATGGCAGCTGGCTTCCCTCAGAGCGAGTGATGGCAAGAGCACACAGCAGTCTCAGAAGTCACACACTGTAATTTCTTCAATATCCTATTGGTTACACAGGTTAGCCCTATTCAGCCTGGGAAGGGACTACACAAGGGCATGAGTTCCAGGAGGTAAAAATCCCTGGGGATTATCTTGGAGGCTGACTACCACACACCTGCTCAGTTTAAATGATGCCTCTTGGAAAAGAGGGATTTAGCTGATGATCTCTAAGGTCTTCACTCTTCACCACATCCCTGCTTGCGCCAAATAGCTTCTCCTCAGTTCTGCTATGCAGTTGACTCCTCCCTCATTTGGCTGAAGATTCCTGCTATCTTTGGCAACCCCCTTTTTCCATACTAAAAAATCAGTTTCAGTCTCCAGCAACATTCTGCAAAAATGGCTGTGCATTATACCCAAGGGAGACCCCTGAAGCTATTCTCTTAACATGCTAGCTGCACTGATCTGTTATCCCTTTCACAGGTGCAGACCATTACAGTTTACATAGAGCCATCTCACCCTCACTTCATCTTAGATGGAGACTCTGCTTCAACAGTCAATAAGCAAGTGACCAGAGTGGCAAGTGAGGGAGAGGAGGAGTCAAGGACAATACTCTGGAAATATGTATTTTATGTTTCTCAAAATGTATTTGTTTCTGGGCTCTCATTTGATTTTGTCAACTCCCTATGTAGACAGAGCTGACATCGTTCCCTTCATTTTGTGGATTGGAAAACTAAAGCTGAGAAAGGGTCATGATTTTTTCTAAGTCCTAACTGGGTCCTTTTCTGGAATAGGAACTAGAATAGACAATATTGAATGGTTATATGTACAGTTTGACTTTAAACATCTTGACCTTGAGTTACCTATGGCATATTCAGTAGAGTTAATGTGCAACTTTGAATAGAACTTCCAGATGGTTAACTGGACTTGGTACAGAATCTAATATCCTGATTATTTTGCTTTATCTATAAATCTTGTCATTTTTCCAAGATGTTGGACTGTTTGTTTTCTGCCTTCTTGGTCCCAGATATCCTGGGTTGGTTTCCTCAAGAATATTCTTTATAGTTTTATTGACTTCACTGGGCTAGTCTGACAAATTTTTTGAGTACCTCACAGACAGACTAGGAGCTGTATTCCAGTGAGAGTGTTATGAAGGAGAGTTCTGTGAGTCCTTGTGAAAAGACAGGCTTGAAGACGCTGTGACAGAATGGGCTTCACTATTGTTCGGCAAAAGCAGAGTCTTTCAAAACACAGCCTATATAATCAGACCTCTACTTTCCATTTCCCTAAGGTCCTGGGCTTGAGGTCTACCTCTACCACTTGTTGCTGTTGTTAGCTCCCTTCTGGTTGACTCTGACTCATGGCTACTTTATTTACAACCAGAACAAAATGTTACCTGGTCCTACATCATCCTCACAACCACCAACATGCTTGAATCCATTATTGTAGCTGTTGTGCCGATCCATCTCACTGAAGATCTCCCATGCTCTCACTGGCCCTCCACTTCACTAAACACGGTGTCCTCCAGAGACTGATCCCTCCTGATGATGTGTCCAAAGGAAGCAAGCCAAACAATGTTCTATTATAATCCATAAGATTTTCATTGACAATTCTTTGGAAGAAGAGTCCCTGGGTGTGGGAAATAGTGAAGTACTTGACTACAAGCTGAAAGGCAGGCAGATGGAACCACTAGAGGCACCTTGGAAGCCTAGCCTGGCAATCTGATTCTGAAGATAATAGCCTTCAAAACCATATGGAGCAGTTTTATTGTGCAGAAACGGAATTACCATGAGTTGGAACTGACTTGACTGAAGAACAACTACCAACAACAGTCTTCAGAAGTAGATCTCAAGGCCTTTATTAGTCTGGAAGCTCTGCTGAAACCTCTCCACCACGGGTGAGACCACTGGTATTTGAAATGCTGCTGGTGTCTTAGCTGCCAGCATCATAGCAACACATAAGCCACCACATTACTACAAACTGACAGCACTGCCACTAGTTAGCTGTGAAATAAAAGGGTTGCAAGTTAAAGGATCTTAGTGCCTAATCTCCCAGACCTGGTATCAGCTTCTACCATTTGCTTATAGCCCACCATGAACTCTGCTCTCCCCTCCCTTCCTAGCCCTTCAGAAGGCAGATCACCATAGGTAGGGTTCCCTTAGGGCTGGGGCACCCCACACATCCAGTCCTACAGGCCATTTGAGCAGCTGCTTCTCCAACCTTATCTTCCTTTTGCCTCCACAGAAACCTGAGAAAGACGGAAAGGGGGAAGTGGCCTGGTTTCCCAACACAAATAACCCCACAGCTTTCTCAGCAGTGACCCTTAGCCTGTTGTGTCAGCCTCAGGCTGAGGGAGGAAGGAAATAGACCTTCTATTGAGTATTTTTCTTCCCCTGTCAAGAAGATCAGAGGAACTGAGACAGGGAAAGAAAGGGAGTCAAAAGCACCTTGTTGCCTCCTCCTGCAGGATTTGTGTTGCTTCTCCCCACCCCTCTTGAACTCTAAGTAAACAAACTCCCCAGCCAAGTAAGGCCCCAGGCCCAACTCCAAACAGGCCATAAATAAGAGCCCTTCAGGCTTTCACTGTCTAGCAAGTAGAGAGGGCACTTGTGGGTGGAACATTTGATAGCGGGGGAGGCTGGGGGGAGAGTGCTCGTGTTAATTGAATCCCAATTTCCTTCTCCCAGGCCTGCTCTTATCTTTTTAATTATACAAGGCCTTTAATCTTCCCAAGGACTTGTCTCTGTCATTAATGCATGATCCCTATTAGAGATAGGGGTATGCTCCAGGGAAATGGGAGCCGCAAGCAGAGGCCTTTGGAAACTTTTGTGCCTTTAAAAACACCCAGAGTATCCCAGGGCAGACAGGTTGAGACAGGGAGACATTTTGGGCTCCTCTCAGTTCTCATATGGTGCTCCCTGCACCATCTGTGTTTGAGATGGTTGACTCTGAGATAAGGTACAAGAGCCTCTTACAACAATATCTCTTCTTCCTTCTCCAGCAGCAGTGTGGGTAGTTGGAAAAGGGGCAGACGAGCTGTGCACAAGTCCATCAAGGTCCCACGGTCAGGGGAAAGGCAGCCCAACTTTATTCACAGCATACCAGGTACAAAGGTAGGACCTGAGAAAGTGTTAGGGTATCCTGTATTTCCTAAACTTTAGAGTAGAAATCAGGTGCTTGTGAATGGCACCTTATTTCCCCCTGGACAGGCTTTTATTAACACTGCAGAGGTACATTATCTCTAGGTGACAAAGGCTGGGAACACTGCAGGGTTACATTTCTCTTCAACCCCTGCCCTCACAGCTGCCCTGTCAAACAGCTAATGAGCTGTAAACCAATATGGGGTGCAAGGGACACATCCTACTTAAAGGGTTTTTGCTCATATTAGGTGTTTAATAAATGTTTTTTAAATAACTTTTCAACAAAAGTTCTGAAATCCATTCAGTTTAAAACATGAATTGACAAATGTATGTCAAGTGATTGTAACTCCTCATTTATAACTTTAATTTCTAATGGGCTTTGTTTTTCTGAGATGCATAGTGGCCTTTAGGGCTCCTTCAACCGAGCAGTCTGATACACACATGTTACACTAGCTCCTGGGTATCCAGAAAGATGGGTAAGGCTGAGTCCCTACAAGCAGCCTGTATGCAGTTGGAAGACAAGATACTACTTTTGAATATATTATATAAATATACATATATATATGTGTGTATGAGGCAATTTGAAAACAGAAATAAAGGAAGGAAATAAGAAAGAAAGAAGTATGAGGCATTGGTGGGAGAGTGGTAGAATTCTTACTTTCCATGAGGAAGACCCAGGTTCTATTCCCAGCACTTCATATGCAGCCACCACCCATGGGTCAGTGGAAACTTACTTGTTGTTATGGTGCTGAACAAGTTTCAGGAGAGTGTCCATACTGAAACAGACTAGGAAGAAAGGTTTGGTGGTCTGCTTCTAAAAGTCAGCCTATGAAAACCTTATGGTTCACAACAGTTAATTCTCAACAGATCAGGACCAGGCAGCATTTCCCTCCATTGTACATGGGATCGCCATGAGTCTGCGACTGACTTGACAATGGCAGCTAAGAACAATAATACACACATACACACACGCACATATGTATATATTTGAAATCATAGCAGATGTCTCTGAAGATAGGAGTCCATACACAGAATCATCAACAAACTATGTACCTTGACTGTTCATGGATGTAGCAACTGCCCTGAGCACCATGTCTCATCAGCTCACTGACACATAACCATCTTAGCAGTAATGGAGGTATTGAGTAGCTATTACTGGACAAAGGTCACATAGTTAGTAGGAGCAAGGGTCAGAATTCCAGACCATTTCTGATCATACAACTCAACCCTCAACCACTGAGCCCAACTGCCAAAACTCTTTCTTACTTGAAACCACAGTTGGCTCCTCAAAGTGTTCAGTTCTGGTCACAGGCTCCTGAGGAAGGCATAATGAACCTGGACATGGTCCAGAGAAGAGCAATTAAAACACTCAGGAGGAGGGAGAGGCTTCTGTTTGAGGACAGACTTTTTAACAAAGTAACAGTAAAGTCTGGAAAGAGCAAGGGTAGGCAGGGATGGGATGGAAGTCTATAGGACAGTGAAGGGAATGGAGAGGGAAGAGATGAGTGTTTCTGCCAACGGGGCACTCACTGAAGCTTAGAAGCAGCAGTTTTAGGACAATGACAAGAAAGTTCTACTTAACACGTTCCATAAGTTTGCTTCCTGCTGTGTGATCCCAAGAGGTGGCACAGGCTGAAAATATAAATAGATTCCCGGCCTGTGAGTGTATTGCTGTGTGCTCCCTACAGGACGCTAATTCTGTCTACTTCTAATTCAAACTAACTCTGTTTCTAATGGTTTAGACCAGGAGTTAGAAAACTTTTTCTGTAAAAGTTTAATAAATAATTTTGGCTTTGTGAGTCACAGTCTCTGTTGAAACTATTCAGCCCTGCCTTTCTAGCATAAAAGCAATCTTAAAGAATTTGTAAGTAAATAGATGTGGCTGTGTTCTAATAAAGTTTATTTATAAGAACTGTGATCTGAGTTGACTTACAGGTTATACTTTGTCAGCCCTTGGTTTGGACTAATTCATAATCAGTTGAATCATACAATTTAAAACTGGAGGCATTTTGGTGGTCATATTCTCATTTAATAAAGCAACAAAATGACAGAGGTGTCAAATGAGCTACCCAGACACCTATAATGGGCTTTTGGAGTTCTGGGAGGTGGGGGAGATATTTAAATTCTTTGAAGAAGGTGTTTTGGAGGATGGCAATGAAGTGTTTCTTGTCTGAGACATGAACTTGTGCTGGATGAAGTGGCCCAATGTGACATTTGTAATACTCATAAATATGTACAGATGACCAAAGCTTGCCTTTTCTTGGAAAATGTTTTAGGTTGGGGAGGATTTGGAAATGTAGCTTACTTGAAAAAAGGCAAAGGCTATTTAAAAATTCCTGGAAATCAGAAAACAAGAAACACATAGCTCCCGCTAGCACCCTCTCTATTCAATTCTGAGATGGGAGAAAATTTTGTTTCTTGACAGAGTCTGCAAGTGACATGTACCTCCAGAGCTAAGTTCCTTGATGGCTTGGATTCTGCAAACTGAGATAGTACAACTATCTCATGTAGGTCAACAGAAGATGCTCTGGGTGGAGCCTGTCCTTTGAGGACATGCATCTACCACATTTGAACACAACCCATTTCTAGACCTTGTTGGCTAGAGCCAGGAGCTGCTCAGATTTGTTGTTTGGAGTCCTCCCAGAAAATGTATGTGTGTGTATGTATGTGTGTGTGTAGAGCCAGTAAGGGAGGGAGGGCAAAGAGCTAAGGCACAGGCACAGTGCTGAAAAT
>NW_006921604.1:614176-616238 GCF_000298275.1 Orycteropus afer afer | reverse complement strand
TTCCAGACCTGAAGGGCAGCTAGGGGCCATAGTCTCAGTGGTTCCACCAGGCTCTACTGGACCAGCAAACCTGGTCCCCACCTTTTTTTTTTTTCCCTCCAAATGATTTTGAGTTTCGTTCCACATTGTTCTCCTTCTCTATCCAGGATCTCCTTCATAGATACCCCTCCGAGTGGTTGAAAGTGGTGGCTGGGCACCATCTAGTTCTTCTGGTCTCATAGTCATATAGGCTTAGGGTTGAATGGTATACCAGTCACTTGGACTAATTGTTTCCATGCATTCTTGGGTTTCTTCATTCTTCTTTGCTCTGGATGAGGAGAGACCCATCATTGCATCTAGATGCCTGCTTGCAAGCTTTTAAGATCCCAGTTGTTACTTGCCAAAGTAGGAGGTGGAACAATGTTTTGTATAGTATGTAATGCCAATTGAGCGTGATGTCCCCTGCAACTATGGTTCTGAGCCCACCAGTTCAACTACTCAGTCCCTCTGGGTAGCTGGCTGTGACCAAGAAGTGACTACAACATTGTCCCTTGTCAGCTCTGCTATACACCTGGGAATTCTTACAGATCATACAAATACACTTATAGGACCATTGTCTGCCAACCCTATACATGGTCTTTGGTACACTCCCCACTTCATAGACTTACCTAATAGTTCAGCCCATCCACCCATCTATTCATGTTTGCCTTCAAGGACAACGCAGTACTGTATGTGCAAAAGGGGTCATCGTTGTTGTCTGTACCTCCCATGTGCCTTTCTATGTCTTCCTCTTCCTCAATGCCACCATGTCAATCACTCATACTTGGTACATTGCCCTTCTCTCCACCCAAATCAATACTTATCTCTACCTATCTAACAGTGTTCCCTCCCCCTCCCCTCCCACCTCTGGTAACCAACAAAGTAAATTTCCTTCCATAGATAAACCTTTCCTTGACTTTTACAATATTGGACTAATACAATATTTTTCCTGCTGTGATTGACTTATTTCACTCAGCATAATGTCCTCCAAGCTCATCCATGTTATGTGGTGTTTTGCAGATTCTACATTATTCTTTATGGTTACATAGTATTCTATTGTGTGTATGTACCATAGTTTGGTTATCCATTTCTCAGTTGATGGACATCTAGGTTGTTTCCATCTTTTGGCTATTGTATATAGTGTTGTGATAAACATGGGTATGCATATGTCTGTTCTTGTCATGGCTCTCACTTCTTTAGGATATATATCTAGTAATGGAATGACTGGTTCAAACGGTATTTCTAATTCCAACTTTTTAAGGAATCGCCATACTGCTTTCCACAGTGGTTGTATCATTTTACAGTCCCACCAGAAGTGTATGAGTGTCCCAATCTCTCCACATCCTGGCCAGGATTTGTTATTTTGTGTTTTGTTGAACTTTGCTACTAGTGCTGGAGCAAGATGGTATCTCATTGTTGTTTTGATTTGTGTCTCTCTAATGGCTAATGATCCTGAGCATTTCTTCATATGTTTGTTGGCCGCCTGAGTATCTTCTTTGGTGAAGTGTCTATTCATGTCTTCTGCCCATTTTTTAATTGGATCATTTGTCTTTTTGTTATTGAGGTGTTGGAGTTTTTTATAAATTCTAGAGAAAAGTCCCTTGTCAGATATGTCACTGCCAAACATTTTTTCCCAATCTGTAGGTTCTCTTTTGACTCTTTTGTAGAAGTCTTTGGAAGCACATAAAAATTAATTTTTAGAAGTTTCCATTTGTCTAGTTTTTCTTCTGCTGTTTGTGCATTTTGAGCTATGCTTGATGGTCTATTTATGCCATAAATTAGGGCCCCTAAATTTGCTCCTAGTTTTTTCTTGAGGGACTTTATAGTTTTAGGTTTCATGTTTAAGTCTTTGATTCATCTGGAGTTCGTTTTTGTGTATGGTGTGAGGTACAGATCTTGTTTCATTTTTCTGCAAATGGATCTCCAGTTTTGCCAGCATCATTTATTAAACAAACATTCTCTTCCACATTTAATGGATTTTGGCCCTTTGTCAAAGATCAGCTGACCATAGGTCGATGGATCTATTTCTGGGTTTTCTATTCTA
>NW_006921604.1:591722-599806 GCF_000298275.1 Orycteropus afer afer | reverse complement strand
AGGTTAATTCTTAAGTCCTACCACCACAGGAATCTGCGAGAGCGCTGTCTCTTTAAATATCCAAAATAGTCAAGCTGCTTTTTAAACCTACAAAATAGCAGTGTCCTCTGGACCGGCAAAAGTCCACAGCTCAGCCCACCTTTCTCTTCACCTTCTCCGTTTGTTCCCCAGCCACCATGCACCGTCTTTTGTGCAGTCCCTGACTAGTAGGGTGATTTTTGGGTTAATTCTTAGGTCCTACCACCACTCGGGAATCTCCAAGCCGTGTCGTCTGTGCCATCAAGGTCGATCAGTCCGCTGCTAGACTGCAGCTCCGTGTGTCTCCATTTTTGGTATTTTCACGCAAATTCTTCTGCTAGTTGGGGCTTAGTCCACTTTTGTATCCTTCCCTTCAAGGCTCAGGGGTCCAAGATTATCTTCTGTGTCTGTGTTAATTGGTTTCCCCTTTCTTTGTTGAAGAGCATCTGTGTAGTCCTTGTGCCTAGTCTGCCATCTTGCCAGAACTCCTCAGAACTATTACATTTTCAAAATTTGTTTTCCTTTCTGATGCCTGTTGAAGGCCCCTCAACAAAATAAGAACTAACCTCTTCAGTCCAAACTTTTAGTGAGAGGCAGATGTATCACTCTTCCTGGTTTGATGTCTGGAGCTTTTGATGGTGTCCCCAGATCACCCCTTGCTTCTCATTAGTATTGTCTGTGAAAGTAAGCTGGGTTATACACTCTTTAATACCTTAGAAGAATGACTGCAGATGAATAATAAGACAGAAAAAGTGCAAATAGAATATTTTACGCTTGGACAGTTGATTTGCCTCTGGGCATAGTGTCATGCTACAGGAATAGGCAGGGGCTGTTCTACAGGCTTAAACATAGAGTCCATTGGCTGGAGTTTTGATTCATGTTAACAGTGGCCTGAGGATGCTTGGTGACCAAAGGACCTTGAAGTCTGGGAATCCAGCTGTGTTCCAGCTTGTTGAGTAACTCCTGTCCTGGACAGGTCTTCACCCCAAGGTTTCACAAGCCCATCAGGAAAAAATTCTCTGCAACAACTTACAAGATTGTCCTGTCTGACTCTTCATCTCAAGAGGAGATGAAGGCGGGGCATATAACAGTAATGACAATGGGCCTAGCTCCTGCAGAGGGACTGTTTCAAACTTGAGCGTAAGAGTCAGAAAGATGGCTTCTTTCAGATCCCAGCTTCAGATCTTACCAGTGTTAAGTCCTTGTAAGTGTTATTTTGACTCTAAATCTCAGATTTAGAACAGAGAGATTGACCTCTCAGTTAATATTATTTTCCATTTTCTTCCCATCTTTTCTCACATTTAGTAGTCCTTTTGTTTAACCTCCCACCCAATGCAGACCTAGACATTCTCAATGATAGAGAGCTCCCATCTTGTTGTGGAGCTATTACCAAGCAATTTCAGTTGCTAGTTCATCCTGGAAGCTATCACCCATTCAACACATAACTGTTCTTCAAATATTCCTTTTAAAAAAATTGTGAGTTGGGTGAAAGTTTACATAACAAATTCATTTTCCATTCAACAGTGCATACACATTTTGTTTTGTTACATTGATTGCAATCCCCACAATGTAACAGCTTTCTATTCACTTCTTCCCTGTGGTTACCTTTCCCCCATGTCCTCCTGTTCTATGTAGTCCTGTCGTCTGAGCTATCTCCCTGCACAAATGCCACCCTTCTTATTTCCCACAGCTGAGAGTTCTAAGGATTGTACCTACTTGGTATAATTGTTCACCTCTTAGGCCTGTCTATTGCTTTGGCTGGAGTTCAATTCCAGGCCTAAAGGGTGAGTAAGGGCCATAGGCTCAAGGGTTTTACCAATCTCAATTAGGCCAGTAAGCCTGGACTTTATTATAATTTTGAGTTTTGTTCCACATTTTTCTCCCATTCTATCCAGGATCTCCAATTTTTATCTCTTTCCTGAGTGGTTGGCAGTGCTAGCTGGGCTCCATCTAGTTCTTCTCATCTCAGGGTATACACTGAGGTTCCAGTGGTCCATCAGTCCCTTGGACTAATTTTCTTCATTCTTCTTTGCTCTGGATGAGGAGAGACCAGTTGTTATGTCTTAGATGGCTGCTCTCAAACTTTTAAGACCCCAATTGCTACTCACCAAAGTAAGATGTAGAACAATGCTTTTTTGTCATATGTTATGCCAATTGAACTTGATGTCCCCTACAACAATGGTCCCCAGTCCACAGACCCAGTGATAAACTACCTTAATGTGTTTGGCTGTGACTAAGAAGTTATCATAACTGGGCCCCCTGTTAGCTGTGTTATGGACAATTCTTATAGCACATACAAGTACATACATAGAGACATTGTTTGCCAAACTTATATATTTCATTTCCTTCTCCTATTCATCATGATCATTTTGCCTATGTATCCCATAGATTAAAGTTTGTTATTACTGATAATTCAATATTGTGTATGTTAAAGTATTTACCTTTGTTGTCTGTACCTCTTGCATACCCCTCTGTGTCTTCCTTTTCTTTAGTGTTATTGTACTGGTCACTCACTTTTGGTATACTGCCTTTTCTTTCACCCAAATCAGTATTGCCTTTTACCTATCTAGTAACTTTCCCTCACTTCCCTTTCCATCTCTGATGACCAACAAAGAAGGTTTCCTTCCATGTATAAACCTTTCCGTGACTTTTTACAATAGTGGACTCATACAATATTTGTCCTTCTGTGATTGACTTATTTAATTCAGTATAATATCCTCCAAGTTCATCTACTTTATGAGGTGTTTCACAGATTCTTCATTATTCTCTGGTATTGCAAGTATTCCATTGTGTTTATACACCATAATTTGGTTATCCATTCATCCATTGATGGACGCTTACGTTGTTTCCATCTCTTTGCTATTGTAAGTAGTGCTGTGATGAACATGAGTGTGCATGCATGTATTCGTGCCCCAGCTCTCATTTCTTTAGGATATATACCTAGTAATGGGATTGTTGGATCAAATGGTGTTTCTATTTCCAAAGTTTTAAGGTTTTCCACAGTGGTTGTACCATTTTACAGTATGAGAATTCCAATCTATCCACTCTCAGCAGCATTTGTTATTTTCTGTCTTGTTGAACTTTGAAATTATTGCTGGGGTAAGATGATATCTCATTGTTGCTTTGATTTTCATCTCTCTAATGGCTAATTTCTTCATGCGTTTGTTGGCTGCCTGAGTATCTTCTTCAGTGAAGTGTCTGTTCATGTCTTCTGCCCATTATGTAATTGGATTTTTTTGTTTTTCTGATGTTGAAGGTATTGGAGTTTTCTATAAATTTTAGAGATGAGTCCTTGTCAGATACATCATTAACAAATATTTTTTCCCCAATCTGTAAGTTCTCTTTTTACTCTTCTGGAGAAGTCTTTTGATGTGCATAAGAATTTTATTTTTGGAAGGTTCCAGTCATCTCGTTTATCTTCTGTTGTTTGGCATTTTTAGTTATGTTTGATCGTCTATTTATGTTATGTATTAGGCCCCCCAAGTTTGCCCCTATTTTTCCTTTGATGAACTTCATAGTTTTAGGTTTTACATTTAAGTCTTTGATCCATCTTGAGTTAATTTCAGTATATAGTATGAGGTAGGGATCTTGTTTAACTTTTCTGCAAATGTTTTGCCAGCATCATTTGTTAAAGAGACTGTGTCTTCCACATTTAATGGGTTTTGGCCCTTTGTAAAAAATCAGCTGTTCATAGGTAGATGGATCTGTTTCTGGGTTCTCAATTTTGGTCTATGTGTCTGTCATTGTAACAATACTAGGTGTTTTGTGTATGGTGGCTGTAGAGTAGGTTTTGAGATCAGAGAGTGTGAGACATCCTACTTTGTTCTTCTTCAGTAGTGTTTTACTTACCCAAGCTCTCTTTCTTTTCTATATAAAATTAGTGATTGCTTTTTCCATGCCTTAAAATAATGCCTATGGATCTGGATTGGGATTGCATTAAATTGGGATTGCTTTGAGTAATATTGGCATTTTCACAATATTCCATCTTCCTATCCATCGGTATGGTATGTTCTTCCATTTATGTAGATCTCATAGTTTCTTGTAGTAGTGCTGTGGTTGTGTGTAGTTTTCTTATAGGTCTTTTGTGCAACTGGTAAGATTTATTCTTAAGTATTTTATCTTTTTGGCAGCTCTTGTACAGGGTATTGTTTACCTTATTTCCTTTTCAGAGTTGTCTATGTTGATGTAGAGGAATCCAACTGATTTTTATATGTTGATCTTCTATCCTGCCGCTATGCTGAATCTTTCAATTAGTTCCAGAAGTTTTCCTGCTGAGTGTCTGGGATTTTCTAAGTATAGGATCATATCATCTGTAAATAGGGATAGTTTTACTTCTTCCTTACTGTGTTAGTTAAGGTTATGTCTCGACTTGGTTGGGCCTAGTTCTGAGTGGCTGGGCAGCTGGATGTAGTATTCCCCATGATGAGACTGGTAATCAGCTCCATGTGGAATCTACTGGGAATAGCTGAGGAGCTGCCTCAGGAATGTGGTCTTCTTCCACTATATGAGAAGACACTTTGAGAAAAGTCTCTGAGCTTTTGGCACATCTGCATCCTGCATTTGGCCAAGTCTTCATATCAGTGGCCTGCCATGTTGTTTTCTGGTCTTGAGACTGTTTTTGGACTTGGACTAGTAGGTTGCCCTTTGCTTGATTATTTCAGGACTGTCCCATTTTACTTGTTGACCTTAGATTTGTCAGCCTCAGCAGCCAGCAGCTGTCTGAATTAAGAGAAGCTTCCAGCTCAGTGGACTGAGAGCAAGAGGCAGAGCTGAAGCCCAAGGTTGAGGGGCTTTCACCCAGTGCCTAGAGCTGGCACTTTGAACTTGGACTTCTAGTCTCCTAAACTGTAAGAGAATATACCTGTTTGTTCAAGCCCTGCATTTGTGATATCTCTGTTACAGTGGCCCCAGAGAACCAAAGCACCTACCAATTTGGAGACATTTTATTTCCTTTTCCTGCTTTATTGCCTTGGATAGTACTTCCAATACAATGTTGAAAAGAAGTGGTGATAGAGGGGATCTTTATCTGGTTCCCATTGGCAAGAGAAATGCTTCCAATCTCTCTCCATTGAGAATAATGTTGCATATTGGTTTGTTTATATGCCTTTCATTATGTTGAGGAATTTTCCTTCTATTCCTATTTTGCTGAGAGTTTTTATCAGGAATGGTTGGATTTTATCAAATGCTTTTTTTCCCCTTGCATTGACTGATATGATCAAGTGGTTCTTTTTCTTTATTTTTGTTATGTGATGCATAATGGTGATTATTTTCCTAATGTTGGACCATCCTTGCATACCTGGTATGAATCTCACTTGGTCATGATGTATTATTTTTTTGATATATTGTAGTAGTAATTTGGCTAGAATTTTGTTGAAGATTTTTGTATCTATATTCATGAGGGATATTCGTTTGTAGTTTTCCTTTTGGATGGTGTCTTTGCCTGCTTTTGGTATCAGGGTTATATTTGCTTCATAAAATGAATTTGGGAGGATTCCATCCTTTTCTATGTTCTGGAATATTTTGAATAGAATTGGTATCAGCTCTTCTCTGAATGTTTGGTACACTTCTCCTTTGAAGCCGTTTGGGCCAGAATTTTTTTTTTTTTTTAATGACCTGTTCAATTTCTTCTTTTGTTATGGGTGTGTTCAAGTTTCCCACCTCTGTGTTAGTTTAGGTAGGTAGTGCATTTCTAGAAATCTGTCCATTTCTTCTTAGTTTTCAAATTTGTTGGAGTACTATTCATAGTATCCTGATATTATTCTTTTTTATTTTGTTTCTTTCTGTTGTGATGTTCCCCATTTCATTTCTTATTCACATTATTTGCATATTCTCTTTCTTTTCCTTTGATAAATTTGCCAGTAGTTTGTAGATTTTATTAATCTTTTCAAAGAACCACCTTCTGGTTTTGTTGATTCTTTCTATTGTTTTCTGTTTCATTTATTTCTGCTCTAATCTTTATTAATTCTTTTATTCTGGTTATTGTAGACTCTTTTTGCTGTTCTCCTTCTTTTGTTGGAGATGTTGGGATAAGATGTTGATTTTGGGTCTTTCTTCTATTTTGGTGTGTGAATTTATTGCTATAAATTGCCCTCTGAGCACCTCTTTTGCTGTGTCCCAAGAATTTTGGTATATTATGTTTTCTTTCTCATTTGATTCAAGGTTGCCCCATCTTTCTTCCGAGGAGTGGCTGGTGGGTTTGAACCGCCAGCCTTCTGGTTAGCAGTCAAGTGCCTTAGGCACTGTGCTACCAGAGCTCCTCTCCATTTAGAAGTTCTATATCTACATTATTTATTCCCTCTTTTTGGTTTGTAGCTATTCTCATTTACCAATTGATGTGTCTGTTTCTCTTTTTACAGTTTTTTTTAATGCATTTTATTGAAATATAATTTATATACAGTGAAATACACAAAACTAAAGTAACATGGGTCAATGCATTTTTTTTTTTTTTCAGTGTTCCCTCCCCTCCCCTCCCAACCCTGGCAACCAACAAAGTTTCCCTCCGTATATAAACCTTTTCTTGACCCTCCACAAAAACAAACTAATACTATATTTGTCCTTCTGTAATTGACTTATTTCCTTCACCATAATGTTCTCCAAGTTCATCCATATTATGCAGTGTTTTGCAGACGCTACATTATTCTTTAGTGCTGCATAGCATTCCATTATGTGTATGTACCATAGTTTGGACATCCACTCTTCTGCTGATGGGCACATAGGTTGTTTCCATCTTTTTGCTATTGTAAATAGTGCTGTGATGAACATGGGTGTGCATATACCTGTTCCTGTCCTGGCTCTCACCTCTCTAGGATACACACCTACTAATGGGATTGCTGGGTCAAACGGTAACTCGAATTCCAGCTTTCTAAGGAATTGCCATATTGCTTTCCACAGTGGTTGTATCACTTCACAGTCCCATCAGCAGTATACAAGAGTCCCAATCTCTCCACATCTTCACCAGCATTTGTTATTTTCTGTCTCATTGAACCTTGCCATCCATGCTGGAGTGAGGTGGTATCTCATTGTTGTTTTGATTTGCATCTCTCTGATGGCCAATGATTGTGAGTATCTCTTCATATATTAGCTGGCCACCTGAATATCCTCCTTGGTGAAGTGTCTATTCATGTCTTCTGCCCATTTTTCAATTGGATTGTTGTTCATTGCTGTTAAGGCATTGGAGTTTTCTATAAATCTTAGAGATAAGTCTCTTGCCAGATTATTGGCAAATATGAATTTGTTGCTGTCATTTTTGTTATGTGGTTTATTGTGGTGTCGATTTCTTTGTTCCATGTAATTTTCTATGCTGAGCTCCTTTTGTTTATGAATTGTGTTATCACTTCCTTTGTTGCTATTGTTTTAGTATGTGTGAAATATTTGTGCTGGTCCTCTATTTTATATTGATGTGAAGGTTTATCATTTTTCTTTGTGGTTACTCTGTGATTTATAGTTTTCTTCCCAAGTTTAGAACAGTCCATTCTATCTTGTAGTTGTCTTGACTTCCCTACCATCTAGAAGTTCTGTAATGACACAGTTTTTTCCCTCTTTTTGGTTTGTAGTTGTCCTCATTTGTGAGTTGATGTCTCTGGTTCTCTGTTTACAACCTTGTAGGTTTATTTACTTTGTATACTTCTGTAGCTGGGTTGGTTTCTGGGTTATGTCATCATGTGTGTTAATAGTCAGTTGTTGCTGGCTGCTGTTGCTTCTCTGTCCAAAAGATTCCCTTTAGCATCTCTTGTAAGGTTGGTCTGGTTTTAACAAATTCTCTCAATTTCTGCTTATCCGGAAATGTCCTAATTTCACCATCATATTTGAGGGACAATTTTGCTGGGCACATAATTCTTGGTTGGAAATTTTTCACTTTCAGGGTTTGATATATACCATCCCATTGCTTTCTCTCCTGCATGGTTTCTGTCAAGAAATCCAAGCTTAGTCTTATTGGTTGCCCCTTGTAGGTAACTTTTTGTTTTTCCCATGCTGCTCTCATGATTCTTTCTTTGTCTTTGGTTTTGATGAGTTTGATGATGATATGCCTTGGTTATTTTCTTTTGGGGTCTATCCTGTTTGGGGCT
>NW_006921604.1:583262-590607 GCF_000298275.1 Orycteropus afer afer | reverse complement strand
TGGAAATATTCAGGCTGTTGGTCCCATCAGAGTAGCTGACAGTCTGCAGCTCCAACTGTCTCTGTACTCACTGTTTTCATTCAGGTTTTTCCACTGGTTGGTGCCTAATCCACTTCTGTATAGTTCCTCTCAAAGGTCAGGGCTCCAGGATTATCTTCTATATCTCTGTCAATTGGTGTTTTGTTTCTTTGTTGAAGAGGGTCTGTGTTGCTTGTCTGCCTACTCCTACATTTTACCAGAAGCCCTCTAAGTTTACAGTTTTGTAAGTTTATTTTACTTTGGATGCTTCTATACCTGGGTTGGTTTGTTGGTTATGTTGTCACATGTGCTAATCATCAGTTGTTTTCTGCTGTTTTTGGTTCTCTGTCCAAAGGACTCCTTTTAAAATCTCTTGTGATGTTGCTCTGGTTTTAACAAATTATCTTAATTTCTATTTGTCTGGAAATGTTCTAATTTTGCTATCATATTTGAGGGACAATTTTGCTGGATATGCTTAGTTGGCAATTTTTTTCTTTCAGTATTTTATATATGTCATCCCATTGCCTTCCTGCTGCATAACTTCTGCCTGTAAATCAGAGCTCAGTCTTATTGGTTGCCCTTTGTAGGTAAATTTTCATTTTTCTTGTGCTGCTTTTAGGGTTCTTTCTTTGTCTTCTTTTTCAGTGAGTTTGATTATGGTGTTGTTGTTGTTATGTGCCATCAAGTTGGACCCAACTCACAGCAACCCCTCCTTGGGTTTCCAAGGCAGTATCACTACGGAAGTAGATTGCCCCATCTTCCTTCCAAGGAGTGGCTGGTGGGTTTGAACTGCCAGCCTTCTGGTTAGCAGTCAAGTGCTTTAGGCACTATGCTACCAGAGCTCCTTTGATTATGATACATCTGGGTAATTTTCTTTTGAGGTTTATCCTGTTTGGGGTTCATTGAACTTCTTGAGTGTATATCTTCTTGTCTTTTATCATATTAAAGAAATTATCTTCCAACAAATCTTTGACAATGTTCTCTCTGGTTGTTTCTTCTTATTTTGGAATGCTGATCTCACATAAGTTATTCCTCTTGATGTCTCACATAATTTTTAGGCTTGCTTCATTTTATTTTGTTCTTTTTTCCAATTGATGCCTTAAGAAAGTAGTATTGAGAGATTTATCTTCAGTCTTACTACATCTGTCTTCCACTGATGTGATTCTACTCCTTTGCACTTTTAATGTGCTATCTATTTCTGAATCTTAGTATTAATCTTTTGGATTTCTACTTGCTGTTTTTGTATGTTTTCTACTTTTTCATTTATTTTGTAAGTTTGTTCTTGTATTTTTTTCCTAAATTGTTCTGGAGTTTTGTCTGTGTCTTCCTTAGTTTTGTCACTGTTTTCCTTGATCTGTCTCTTAATCCATTGAGGGTACCTAAATATAATTCTTTTTGAATTCCTTATCAGGGAATTTCAATACCACTTCTTCTGCAGGGAAATTATCTGGGTCTATATTATCACCCCTTGTTTGTACTACTTTATCTTGCTTCTTTCTGTGAACAAGGCATTGTGATGCCATTGTATTTATGTTTAATTGGTGATTGTACTGTACATTGGTGTGATTCCTCCAGTTTTTTTCCTTTATTATTGTTATTATTTTGATATATTTAAGCAAGCAGGGCTGGTGTACTACTCTGTTTGCTAGTTTGGCAGCACATAGGCACTCACCACCTGTCATTTGACTGCTAACCAGAAGACTGGTGATTCAAACCTACCAGCCACTCCTCAGAAGGAAGGTTGGGCAATCTCCTTCCATAGTGATACTGCCTTGCAAACACAAGAAGGGGTCGCTATGAGTCAGATCTGACTCAACAGCAGTGTGTGCATGTGTGTGTTACCTGTCTCCTAGTGGATGTAATAGAGTATAAGAATGTGTGCACAGATCTCTTTTAGCTCTTAGTGTAGAGCAGTTGAGGATGAGTCAGGCTGTTATTAGCCACTGCCTATCATTGATCACTTGGTGCAGAAGCAGATGGTGGCCCTTGTCCAGTGGATGGGGCTACGGGAGGTGTGGATGTGATTGGATTGTGTGAGCATGTCTGCTATCTTTTTTCTGGTCTTTAGCCACCAGCACAGTTGACCATGCAGTCCTCGGGAAGCAGAGCCAATTATCAGATTGCTGTCCATATTGGAACACCACTTGCAAATGTTCAAAATGGCCACCCTATCAGGTCAGCTGACAGTCCACAACTCCATTTGTCTCTTTATTCATCATTTTCATTCAAGTTCTTCTATTAGTCAGTATTTAATCCACTTCTTCAAAGCTCAAGGTGTCAGGATAATCTTCTGTGTCTGTTTCAATTGGTTTCTGATTTCTTTGTTATAGAGGTCTATATAGCTTGTCTGCTTATTTTACCATCTTGCCAGAAGGCTCTTCAAATATCTTATTTTTTTATGATTATAGAAAGGATACATGTTCATTATTGTTAGGTGCCATTGAGTTAGTTCTAACTCATAGCAACACTATGTACAACAGAACAAAACAAGGCCAACTCCTGCACCATCCTCATAATCATTGTCATGCTTGAGCCTGTCATTACAGCTACTGCGTCAATCCATCTCATTGAGGGTCTTCCCCCTTTTCATTAGCCCTGTACTTTATAAAGCATGATATTCTTCTCCAGGGACCAGTACCATCTGACAACATGACCAAAGTAGGTGAGAAGAAGTCTGGCCATTCTTTTTTTTTTTAAATGTATTTTATTGAAATATAATTTATGTACAGTGAAATACACAAAACTAAAGTGACATGGGTCAATGTATATTTTTATTTTTTTTTTTTTTGCAGTGTTCCCTCCCCTCCTCTTCCACACCTGGTAACCAACAAAGAAAATTTCCTTCCATATATAAGCCTTTCCTTGACTTTTTACAATAACAAATTAATACTGTATTTGTCCTTTTGTGATTGACTTATTTCCCTCAGCGAGCTCTGGTAGCATTGTGCCTAAGGCACTTGGCTGCTAACCAGAAGGCTGGCGGTTCAAACCCACCAGCCACTCCTCAGAAGGAAGATGGGCAATCTATTTCTGTAGTGATACTGCCTTGGAAATCCAAGGAGGAATCTCTATGAGTCGGGTCTGACTCAATGGCACATAACAACAACAACAACAACAATAATGTCCTCCAAGTTCATTCATGTTATGCAGTGTTTTGTAGATTCTACATTATTCTTTAGTATTGCATAGTATTCCTTTGTGTATATGTACCATGGTTTGGTGATCCATTCTTCTGTTGATGGGCATGTAGGTTGTTTCCATCTTTTTGCTACTGTAAATAGTGCTGCGATGAACATGGGTGTGCGTATATTTGTTCTTGTCCTGGCTTTCACTTCCTTAGGATATGTACCTAGTAATGGGATTGCTGAGTCAAATGGTATTTCTAGTTCCAGCTTTTTAAGGAATCACCATACTGTTTTCCACACTGGTTGTATCATTTTACAATCCCACCAGCAGTGTATGAGAGTCCCAATCTCTCTACATTCTCACCAGCATTTGTTATTTTCTGTCTTGTTGAACTCTGCCATTACTGCTGAGGTGAGATGGTATCTCATTGTTGTTTTGATTTGCCTCTCTCTGATGGCTAATGATCATGAGCATTTCTTCATGTATGAGGTGGTTATGTTTGTGTGCCAACTTGGCTGGGCCTGGTTGGCAGTTTGATGTAGTTATTCCCCATGATGATGAGACTGGCAATCAAGTCCATGGTAAGATCTACCACAAGCAGCTGAGTAGCTGCTTTGGGTATGTGGTCTGCTTCTCATATATAAGAAGTAGCTTTGGGAATGGTCTCTAGCTTATGGCATGCTTGGACCCTGATGGAGCTGTGTCGGTGTTCAGCAGCCTGCCATGCTCTGCCGACCTTGGGATTTACAATGAACTTAAATTAATGGTATGCCAGGTGGTTTGGTAACATCGGGACTGTGCCTTTGTACTTGTTAATCTTGGGCTTCTCAGCCTTGCCAGCCAGCAGCTATCTGAGTGAAGAAATGCCTCTAGCTTCAGTGGGCCGGGAGAGGAGGCAGAGCTGGACTCAAGGTTGAGGAGCTTTCACCCAACCCCTAGAGCCTGGCACTTTGAACTTGGACTTAAAGCCTCCAAATTGCGAAAGAATAAACTCCTATTGTTAAAGACATCTCATTTGTGGTATATTCTTGTCAGAGCGGTACTAAGTAACCAGAACAATGCATTTGATGGCTGCCTGAATATCCTCTTTGGTGAAGTGTCTATTCATGTCTTCTGCCCATTTTTCACTTGGATTGTTAATCTTTGTTGTTGAGGTGTTGGAGTATTCTATACATTTTAGAGATAAGTCCCTTGTCAGATATGTAATTATTGAGGACTATGAATTTGTTGCTGTCATTTTGTTATGTGATTTTTCATGGTGTTGATTTCTTTGTTCCATATAATTTTCTGCGCTGAGCTTGTTTTGTTTATGAATTGTGTTATCACTTCCTTTGTTGCTATTGTTTTAGTATGTGCTAAATATTTGTACTAGTCCTATTTTTTATTTCGATGTGAAGGTTTATTGTTTTTCTTTGAGGTCACCCTGTGATTTATAATTTTCTCCCCAAGTTTAGAATAGTCTGTTCTATCTTGTAGTTGTCTTGACTTCCCTATCATTTAGAAATTCCATAACTACATAATTTTTTCCCTCTTTTTGGTTTGTAGTTGTCCTCATTTTTCAATTGATGTCTCTGGTTCTCTGTTTACAATCTTGTAGGCTTATTTACTTTGGATACTTTTATAACTGGGTTGGTTTCTGGGTTATGCCATCATGTGTGTTAATAGTCAGTTGTTGTTTGCTGTTGTTGGTTCTCTGTGCAAAGGACTCCCTTTAGCATCTCTTGTAAGGGTGGTCTGGTTTTAACAAATTCCCGTAATTTTTGCTTATCTGAACATGTCCTTATTTCACTATCATATTTGAGGGACAATTTTGCTGGGTATATAATTCTTGGTTGGAAATTTTTCTCTTTCAGGGTTTTATATATACCATCCCATTGTCTTCTCACCTGCATGGTTTCTGCTGAGAAATCCGAACTCAGTCTTATTTGTTGGCCTTTGTAGGTAACTTTTTGTTTTTCCCATGCCGCTTTCAGGATTCTTTCTTTGTCTTTGGTTTTGGTGAGTTTGATGATGCTATGTCTTGGTGTTTTTCTTCTGGGGTCTATCCTGTTTGGGGTTCGTTGGACTTCTTGAATGGATATATTCTCATCTTTCATCATACCAGGAAAATTCTCTTCCAACAAATCTTGGACAATTTTCTCAGTGGTTATATTTCTCTCTTTTTGCTCTGGAATTCTGATTGGACATAGGTTATTCCTTTTGATGGTATCCCACATGAACCTTAGGCATTCTTCATTTTGTTTTGATCTTTCTTCTGATTGATCCCTTTCCAAGGAAGTATTGAGGTATTTGCCTTCAATCTCACTAATTCTGTCTTCCATTGATTCAATTCTACTCCTTTGTCCATTCAATGTGTTATCTATTTCTGAAAATTCAGTATTAATCTTCTGGATTTCAGTCTGTAGATTTTGTATCATTTCTATTTTTCATTTATTTTGTCATTTTCTTCTTGTATTTTCTTTCAAAATTGTTCTAGGGTTTTCCCTATGTTTTCCTTGATCTGTCTCTCAATTCATTGAAGGTACCTAAATATAATTTTTTGAATTCCTCATCAGGGAATTCCAATGCTGCATCTTCCTCAGGGATGTGTTTTTGGGTCTGTTTCCTGGTCCATTGTTTCTCTTGCTTTATCTTATTTCTTTGTGTGGACTGTGATGCTCTGTTGTATCCAAGGCATGGTGACATTTTTGTGTTTATATTTAATTGGTGATTGTATGTTGGAGTGACTTGCCCATGATATTTTTTTTCTTTGTATGTTATCTGTGTAAGCAGAGTACTGTGTTGTGTGCCTCTATTCGCTAGTTGGCAGCACTTACACACTCATCACCTGTCTCCTTTCCCATTGCCTGCCTCCCATATGTCCCTGCCATCCTTGGCAAACAGAGCTTATTCTTAGGTCCTGTTTTTAATTCATGTTTTTCCAAGTTGGTGCCTAATCCACTTCTGTATAGTTCCTCTCAAAACTCAGGACTCCAGGATTATCTTCTGTATCTCTGTCAATTGGTTTCTATTTTTTTGTTGAAGAGGGTCTGTGTAGCTTGTCTGCCTATTCCAGCATCTTACCACAAGTCTCATTCTTGCTTCTAAGGAACATTTCAACTATATTTCCACCAAGCAAGATTGTTTGTTCTTCTGGCATTCAATGGTATGATATGTTGAATATGTTATGGGCTGCTAGAAGAATGAACAAATCAGTCATGGAGGACTGTTCATTTTAGAAAACTTAAAAAATATTGAAAAATGAATATAAAAAAACAGTGATATCTATGATATGAAGTGTAAGTGCTGTTAGCATTTTTCTTATTATTTTTGCATGTGTGGGCATGTATATGTTTTGCAAATTTGGGATCATACTGTCATACATTTTGTATCCAATTTACTCTATTCACTGACATTCTCAACATTTTCAAATATCACTAAATGGTCTTTGAAGACTTATTTTTAATGATTGCAAAATTTTCTGTGGCATGAATATGCCACAATATATGTCACCATTTCCTTAGTATTTGACAGTTGGGTTGTTCCTTATTTTTTAATATTATAAATAACACTACAGTAAATATTGTTGGAGGAAAATCTTTACTATATTCTGATGACTTATTTGAGATAAATTCTTAGAAATAAAATTCCTGGTTGAAAGGGAGGAGGGCTTTTTATAAAAGGCCTGATACCAAGGGCCTTGTTGTTCCCCAGAAAGGCTGTGCCAATTTCTATCAATGGGGTATGATTCTCAGCACCCCATTATAATACTTAGGTTTCAAGGCTATCGTGGAGCAAACACTGTCACCTAAAATCTCTCAAATATTTGAAGGTAGCTGTCAAATCTTTAGGACTCCTGTATTCTCTAAGCTTAATGTTTTATATATCTATAAAATTCTTCAAGGGCTACGTTTCAAGCTCCTCAGCCTGCTATGCTACTCATCAGGGGATATTCTAGTTTGTAATTATGGTTTCAAAAATGTGGTACTTAGAACAGAACATAATACACCAAGTATGAACTGAACTATTTTCACCTCTTTTGTTCTGAATCTTATACTTCTGTTAACGTAACCAAATGTTGCATTCATTGTCTTGTCTTCTTTTTAAGCAGCCAGTTGGCTTCATATAAACTTATGGCACACTGACACTGAATTCTCAGTGATCTGGTTAATTGAGATCTCTAATTTAGCACTTGTTCAGCTCTTTTTTTTTTGGGGGGGGG
>NW_006921604.1:571974-583162 GCF_000298275.1 Orycteropus afer afer | reverse complement strand
TTCTGGAAGGTGAGACATATTTATCTGATTGGTAATAGTTCAGTGTCCCAGCCTGTTCAAATTCCAGTGATGTCCACCAAGAATAGGCTCTTGTCTCAGGTATATCTCTATACTGCATTCTCCAGTGAGCTCACCCTGGGCTTCTGCCTGATCTGTCCCTGTGTAGAGGTTGGGAGAGGTCAGGGAGCTGTTGAGGGCTCTCTGGCGCCACCCTGGCCGGCTGGCCACTTAAGAGTGTTCTCAAGAGTAACTGGGATCTTTGCTTGAAACAACTTTGAATAAGAGTGCAGCTAATCTTCTTAGAAGGGCTCTTCAGTGATGCCAGTCAATTCCATAGCAGGGCTGGGGCCTTCCTGGGGCTTGAGGATGTATTCTTCTGGCTGGGCTCCTCCAGCCAGACCTAGAGGTAGACCCTGAGATGTTACCAAGAACTCTGGCTTGTTTTACCTCTCCTTAGCCACTTTCCAGTACAAATAGAATGCAATTCCTTTGTGAAGGTGGCACTTAACCAAGTTTTATAGGCACGTCTGAGTATTTTCAGGACCTGTGGCAAGAGAACAAATCAAGGTCTGGGTTCTACCCTGCTTGCCCACCTCCAGCTCTGACTTGAACTCTGAGAGGTTTTGTGCACAGGATGTCCCAGCTTCATCCCAGCCATCTCACTCCCTGAAGGTCCCTCTTGACCACTCCAAGGCATGGGCTTAAGTGTGTGTATAGGGAAGTGATCTATACTGAACATGATCTGGGAGGAATGATGCTTCAGTGGACTATCCCCCTGGTCCCTCAAATGCCTCCCCTCGTGGGAAGAGTCAGAGCTTAGGAGGCCAGAGCAGGACTCATGAAGGCACAACAGCTTAGTCTTATTTGTCCTGGTTCTAAAGTGATTTTGCTCATGGACATCACCACCACCAGTTGCTTTGAGTCGATTCAAATCATGGTGACCCCATGTATATCACAGTAGAACTGTGCTTCACAGTGTTTTCAATAGCTGATTTTTTTTGGAAGTACATGATCAGGCCTTTGTTCCAAGGTGCCTCTGGGTGGACTTGAACCTCTAACCTTTTGGTTAATAGTACAGCAAGTTAACTGTGTGCACCACCCAGGGACTCCTGCTCATGGGCAAACTACATTAAATAAGCCTTTCAGTCCAGGTAAATTAATATGCTTATGAGATGACAGGGTGGAGAGCTGGAAGGAACAGCTGAACTAGCATAGACAAAAGAAAATAAAAATGGGTTGGACCAGAGTCTAAGAGTCCTGTCTCATATTTATAGATAAGACACCTCAAGACCATGGAAACATGGTGAGATGGTGGAAATGGTATTGAAAGCCTGAGGAGCCCTCATTCTGAAATTTAGTTATTGAATATGTTGACCACAGGCCACAGGAATTTTAGCCAGCAAGATATGGAAGACTATACCTTGGAATGGCTCCCAGGTCCTCTGAAGAGGAATGTTCTCTGTCCAGGCACTCTCATATGCATACTTTGCATCACTGCTGCCATCACTTCCTCAGTTGTTGGGGAGAGCACACTGCATTCATCTTTGGAGTCACCTGGGCCTCCACTCCCCACATTCATTCAGTGTTTTGTTACTAAGAGTGGGGATAATGAAACTCTTATTTAATTCAAATCAGTTCAATTCTCTCCATTTAGCTTGCTCCCATCATCTTCATCTCTTTTATTGCCATCATCATTTGCTATTTAAATCCATTTTTGAAGGAGGTAAAGCAGGAAATATAAACATACATTAAAACTACCCCCCCCGACTTATCCTTCATATTTTCCAAGTATTTTCACATAAAGTATTTCATTACAGATGCAAGCAGCTGGCATCATGAAATATGCTCTCCGATGTAGAACCTGATGAAAACCAAGTGGAAAGAAGCTGTGCTCACAGAAGGAGGAGAGAGTAGATCCATGCAGCCCACAGCCTGATTCCTGCTAACCTAGGCAGTGGCTAGTGCTGCTTGCATGGCTAGTGAAGTGTTTGGAAATGGCTCCTCTTACTTGTTCTAACATTCTCCTTTATTCTTTAGTTTCTTTTTCCCATATATTAAGCTGCTTCTTACAAACTGAATCCTAAAGTACCAGAGCTGGAAGCAGATCTAGCCATCGTCTAGGCTAGTGGTTTTCAAGTGAGTTTGGTCCCTGAGTCAGAAATGCATAGTGAAAGGCCCCAACTCTGAATTGCTGTATTAGAAACTGGGGATGGGTTCAGCCATTTGTGTTTTAATAAGCCCCCCAGATGATTCTAGTATTCACCAAAACTTGAGGAACAGTGATTGAGGTTTGAATTCCAAGTTTCACACTGAGGCTCCCGTGGACAGAAGTGTTATATCCCTTGTCACACAGGCAGTCCTCTGCAGAGCCCAAATGAGGAGCTCCCAGACTTCCATCCTGAACACCTTCTTCTGCCCTCACACTTCCTCTACTGACCCTTGAATTGTCTCATCACAGAGTGGTTCCACGAGCATGCTTTCCATCTCCCATCTGAGTACACAGAAGATGAGCCATGCTACAGCCTGTGTGCCACCAGCAATGAATGGGTGCTGATGCATTCTGGAAGGCTACAAGACCTGCAAAACGACTGTCCTGATGCCCTGAATGGCACTGGACTTGGACTTTACAACCTCTGAGAACATGTAATTTATTAAAATCAGATTATGCCTTTCCTTCCTTTAATATTCTTTCTTCAAAAGAAGTCTATCTACTGAACCAGCTCAAAATGTCCCTTGCACAAGTGGATGGACAGGTCTCTGCAGGGTGTTATGGATTATGGGAGTTGGATGGGTTTCCCCCTCTTCAAATCCTGCCCAGACATGGGGTCTATTATGGATTAAATTGTCTTCCTCTGAAATTATAATCCTAACTGTTATACCTGTGGATATAATCCTATTTGGAAATAAGGTTTACTTTATTATGTTAATTAGACTGACTCAAATAGGGTGGGTTCTAAATCTCATCACTTCTGAGTTATCAAAGGAGGAGATTAAATGCAAACACACACACACAGAGGGAGAAGATAGATGCCAAATGAGGACCATCTACAAGTAAAAGAATGCCAAGGATTGCTGGAGACACCAGAAACTAGGAGAGAGTGAAAGAAGAGACACTGTCAAGACCCTGATTTGGATTTTTAGCCTTCTTTGGGGGTTCTGGTAGCAGAGTGCCTGGACTTGACTGCTCAACAGAAGGCTGGTGGTTCAAACCCACCAGCCTCTGGTACCATAGTGCCTGGACTTGACTGCTCACCAGAAGGCTGGTGGTTCAAACCCACCAGCCACTCCTTGGAAGGAAGGTTGGGCAATCCTACTTCCCTAGTGATACTGCCTCGGAAACCCAAGGAGGGGTCGCTATGAGTCGAGTCCGACTCCAGGGCAATGAGTTTGTTTTTGTTTTGTTTTTTATACCATGATAAAGTGAATTTCTGTTCTTTAAAACTTCCCACTTGTAGTATTTGTGTCACAACAACTGGGTAATTAGGACAAGGTATAACAGTTGGTGGAGATATGGGTACCTTGATCCTGGGCACTAGCATTCTTAGAGTAGTTTTGAAAAAAAATTAAAATTTTTTATTAAATGTTAACACTGAGCATAAGTAAGTGGATACTTACTGAATAGCTACCACATGCCAGGCCTCACCACCCTCCTCAAAGCTCCATGGTCAGTAGGTCACCAGGCTTACATTGGGCACATTTCTATTCACATCATACCATGAATCTATTCTAGGCTGCCTCTTTCTTCCCATATCTCCTCCCCTTGCTCCAATGCCCCAGCTGCACCCATGGTCTGATAAGTTCTCTTGATAACATGTAGAGAGGAGAGGTACTCATTGGAGGAGGCCTGACCTGTCAGAACAGTGGAGGCAAAGTTACTGTTGAAAAAGAAGGTGAAGTAGAATCAAAGACTCCAGAAGACTGGGGAAGATTGTAGACAGCTGACTACATCTTTGCCTCATAGCACGGTGGGTCTGGCTGCAGACAGAGACA
The DNA here is from genome assembly GCF_000298275.1 of Orycteropus afer afer. Taxonomy (NCBI): domain Eukaryota; kingdom Metazoa; phylum Chordata; class Mammalia; order Tubulidentata; family Orycteropodidae; genus Orycteropus; species Orycteropus afer. The sequence goes on along the minus strand of NW_006921604.1, from coordinate 579,172 downwards.
AAATAGACTTGATATGTCCCAGTGATTTTACCATCTCATTGTATATGAGCAGGCAGTGAAGTTGTGGTGGGGTCTGAGGACAGATCTGACAAACTTGATGGAACTTTGAGAAGAATAGGGCTCCAGGGAATCAGTGAGGGCAGTAGTGGGGCCTGACATGAGGACCTGGACTAGACAAGAGACCAGGGCCAGGAATTGGAGGCCCAGGGAGGTTCAGAAGCCTAGTGATGGCAGAGAAGCAGTGGGTGGTTGTCAGGGAGTGGGATAAGAGGAAGGCACTGTGTTCAGAGAGGGGGAGCTGCTGGTTCAGGGAAGCTAGACAAACATCCCAAGTATTAAAGTTGGTCAAGAAAATAACTATACTAGGAATGATTTTTTTTTTTTTTTGTAAAAAGTCAAGGAAAGGTTTATTTATTTATTTATTTTTAATTAGGATTTGGGTGAAGATTTACAGAGTAAATTCACTTTTCATACAGCAGTTCACATATACTTTGTCTCATGTCATTGACCAAAATTTACAATGCAGCAGCTCCCCTCCCACTTCCTCCCCATAGTTACCTCCTCCCAGTGTCCATCCCTTCATACTCTTCGAGAGGCCCATTGTCTGCCAACCCTGTATATGATCTTGGATACACTCTCCATTTAGACATACATAATTGTTCAGCTTGTTCACCCATCTATCCGTCCCTATACCCATGTTTGCTTTCATTGACAACTCAGTATTGTATTTACAAAGGGGTTCATATTTGTTGTTTGTACTGCCCATGTAACTCTCTCTGTCTTTCTCATCCTCAATGCTGCCATATTGGTCACTCACATTTGGTACATTGCCCTTCTCTTCACCCAAATCAATATTCATCTCTATCTATCTAACAGCATTCCCTCCCCTTCCCTCCCACCCCTGGTAACCAACAAAGAAAATGTCCTCCAATATATAAACCTTTCCTTAACTTTCACAATAACGGACTAATACAATATTTGTCCTTTTGTGACTGACTTATTTCGCTCAGCATAATGTCCTCCAAGTTCATCCACGTTATGCGGTGTTCTGCAGATTCTACATTATTCTTTAGCGTTGCATAGTATTCCATTGTGTGAATGTACCAAAGTTTGGTTATCCATTCCTCAGTTGTTGGACATCTGGGTTGTTTCCAAGTTTTGGCTATTGTAAATAGTGCTGCGATGAACATGGGCGTGCATATATCTGTTCTTGTTATGGCTCTCACTTCTTTAGGGTATATACCTAGCAATGGGATGGCTGGGTCAAATGGTATTTGTATTTCCAACCCTTGAAGGAATCGCCATACTGCTTTCCACAATGGTTGTAGGAATGATTTTTTTTGAATGACAGGCCCTGTGATAAGCCCTTGGTATATGTTTCCTTATTTATGTTTCACATCAATTTTTGTGGCACCTTTAATGTGCCTGCCACTACCTAAGGGCCTTCCAAATTCACACTTTTATTTAATCCACTTCAGCATACTCTGAGAAATGGATGCAGAAACCAAGGAATAGGAATATTTCATGACTTGCCAGGGACACATGGAGCCAAGTTGGTTCTGGAATCCAGGTCTCCTTCCTTGAAAGCCATTGCATTTTTGGAAATGTTTCAGCTGTTCTTTCTCTTCAAAGAAACTTGTAAGATAATAGTCAGAACAACCTAAGGTGGGATGCCACATGGAACCCAAACTTCTGGTCCCCTGAAGCCCATGCAGGAGAAGGAAATAAAAGCAAAGAGCTGGCTCTTGTCTCAAAATGTACCAGGCAGCACCTTCTGCCATTCTGAATATGGCATCATGGGAAGCTGACTGGATTTCTACTCAAAAGCCTCTGTACTGCTGCTGCTCAGCCAGATGCCTTTGGAGAAGCTCTGTGTGTCTCTGTGGATAAAAACATGTGCTGAAGTTCACTCTCAGAGTTGCCATGAAGTTCAAAGAAGGAAGTAGCTGTTGAAGGGTGTTGCTGAGCTCCATTTGAATGATGATGACTTCTAGTCATTCATTCAACAGATAAATATTCATGGAGCATATGTAAGGCCATCATGCTAGGTACAGGGAACATAGCAAATGTAAGCTCAGTGACATTACAATAATAACTAAAGGATGATGAGTCTCACAGCTCATAATTCCCTCAGGTCATTTGTTGCTCTTGGGGTCACCCACTCCTCTTAGTCCTAGCACACCAGCCACAGTTTCTGACCTTTGGTCCTTGAGTCTGCTTGTCAATACTGCCTTAGTGCTTCTACTGAGCAGATTCCACCTGGGAAAGGATGATAGCCAGTGAGAAGGGATCTAAGAGGGCTTTTTTTGTAGCCCAAGCCCTCTAGAAATAGCCCTACCTGTATTGCCCAAACCCACAGACTAAAGGCTCTTTTTGTGGAGTCTCTATGGCTCCTAATATCTGCCTCTTTGAATAAGATTTCCCATGAGTTAAATGACCTCTGTTTTAGTTAAATCTATGAGGGGAATAGGTTGGTAAATCTTATATGGGTTGGCAATTTCAGGCAAATAGAGGAGAAAGACTTTCTGAGCAGACATGTTCTTAGTTCTTATGATTCTTTACCTAGCTATCAGATCCAGCTTGACCTTGACTTGGTTTCCCTTGTACCCTTGTTCTCCAAGTAAAATGTTCACTCCGGTCCCAGCTACTTTTTAGATCCCCTGAATCACTTTGGATCACTAGCTGAGCTCCCTAGCAGATGCAAGTTGTTGTTGTTGTGTTGTGCTGTTGAGTCGGCCCCGACTCATAGCGACCCCTCCTTGGGTTTCCAAGGCAGTATCACTATGGAAGTAGGATTGCTTAACCTTCCTTCCGAGGAGTGGCTGGTGGGTTTGAACTGCCAGCCTTCTGGTTAGCAGTCAAGTGCTTTAGCCACTATGCTACCAGAGCTCCTAGCAGATGCAAGATGGAACATGAATTAGAATATATACTGACTGTGACCTTGAGCAAGGCACTTATACTTTTGAGTCTTAATTAATTCACGTGTGAAATGAGAATAAAAATATCCACCCAATCTATGACAGAATCTAACTAACATCACACCACCATCAGCATCCATCCTCCCAACTGAGTGAGCATTTACTGTGTATGATGTTTCTTGCTAAGTAAGCACTTACTTCATTTAATCCTTATGACAATTCTATAATATAGAGGTGATCTCTGGTAGTGTAGTGCCTCAGGCACTTGACTGCTAACCAGAAGGCTGGTGGTTCAAACCCACTAGCCACTCCTCGGAAGGAAGGTTGGGCAATCCTACTTCTGTAGTGATACTGCCTCGGAAACCCAAGGAGGGGTCACTATGAGTTGGGTCTGACTCAACGGCACATAACCACAACAACAACAGCATTTTCACTTTAAGCTGAGGAAATAAATCACAAGATGCTTAAATAATCTGTCCAAAACAAGCAGTTAGGAAGTGATGGGCCAGAAATTTGAACCCATGCAGGCTCACTCCAGGGTCTGAACTCTTAAACCTCTGCAGCTGCTGCCAATGAAGCAGACCTCTCCTGATTTCCAGTCTCTATTGAGCCTTCTTTCTTTCTCTCTCTCTCTCTTTTTTCCTCACTGTCATCTGCCTTCCACTTAGACGCCTAGATTCACTTTTAATACTTGGCTGGGATTCTGAGGAGTAAGGAAGCATCTCTGCCATGCACCAACTCTCTTTCCTAGTGAATTGCTTTCATATTCCATGTACATAAAGCTATCCATAGGGCTGCTTCCAACAGGGCTGGTTCTTGGCTCTTTGAGTATGAAATAACTAGTTAGGGTCATGACTGGGTCCAAGAACAGGCGACAGTGGCTCATGGAATGAGCTTCACTTGTACACTTTCCCAGGACATGAGGGAGGCAGACACAGTGACTTGTTGCTTGGGAAATGCTTATGGGTGACCTGGTATCTTGGGAATGTGCTAAGACAACCAGGGGATGTTTTTCCAACCTCTCCTTCTCCTCCCCATTCCTGAGATGGTACTTTGGACTCCTCATCACTGTTCCCAGGAACAAAGGAGAAATCTGAGTCCATGTTTTTCAATGCTTTTAGTACTAATTTTATAACAACAAAGGTTTATCTATCAGTATGTGCCTGATTCAGTACTAGATATTTGATGTATATCAAATACCTAATTTACCCTCTGCAATCCCATGAAGGTACTATTATTACTCCATATTATTATTATCACTGTAACAAGGAGATGGAGATTCAGAGAGATCAAGAAACTTCTCCAGCATCCGAAAAAAAAAAAAAACAAACAAAAAAAAAAAACAAAAAACACCAAACCCACTGTCATTGAATCAATTCTGACTCATAGCTACCCCCATTGGGTTTCCAAGGCATTAAATCTTTACAGATTTAGATTGCCCAGTGTTGATTCCATGGAGTGGCTTGTGAGTTTGAATCATCAACCTTCTGGTTAGCAGTTAGATGCCTTAGGCACTGTGCCACCAGATCTCCAACATCACTAGATGGATGGAGCCAGAACAGGCACAGGCTCTGGATTTTTAATCATTATGTTATATGACTTACTTGAGTCATTGCAGGCATTTCTTCAGCACACAGGTGGGCCTTGAGTGGGCCCACCATTGCTTCTTTTGTACTGAGCTTGGCTCTATACATGGTTCTGTCACCTTGGTGTCTGCTCAGGAACAGTTATTTGGCCTCTGTTTGCTCATGTGCAGAGCTCATGGTCATTACACCAGTATATTCATCTCACAGGGCCATTGCCAGAATAAATCAAAGGAGAAGGATGGAATACACTTAACTCATCAGGCATTTATTGAGCTCCCGCTAGTTGTTAGTGCTTAATACTGGAGCAGGAGGTGACTCAGGTACAGATCCTGACCTCCAGGGGATTGGAACACATGGGAACTGGAAATGTGACCTTAGTGGATCAAATACTAAGTATGCTGAATGCAAATAAAATACTTAGGAGAAGTAGAGGAGAAAATAATTCCACTGAGTTCAAGGGAAAAGATTTGGAGGGTGTGTTCTGAGTCAGGACATTGCAAGACCCTGAAAGATAGATGGTGGGCTTGTTAGGCACTTCCAGAAAACCAGGCTAAGAGAATACTTTGAGTGCAAACCCAAAGTGGAGCACCAGACATGTGAGTGAGTGCTGGGTTAGCAGGTGCATTGTGTCTGTCTTTCTGTCTGTGGGCTTTATAGAATAAGGCAGTGGCCAGCATATAAGGATTTTTAACCCATGAGGAAGATTTCAACATGTATTTTCCAAGCAATAAGAAGCTCTCCTGATTTTTCAAAAGGGCAGTGACATGATGACATCTCTTTGGGAGAAGATCCTTTTGTGGTGGCACTGGAGAGACTAGAAGGTGGGTGTTAGAGCTGTTGAGTAATCCAGGTAAGAGGCAATGAGGGCCTGAGCTAAGACAGTCTCAGAGGGGATGGTGAGAAAGTGAGGAGTACAGAAACATTAAGAAAGGTGAATAGACAATGTTTGGTCAGGAAAAATTAAGGAGAGGGCTTTCATTGACCATTATATTGTCACCTTGAAGAACCCACTCAGCTTTCCCATACACTTGAAAGATGCACCAGAACAGAACTGTTGATGCTTCCTCTATTTTATGGCCTTTTAACTCTGCCCAGAGCTATAGAAACCCCTCATTCCCCTGCTTTACTCCATTTGGATGATTTTCCTTCTAATGATTGTCATAGTCATAACTATAATAATTATAGAGGCCATAATAAGATTCTGCATGAATTGAGAGCCTTTCTTCTAAGGATACTAATATGTGTGAGGTGGGGATGGAAGGGGCCCTAGTAGAAATATGATTAGGTTCAATTTGATAAAACAACCCTAGAGCCTGTGGAGAGGGCCTAGCCCCAAGGGAAGGCCTTTGGACTCTCCCCTATTGAAAGAACACACCTCTGCCCTCAGTAATGGCAAGAGAGGAAATATGTTCCTGTTTTCTGGAGGGTGTCCACTGGTTGTAAATTTGCTGGCAGTGATGAAGGACACTTCAGAGTTTCATCTCCCTCTTTAGTTCTAAGAAGTCTTCCCCTAGGGTCTCCAGTGAACAATGACCTCTCCATTACTACTTTAGGCACTCTTATTGTTTGACCATACTAGTGACTAGACTTTAATACTAATACACAATGTATCATAGCATTTTATGGATTACAAAGAAGACCATTTGAATTCATTATCCCATTTAAACCTTGCAGCCACAAAGGCTAGTTTTATTGCTATCATTCCAATTTTGCAAATGAATTCATTTATTCAGCAAACATGGATCAAGCGCCAGTCATGTCAGATGGCACTGGGCACAGAAACCAGGCCCTCATCGGTTAAGTGACTAAGCCTCCAAGGAGGATTTGAACGCAGGTCCTCCTTCTCCAGGCCATTTGCTCGTTTCCCTGTTTCATACCACTATCTTAATTTTCAACTGTGCAAAATGATCGAATTTTAACACTTTATCTCTGCCTGTCTCACATATCATTTTGTCTTCCCAAACACATGGGGGAATGCATAAAAAATAAAGGACTTGACAATTGCAATTTATTACTGTTATTATTATCATTACAGCCACTATTTGTGGCGAGGAGTGTGTGGTGTTTGTTTTCTATCCCCATTTATACCTAGCAACAAGGTTGATTACTAAATATCCATAAATTAGGAGGTATATGTCCTCACACTCCAGCCCTAGAACACTTTCTCTCTAAACGTTGTCTCTACCCTCACCTTTCAAAGTCTGCCAGGCACTGTATTTTGGGACATTTGGCATCTCTTCTTTTTAATTGTTTTATAGTCAGTTTTTAAATGGTGCCTAATATATTGAAAGAATATTCATGTGCCTATAATAGAGAGAAAACTTGAGACTAGGTAGAGATAGTTTCAGGGATTAAGATTTATTCTGGTCCTCCTTTTCAGTGGTATGATGGCTGGTCTCTGCTGTGTGTAAGTTTTTTTAGACAGATATAGAAGAATGAAAAGCCAGAAATGCCTGAGGCTGACAATTTCTCCAGGTTCTCTGCTTCTTTGGTAAGCAACTGACAGCCTACAAGAACCCCAGGTTGGCCGGGTGCATGCTGCCACCATGTGGTGGCACTGTGTGGTACAATTTTATCTTTTTTTTTTGGCACTTCTCATCTAAGGCACTTGACTGCTAACCAGAAGGCTGGCGGTTCAAACCCACCAGCCACTCCTCGGAAGGAAGATGGGGCAATCTACTTCCATAGTGATAC
>NW_006921604.1:561893-571874 GCF_000298275.1 Orycteropus afer afer | reverse complement strand
AGAAGGCTGGCGGTTCAAACCCACCAGCCACTCCTCGGAAGGAAGATGGGGCAATCTACTTCCATAGTGATACTGCCTTGGAAACCCAAGGAGGGTTCGCTATGAGTCAGGTCCAACTCAACGGCACATAACAACAACAACCACAACAACACTACAGGGAAGTTCCTCCATATACCAAAACCAAACCAGTTGTCTTTGACTGGCTTTCTACTCATGGCGACCCTATGTGTGTCGAGCAGAGCTGTGCTCCATAGAGTTTTCAATGATGATTTTTCAGGAATAGCTCTCCAGGCCTTGTTTCTGAGGCACTTGTGGATGGACTTGAATCTCCGACTTTTAGATTATCAGCTAAATGTACTGTTAGCACAACCCAGAGACTGTGTCCTTATAGTCAGTGTGTATTTCCTGAGTGCCACTTGCACTCCAATGCACAAAATGATGGGGATACAAAAGTGAAAGAAAAGACAGAATTTTTTGTCTTTATATGGCTAGCATTCTGGGTTATGTGTGTATATGTGTCCAGGGATGGGGCAACAGATGGCCAGAAACCAAGATAACTTCAGATAGTGTTAAAAGATATGAAAATAAAACAAGGTGATACAATGGAGTAAATGGGATAGTCAAAGAAGGCTTATCTTTCCACAGGGAAAGGGAGGGGATGTTCAAGCCAAGAACTGGATGATGCATAGGAGTTAGTCATAGGAATGGAGATTTCCAGAAAGAGGAAACAGCAAGGGCAAAGGCTTCAAGGTAGGAGGGAGCCTGGTATGTTTGAAGAACAGAATGGAGATCACTGGGGCTGGAATATAGCATGCAATGGATGAGTGATTACAGATGAGGTTGAGAGGGAAGCAGGGCCAAACCATATAGGATCTTCTAGGCCATTCTACAGGAGCTCTGGTGGCATAATGCCTAAGGCACTTGACTGCTAACCAGAAGGCTGGTGGTTCAAACCCACCAACCACTCCTCGGAAGGAAGATGGGGCAATCTACTTCCATAGTGATACCGCCTTGGAAACCCAAGGAGGGGTCACTATGAGTGACGGGCGACAACAGCACACAACAACAACAACAGACCATTCCATGTGCAGTGGGAACACTGGAAGATTTTAACAAAATGAATGGCCTAGTCTGAAATGCCACATGAGACTTTTTTGTTTGTGGCTGGACTTTTCATTACATTGAGCAGCTGGGTGCAAAGGGCCAGACTGAGAACTTCCCCAGAAATTGTAAATGGGGACTAATGCTGTATAAGCTGCATATGAGAATCATCTAGGCAATTCTACAAAATGCTGAAACCTGGATTTCACCCATGAACATTAATCAGAAGAGCTGTGGATTGCACCTAGGACTAGGCATTTTGTACAATCTTCTGAAGAGAGTCTCATGCCTCATTAAAGAAGAAAGCCACTATGTATTGGGTCACCTTAAGCTTGAATCTACTTGAAGGTGATCAACAAGAACCTGGCTTAAGAGGGCTTAAGAGGATCTGAGGAATTCTGAGATAGGAAAACTGTGCATGAGCTGAGAATGTACCAACAGCCTCTTGGTACATCTTGGGCTATGAAAGGAGAAGAGGAAGAAAGCAGATTGCAGAACTCTATGTAATGATGAGAAAGAGCTGGGGTGAGCCTGACTGGACATGAAAATTGACACATCTGACTTTAAGATTGCTTTTATTATAACAGCAATAGGTACAAAAAATAGGTACAAAAAAAAGCACAGATTGGAAGAGAGTCAGAGCAGAGGTCTGGATGTGAGTATAGGTGGCCCTGGGGACAGGTTTGGAGGTTTGGAGGGTCACTGTTGACATCACTTATGGGCCCAACTGGCCTTCACTGAAGACCAGGTCAGAAAAGCTGGGCCTTAATTCATCCCACTCCTGAGTGGCTACAAAGCACAAATCATCCTTGGTATAGTCAACCCATGGAGTGAAAATTACACGGAGAACCTCTGTAGTGAAAATGATTCTCTGTGGAAAGATGTGGCTATCCACAGGGACAAGGAGGAGACAGAGGAAGCAGGCCTCTCTAGCTATTCTAACCCATGTCTTCTAGATGCCTCTTCACTTTCTGAAAGTCTCCAGTCAAATCTGTATACACGCCTGGGCAGCAGATGCGAGGCCTTTACATTCTTGGCAGCTGCCTCACCCAGGCACACCTAGCAGGCACTGGGTGGTATGTGCATGAATCATCAGCATACTGTGGCTGCAAGTGACAACAACCCCCCCCCCAAAAAAAAAAAAACCCACCAAACTTACGACCCCTCCTTGGATTTCCAAGGAGGTATCACTACGGAAGTAGATTGCCCAACCTTCCTTCCGAGCAGTGGCTGGTGGGTTTGAATTGCCAGCCTTCTGGTTAGCAGTCACATGCCTTAGGCACTATGTCACTAGAACTCCCACCCCAAATATGTTGGAGTAAATAAAGAATATATAGGCTCATGCAACCAAAGAGTTTACAGGTACAATTTCAGGTGTGGTTTGATCCCCAAAGCAAACAGAGCAAATTCACTTTCCATACAGCAGCTCACATAGACTTTATCTCATGACATTGACTACAATTTACCACAATGCAACAGCTCACTTCCCACTTCCTCCCCATAGTTTCCTCTTCCCTGTGTCTTTCCATGCACTCCTGCCCCCTGAGCTGTCTCCCTGTGCATACACAGCCCTTCTATTCTCCCATGATTGTATTCTCTAAGGAGTATCTACCTAATGTAATATGCCTGTCTTTTGTTTGGCTGGAAGCCACAAGAGTGGGTTCTGTTTCAGACCTGAAGGGCAGCTAGGAACCATAGTGTCAGGGGTTGCATCAGGCTCTATCAGACCAGCAATCCTGGTCTCCCCCCCACCCCTTTTTTTTTTTAATGATTTTGAGTTTTATTCCACATTGTTCTCCCACTGTATCCAGGATCTCCTACCTAGATCCCCCTCCGAGTGGTTGACAGTGGTAGCCGGGCACCATCTAGTTCTTCTGGTCTCATAGTCATATAGGCTGAGGATTACATGGTGTACCAGTCCCTTGGACTAATTGTTTCCATGAGTCTTTGGTTTTCTTCATTCTTCTTTGCTCTGGATGAGGAGAGATCCATTGTTGCCCCTAGATGGCTGCTTGCAAGGTTTTAGGATTCCAGTCACTGCTTGCCAAAGTAGGATGTGGAACAATATTTTGTGTGGTATGTTATGCCAATTGAGCTTGATGGCCCCTGTGAGTATGGTCCCAAGCCCACAGGTCCAACTACATTCCCTCTGGGTAGTTGGCTGTGGCCAAGAAGTGACTACAACTTTGTCCCTTGTCAGCTCTACTATATATCTGGGAATTCTTACAGAACATACAAATACACTTGTAGAAACATTGTCTGCCAACCTTATACATGGTCTTGGGTACACTCCCTGATACATAGACATACCTAATAGTTCAGCCTTCCCACCCGTCTATCCTCCCATATATCCATGTTTTCCTTCACTGACAACACAGTACTGTATGTGCAAAAGGGTTCATCTTTGTTGTCTATATCTCCCATCCACCTCTATATGTCTTCCTCTTCCTCAATGCCACCATGTTGATCACTCACATTTGGTATATTGACCTTCTATTCACCCAAATCAATACTTATCTCTACCTATCTAACAGTGTCCCCTTCTTTCCCTTCCCACCCTGATAACCAACAAAGAAAATTTCCTTCCATATATAAACCTTTCCTTGACTTTTTTACAATAACCGACTAATACAATATTTTTCCTTCTGTGATTGACTTATTTCACTCAGCATAATGTCCTCCAAGTTCATCCATGTTATGCAGTGTTTTGCAGATTTTACATTATTCTTTAAAGTTGCATAGTATTGCATTGTCTATATCTACCATAGTTTGGTTATCTATTCTTCTATTGATGGACACCTAGGTTGTTTCCATCTTTTTGCTATTGTAAATAGTGCTGCAATGAACATGGGTGTGCATATGTCTGTTCTTCTCCTGGCTCTCACTTCTTTAGGATAGATACCTAGTAATGGAATGGCTGGGTCAAATGTTATTTCTAATTCCAACTTTTTAAGGAATCACCATACTGGTTTCCACAGTGGTTGTATCATTTGACAGTCCCACCAGCAGTGTATGAGAGTCCTAATCTTTCTGCATCCTCACCAGCATTTGTTATTTTCTATCTTGTTGAACTTTGGTACTAGTGCTGGGGATGATGGTATCTCATTGTTGTTTTGATTTGCATCTCTCTTATGACTAATGGTCACGAGCATTTCTTCATATGTTTTTTGGCCACCTAAATATCCTCTTTGGTGAGGTGTCTATTCATGTCTTCTGCCCATTTTTTAAAATTGGATTATTTATCTTGTAGTTGTTGAGGTGTTGGAATTTTCTATAAATTCTAGAGATAAGTCCCTTGTCAGATATGTCATTGTCAAATACTTTTTCCCAATCTGTTGGTTCTCATTTGATTCTTTTGGAGAAGTCTTTGGAACCACATAAAAATTTGATTTTTAGAAGGTCCCATTCGTCTAGTTGATCTTCTGCTGTTTGTGCATTTTGGGTTATGCTTGAGAGTCTATTTATGCCATATATTAACTCACTGCCATTGAGTCAGATCCAACACATAGCAACCCCTCCTTGGGTTTTAAAGGTGGTATCACTGCAGAAGTAGATTGCCCAACCTTCCTTCTGAGGAGTGGCTGGTGGGTTTGACCAGCCAGTCTTCTGGTTAGCAGTCAGATTCCTTAGGCACTATGCCACCAGAGCTTCTATGCTATTGTTGTTGTTGTTGTTTTGCTGTCAAGTTGGCCCCGACTCATAGCGACCCCTCCTTGGGTTTCTGAGGCAGTATTGCTACAGAAGTAGGTTTGCCCAGCCTTCCTTCTGAGGAGTGGCTGGTGGGTTTGAACCGCCAGCCTTCTGGTTAGCAGTCAAGTGCCTTAGGCACTATGCTACCAGAGCTCCCTAATAGCTATGCTATTTAGCTCCCTAATAGCTATGCTATTAGGGCTCCTAAATTTGCCCCTAGTTTTTCCTTGAGGAACTTTATAGTTTTAGGTTTCACATTTAAGTCTTTGATACATCTGGAGTTAGTTTTTATGTATGGTGTGAGGTACAGATCTTGTTTCATTCTTCTGCAAATGGATATCCAGTTTTGCCAGCACCGTTTATTAAACAGACAGTCTCTTCCTCATTTAATGGATTTTGGCACTTTGTCAAATATCAGCTGACCATAGGTTGGTGGATCTATTTCTGGGTTCTCAATTCTATCCCATTGGTCTATGTATCTGTCATTGTACCATTACCAGGCAGTTTTGACTACTGTGTCTGTATAGTAGATTTTGAGGTCCAGCAGTGTGAAACCTCCTACTTTGTTCTTCAATAGTGCTTTGCTTTTTCAAGGTCTCTTTCCTTTCCATATAAAGTTAGTGATGGGTTTTCCCATATCTTTAAAGAATGTTGATGGGATCTGAATTGGGATTGCATTGAATGTATAGATTACTTTGTGTAGAATTGACTTTTTCACAATGTTCAATCTTCCTATCCACAAGCATGGGATGTTCTTCCATTTATATAGATCTCTTATGGTTTCTTGAAGTAGTCTTTTATCATTTTCTTAGTACAGTCTTTTGTGTCCCTGGTAAGATTTATTCCCAAGTATTTTATTTTATTTTTTTTGTTAGCTATTGTAAATGGTATTGATTTCCTTATTTGTTTTTCAGCAATCTCTTTGCTGGTGTAGAGGAATCCAACTGATTTTTGGATGCTGATCTTGTATCCTGCCGTGATGCTAAATCTCTCAATTAGTTCCAGTAGATTTTTGACTGAGTTTTTTGGGTTTTCTAGGTATAGGATCATATCATCAGCAAATAGGGACAGTTTGACTTCTTCCTTACCAATTTGGATGCCTTTGATTTCCCTTTCTTGCCTTATGGTCCTGGCTAAGACTTCCAGTACAAGGTTGAGTAGAAATGGTGATAGTGGGCATCCTTGTCTGGTTCCTGTTCACAAGAGGAATTGTTTCAGTCTCTCTCCATTGAGTATAATGTTGGCTGTTGGTTTTGTATATATGCCTTTTATCATGTTGAGGAATGTCCCTTCTATTCGTATTTTGCTAAGAGTCTTGATCAGGAATGGGTGGTGGATTTTATCAAATGCCTTTTCAGCATCAATTGATATGATTATGTGGTTCTTTTTCTTTGTTTTATTTATGTGGTGGATGACATTGACTGTTTTTCTAATGTCGAACCATCCTTGCATACCTGATATGAACCCCACTGAGTCATAATGAATGATTTTCTTGATAAGTGGCTGGAGTCTATTGGCTAGGATTTTGTTGAAACTATATTCATGAGGGATATTGGTCTGTAGTTTTCCTTTTGAGTGATGTCTTTGCCTAGTTTTGGTAACAAGGTAATGCTTGCTTCATAATATGAATTTGGGAGGATTCCATCCTTTTGTATGTTTTTGAATAGTTTATGTAGGATTGGTGTCAGTTCTCTGAATGTTTGGTAGAATTCTCTGGTGAAACTGTCTGGGACAGGATTTTTTTTTTAATTGGTAATTTTTTTAATGATCTGTTCAATTTCTTCTTTTGTTATGGATCTGTTCAACTTTTCCACATCAGTCTGTGTTAGTTTAGGTAAGTGGTGTATTTCTAGAAATCTGTTCACTTCTTCCAGATTTTCAAATTTGTTGGAGTACAGTTCTTCATAGTATCCTGATATTATCCTTTTTATTTCATTTGGTTCTGTTGTGATGTCACCTATTTTGTTTCTTATTCATGTTATTTGTATTCTCTCCCTCTTTTTCTTTGTTAAATTTGCCAGTGGTTTGTCAATTTTATTAATCTTTTCAAAAAATCAACTTCTAGTCTTATTGAATTCTACTGTCTTTCTATTTTCTGTTTCATTGATTTCTGCTTGAATCTTTATTATTTCTTTTCTTCTGGTGACTGTAGGTTTTCTTGCTGTTCTTTTTCTAATTGTTGAATATGTTGGTTTAAATGGTTGATTTTGGCTCTTTCTTCTTTTTTGATGTGTTCATTTATTGCTATAAATTGGCCTTTGATCACTGCTTTTTCTGTGTCCCAAAGATTTTTGTATATTGTGTTTTCGTTCTTGTTTGATTCAAGGAATTTTTTAATTTCATTTTTTATTTCTTCTCTTACCCAGTCTTTCTTAAGGAAGGTGTTGCTCAGTTTCCATGTTTTTTGCTCTTTTTCTGCCAATCTTCCTATTGTTTATTTTTCATTTGACAGCATTGTGATTTGAGAAGATGCTTTGAAGTCTTTCAATGTTTTCAAATTTATTAAGACTTGCTTTATGGCCTAACATATGGTCTGTCATGGAGAATGTTCCATGTGCACTGGAAAAAAAATGCATATTGTGCTGTTGTTGGGTGAAGTGCTCTGTAGATGTCTGTAAGGTCAAGTTGTTGGATTGTATTGTTTAGCTCTTCTGCGTCTTTTTTGAGTTTCTTTCCAGTTGTTCTGTCTTTCGTTGAAAGTGGTATATTAAAGTCTCCCACTATGACTGTAAAATCACCTATTTGCCTTTTCAACTCTTTTAAAGTTTGATTTGTATATTTTGGGGCTCTTTCATTGGGTCCACAGATATTTATCATGGTTATGTCTTCTTATTCAATTGATCCTTTAATTATTATATAATATCCTTCCTTCTCTCTTATGGTGTTTTTTGTCTTAAAGTCAATTTGATCCGAAATTAATATTGCCACTCCTGCTCTTTTTTGGTTGCCATTTGCTTGATATGTCTTTTTCCAACTTTTGATTTTTAGTCTATTTTTGTCTTTGTCTCTAAGGTGTGTCTTGTAGACAGCATATTGATGGGTTATATTTTTTTTATCCAGTCTGCAACTCTGCATGTCTTGAGTGGTGCGTTTAATACATTAACATTTAGTATAATTATTGATAAGTATGAATTGCTTGCTTTCATTTTTGTTATGTGTTTTTTCATGGTGTTCTGGTTTCTTTGTTCCATATAATTTTCTGTGCTGAGCTCATTATGTTTATGAATCGTGTTATCATTTCCTTTGTTGCTATTGTTTTAGTATTTGCTAAATTTTTGTGCTTGTCCTCCTTTTCACTGTGATGTGAAGGTTTATCATTTTTCTTTGAGGTTACCCTGTGATTTATAAATTTCTCCTCAAGTTTGGAACAGTCCGTTCTATCTTGCCACTCTCTTGACATCCTAACCATTTAGAAGTTCTATAACTACACTATTTTCCCCCTCTTTTTGGTTTGTAGTTATCCTCATTTGCCAATTGATGTCACTGGTTTCCTGTTTACAAATTTGTAAGCTCATTTTACTTTGGATATGTCCATAGCTGTGGTTTCTGGATTATGTCATCTTGTGTATTAATGGTCAGTTGTTGTTTGCTATTATTGTTTCTCTGTTCAAAAGACTTCCTTTAGTATCTCTTGTAAGGTTGGTCTGATTTTAACAAATTCCCTTAATTTCTGCTTATCTGGAAATGTCCTAATTTCACCACCATATCTGAGGGACAATTTTGCTTGGTTGGACATATTTCTCTTTCAGGGTCTTATGTATACCATCCCATTGCCTTCTCACTTGCATGGTCTCTGCTGAGAAACCAGAGCTTACTCTTATTGGTTGTCCTTTGTAAGTAACTTCATTTTTCCTGTGCTGCTTTCAGGATTCTATCTTTGTCTTTGGTTTTGATGAGTTTGATGATGATATATCTTGGTGATTTTCTTTTGGGGTCTATCCTGTTTGTGGCTTTTTTGGACTTCCTGAGTAGATATATTCTCATCTTTCATCATATCAGGGAAGTTCTCCTCCAACATATCTTGAATTTTCTCATTGGTTTCATTTTTCTCTTCCTGTTCTAGACTTCCAACTACACATAGGTTATTCCTTTTGATGGTATCACACATGAACTTTAGGCTTTCTTCATTTTGTTTTGATATTTTTTCTAATTAATCCCTTTCCAAAGAAGTATTCAGGTATTTGTCTTCAATCTCATTAATTCTTCCATTGCATCAATTCTATTCCTTTGCCCTTTCAATGTGCTATCTATTTCTGAAAATTTAGTATTAATCTTCTGGATTTCTATCTGTAGATTTTGTATCCTTTCTAATTTTTCATTTATTTTGTCATTTTGTTCTTGTATTTTCTTCTAAAATTGCTCTAGGGTTTTGTTTGTGTTTTCCTTAATTTTGTAAGTGCTTTCCTTAATTTTTCAGTGTTTTCCTTGATCTGTCTTTCAATTCTTTGAAGTTACCTAAATATAATTCTTTTCAATTTCTTATCAAGGAGTTCCAATGCTGCATCTTGCTCAAGGATGTGTTCTGGGTCCATTTCCTGCTCCATTGTTTCTACCACTTTATCTTGCTTCTTTGTGTGTTCTGTGATGGTCTGTTCTCTCTGAGACATTGTGACATTGTTGTATTCAGGTCTCTGTTAACTGTTTATTAAGGGTGAGTCAGGCTCTTCTTGGTGGTCATTTATCACTGCCCAGTCTGTGGAGAAGGAAGTGGTGGCTCTCACTTAGTAAGTGAAGCTGCATTAGGTATGAGTGTAGCTGTGTTGTATGGGCATTTTTGCTGTCTCCCATCCAGACAAAAGCAACAAAAGCAGCAATTGAAAAACTATCACAAAAGTGAAAGCAACTGGACAAAAACACAAAACCTTGTAAACACACAGGAACAACAAACACACAGAAACAAAAACACAGTAAACACAGAACCAAAAAAAAGAAAAAAAAAAAAAAAAAAAAAAAAAAAACAAAGCCTGCAATATCTGGGGAGAGGGTAATAAGAGAAAAAAGGTAGAGTAGGGAATAATGAAGAAAAAAATGGGAAAATGCAAAAAGAAATACAAGGAATGGGATTAACCATGAGAAAGAAAGAAGTGGAAACTAGAAACAGGCAAGAGAGAAAAAGCTGAAAACTAGAACCTGGGAAGGGAAGAATAAAGAATAATAATAAAAAAGGACAATAATAGTAATAATAATTTT
>NW_006921604.1:539247-561793 GCF_000298275.1 Orycteropus afer afer | reverse complement strand
AAAAAAGGAAAAAAATAATCTGGGCAGGGCTGGGCAGGGCACCCAGACTCTGTCCAAGCACACAGACTGGGATGGAATTCCTGCCAGCCCAGAAGGTGGGTGGGGGTGAGGTATGGCTTCATCTCTGTTCACCAAGAGGGTTTAAGGTATAAGAATAACAAGGGAACATTGCATCTTTCCAGTTGTTGGAGTCCAGAATGTCCTTGTGGTTCTTGGCAAGTGGAGCTGATTCTTAAGTCCCTGGAATCTGGGAGAACAGAACGCTGTCACTTTAAATATCCAAAATGGTCAAACTGCTTGTAAACATTCAAAATGGCTGCATCCTCTGGACAGGCAAAAGTCCACAGCTCACTTTCTTCTTTGCTGCTTCCCCTTTTATTCACCAGCCACCAGTGCAATCCTCAGTGTAGCCCCTGGCTAGCCGGGCCGATTTTTAGGTTAATTCTTATGTCCTAACACCACTTGGCAATATCCAAGCTTCTGTGCCATCAGGATCATTGATAAACTGCAGCTCTGTATGTCTCCTTTTTTTGTGTTTTCATGCATGTTCTTCTACTAGTTGGAGTTTAGTTCCAGTCCTGTGTCCTTCCTGTCAAATCTCAGGGCTTCAGGATCATCTTCTGTATCTGTGTTAATTGGTTCCCCTTTTCTTTGTTGAAGAGGGTCTGTGCAGTCTGTCTGCCTATTCTGCCATCTTGAACCTCCTTGGCAATAGAAAGCTTTTGTTGATCAGGTCTGAGTCATGTTCCCACCTCTGGAGCAGGAAATGAAGTCAGCACCATTGAAAGAAAAAAGTAAGAGTTTTTACAGAAGTTCACTTGAAGAAAAGCAGGTGCTGTTGCTAAAATTGAGGCCAGTGCTGGGGTCTTAAAATCTTTCAAGTAGCCATCTGAGATGCAGCTAATAGTCTCCTATCATTAGAAGCAAAGAAAAGTGAAAAAAAGGGGGGGCATTTGGAAGCAATCAGCCCTAGAACATGATGACCCTCAAGACCAGAAGAACTAGATGGTGCCCAGCCACTAATGCCAACCACTCAGGAAAGGAGCAAAACTGGAGACCCTGGATAGAGTGAGAGAAAAAAAGTGGAACAAAATCCAAAAACTCATTAATGACCAGAATTAATGGTCAGATGGAGTCTGTTGAGACCTCCAATACTATGGCCCTGAGATACATTCTGGGCATGGAATAAAACTCACTCCCAGAGGCTGGCTGTCAGCCCAATAGTAAACATGCAGAACACTCAACCTAGGGTGGCGCACTCACATACTCTATGGAAAGGCATCTCTTGGAGAGATCAACCATGGGGCATCAGAGGGGCAACATTTGCACGAGGAAATGCAGGACACACAGAAGTGCATAACTAACTATGAGGGGCATGCAGGGAGGAGGTTACTGGGCAGGGAGGGGAGGAGACTGGATTAGGCTTGGGAATGGTAAGCGGGGAGTGAAACTAAATGTACATGTAATGTTGAATGTAAAACACTGCTCTGTAAACTTGCACCTAGAGCACATCAAACAAACAAACAAACAAATAAACAAATAAATAAATAAATAAATAAATAAAATTGGGGTCAGTGGATACTTGTGTGACCTAAACCAGCTAAAATTCACTGTGGTGGTCTTATAAAATGGACAGCTTACAAACTGTCTTTGTAATAGACAATGTCTATAGTAGACAATGAATAAGAAGGGCTGAAGATGAATTGATGCATTTGAATTATGGTGTTGATGAAGAATAATGAATATATCATGGACTTCCAGATTAATGAACAAATCTATCTTGGAAGTATGGCCAGAATGTTCTCACATCCTTTGGACATATTATTAGGAGGGACCAGTCCCTGGAGAAGGAAATCATACTTGGTAAAGTAGAGGGTCAAAGAAAAAGAGGAAGCCCCTCAATGAGATTTATTGATTCAGTGGCTA
The DNA here is from genome assembly GCF_000298275.1 of Orycteropus afer afer. Classification (NCBI taxonomy): domain Eukaryota; kingdom Metazoa; phylum Chordata; class Mammalia; order Tubulidentata; family Orycteropodidae; genus Orycteropus; species Orycteropus afer. The sequence continues at coordinate 559,867 of NW_006921604.1, read as the reverse complement.
CAACAATGGCCTCATGCATACCAATGATTGTGAGGATGGCATAGGACAAGGCAGTGTTTCATTCTGTTGTACATTGGGTTGCCATGAATCAGCACCTAACAGCAACATAATATGGAGAAGAATGCAGAGCTTATCTGTCTTGTCCCACTGATTAGTTTGGGCAACTATAGACTGGGCTTGAATATTTTGAGAAGTGCTGAGGACATAAGCTCATGTTGTTTGAGGGATGGTATATGATATTTGTCACTGAAAGTAACAGGTGATTTGACCACTCTTACAGAACCCAGTGGAAGTTTACTGGAGAACAACTATCCGTCTTGCTTGTTTCCCCTCATGCTACTCCCAACCCCAAACAGAATGATTCCTTGTGGAAAGATATGCCTATCCACTGACATAATGAGGAGAAAAAAGAAGAAGAACCTCTTCTTCCCATTCCATGGTTGAAGTGATTTGTAGACACTTTTCATGTTAGTCAAGCCAATGTCTTATTCTCAGTTGGAAATGATATACATTTTTGTTGTTAGGGCCAGAGTAATGGGGACATGATGTAGTCAAAGGTGGTAAAAACAGACTAAAACCCTGGGGACTGGATGGGTAATGTTGGAATGTTCTCAAAGCCACTGAGAAAAGGAAGCAAGACTCTGTTCAATACCAGCAACAAGAATAATCAACTTGGAAGAGTATGCTTAAGGTCACAATGAGGGAAGAGTTGGTGGAGGTGACAGCTTCATGGACCATGGCTGGGCACGATTGGACTTAAAGCATGAAGACACTAACTCAGGGCTTATCAGTGGTATCACTAGAGGGGGGCAGGGAGTATGGACTATACCAAGTGACACTGTAAGAGGAGGTGACACCAACATGGCTGTCTATAAATTTTTTGTGCAGTGTTTCAGCAGAAATTTCTTATTTTTTAAGAAAAATATGCCTGTCGTTAGTTATAACAACAAAAACATTTTTCATAAGTCCAGCTTACATGTATTAACATACCTATAAGGATAACCCTATGCTAATTTACTTCTAATGCTCTAAGGAGCTCTGGTAGCATGGTGCCTAAGGCATTTGACTGCTAACCAGAAGGTTGGTGGTTCAAACCCACCAGACACTCTGTGGAAGGAAGACTGGGCAATCTATTTCCATAAAGATTTACCATCTAGGAAACCCAAAGGGGGTGGTCTCTATGAGTCGGAATTGACTTGATGGCAGTGAGTTTTTTGTTTTATTTTGTTTTCTGATGCTCTCTGGTCAGACCAGTCATCATTACCTAATTACAATGATGCTTCAAATCATGTCTCTGGATGCACTACAAGCACACGCTGCTGTTTACATTGCTGTTGATGTTTTGATAGTTGCTGATTTTGTCAAATTTTCTGATGTTTTAGCTACAATATTGTGGTAAGTAGTTTTTGTGGACCTATATCAATAACATTTTTGAGAATTAAGTAGTAATTGAAGGAAAAGAGGGAGAAAAATTAAAAGAAAAGTCTTCCACTCAGTTACCATTTACATAATTACTAACATTTTAACTCAATGTAGAAAGATTTTACAAAACAATTTGTTGTTACTATTCATATAATCTAGGAGCTCTGGTAGCATAGTGCCTAAGGCACTTGACTGCTCACCAGAAGGCTGGCAGTTCAAACCCACCAGCCACTCCTCGGAAGGAAGGTTGGGCAATCCTACTTCCGTAGTGATACTGCCTCGGAAACCCAAGGAGGGGTCGCTATGAGTCGGGGCCGACTCGACGGCAAACAACAACAACAACAACATTCATATAATCTAAGAAATACTACACTTAAACCCTTTAAAACTATATTTATCACAAATTGTTCTATGATTAAAATTGATAATTACTAAGTATTTATCACATTACTAAGTATTCTGTATGATCTTATATGGGAGGAGGTCCATGGGGGTGTGATACCATGAAGTACAGCATCAGGTAACACCAGCCCTAGTGATGCCAAAGGGTTATCACATAGTAAATGCTTGAGCTGTCCTTATTGACAAATTCATCGTAACTGGAATCTCTGTAAGTTGGTCTTGGCCTTGCCCAAATTGGAAGAAAATACCTAAATTTCTCCTGCTAACATCTATGAACCAGTACTTTGTCTGAAGATCAGGAAACAAATTATCACTGAGAGATTGCAACTTGGACCTGGCAATGGCTCAAACTAGTAGCTGGACTCCTCAACACAAATTTCAAGCTAAATAAAAAAGGCAGAGAAAGAAATAAAGAAGAAAATTATTATAGCAGATTTCTTTCTTAAAAAAATATTATTTTAAATATTTTTATTGTGATTTGAGTGTAAGGTTACAGAGCAAATTGTCTTTCCATTCAGTTGTTCACATGCATTTTGTTTTGTGACACAGAATGTAGTCCCCACAATGTAACAGTACTCTTTCCACGTCCTCCCTGTGGTTACCATTTCCTTTTGTCCTTCTTTCCTATCCATTTCTGCCTTCTGAGCTTTACTCCTGGGCAAATGCAGTCCTTTTGATCTCATATGGTTGATTGTCCTAATGAATGCATATATTGCTGGTATTATTGTTCATCTAATATGCTTGTCTGGTGGCATAGTGCCTAAGGCATTTGACAGCTAACCAGAAGGCTGGTGATTCAAATCCACCAGCCACTCCTCGGAAGGAAGGTTGGGCAATCTACTTCCTCCATAGAGATACCGCCTCAGAAACCCAAGGAGGGGTCGCTATATAGTTTAGTAATATGCTTATCTATTATTTGGCTGAAAGTTGAGCCACAGAGGTGAGTTCAGTTCCAGGCTTGAAGGATGACTAAGGGCCATAGTCTCAGAGGTTCCACCAGTCTCTATCAGACCAGTAAACTTGGTCCTTTTTAATTATTTTGTTTTGTTCTACAATTTTCTCCCACTCTATCCAGAATCTCCTATTGTGATCCCTTTCAGAGTGGATGGTAGTGGTAGCCAGGTGCCATCTAGTTCTTCTGGTCTCAGGGTCATAGCAGCTGAGGCTCATGTGATCCACTAGTTCTTTGAACTAATTGTTTCCATGCATCTTTGATTTTCTTCACTCTTCTTTGCTCTGGATGAGGAGAGACCAATAGTTGCACCATAGATGACTGTTCTAAAGCTTTTAAGACACTAACCAATATTCACCAAAGTAGGATGTAGGACATCTTTGTAGACTATATTAATGCCAATTGACCTTGATGTCCTCTGTGACTGTACTCCTGAGCCTGCAAGCCCAGTGACTCATTTCCTCAAGGTGTTTGGCTGTGGTACAAAGTTTTCATAACTTTGCCCACTGTTAGCTCTACTATATACATGGATATTTTTACAGCACATCCAAATACATATGTAGAAATATCATCTGCCAAACCCATATATGGTTGTGGGTATAGTTATGATCATCTTGCCTGTCTACCTATGTATCCACTCATAGATTAATGTTTGTTATTACTGATAATACAGGATTGTGTATGTAATAGTATATAGCAGGTTTTCTAGATGCAGAAATAATATAAAATCAAAGATAAGCACAGAAGGAAATGTAGAAGTCCCTTCTCCCCCACACCTTTACCACCCTACACTGCCTTAGAACCAAATTCTTCCACCCACTCACTTGCCTGGGGAAGGAAAGAGGCTCAGAGAGAGGGGAGCTTTACCCAAGATCATCCAGCTAGCTCAGGTCATTTGTACTCTAACCTGTCCTACTCAAAACCTGGGAAGAATTAGTTACTTAACATGTGACAGATATGATGCAAGTAGAACATCACACGCAAACGAGAAGTCATTAACAGCTGAATAAATGTGACAGAGAACAGACCCACAGAATTAGAGGAAGAGACCAAGCAGAAAGCAGAGAGCTCAATTTTCATAATCTAGACAGCAGTGCAATTTAACAACCACACAGACAGTGTGGGATTTTGTCAGGGAGAAATCACCCGCATGTTGTAAAAACTCATAAAGAAAAAAAAAGTGAAAACCAGCAGCTACAACAAAATTATTTGAAAACAATACCTTCTTCAAAATGATCAGTTTTTTAAATATCATTGTGTGTGAAAATGTGTCACATTGAGAAAGAAAGGCTCAGTCAAGCAGAGCTACAGCAATTGAACTGACAAGCAGTCACACTTGGTTTCAATCACACTTGCTCCCCCATACTTCCCTTCCTATTTATTCTGGGAGTCTTGGTCCTTTCCTACTGCTTATTCTGCCACTACTACTGGTGGCAACCCTCTGCCTACCCCCCAATCCCAGATGTTCAGGAGGGATTTCCCCAGCCATTATAGTTCCTAAACAGAACTTTGGTAAGCTGACTTGGTGATTTAAAGCTTTGACAAGTAACAGAATCTCCCAGGGAGCTGGTCCCCGTGCCCAGATATTTGATTCATTTGGTCTCTGGTGAAGAATAGTGATTCTAATATGCATGAGGGCTGACAACTCATTATAGCCTCTCAATCAATTATGGCTTTATTGTTCAGGCCTCCTGAGGTGGTCTAGTCCTTTTAATATATAGTTGCCTAACTTCCCTAGGTTCCCTGGGTGGTGCTAATGATTTACACTTGACTACTAGGAGCTCTGGTAGCATAGTGCCTAAGGCACTTGACTGCTTGCTAACCAGAAGGCTGGTGGTTCAAACCCACCAGATGGGGCAATCTACTTCCATAGTGATACTGCCTCGGAAACCCAAGGAAAGGTCACTATGAGTCGAGTCCAACTCCACGGCACATAACAACAACAACAACAACAACAACAACTAACCTAAAGTTTGGCAGTTTGAGCTAAGGCATTTGACTGCTAACCAAAAGTTTGACCCAGCCATTTCAATACTAGGTATCTATCCTAAAGAAGTGAGAGCCAGGACAAGAACAGATATATGCATACCCATGGTCATCATAGCACTATTTACAATAGTCAAAAGATGGAAACAACCTAGGTGCCCATCAACAGAAGAATGGATAACCAAACTATGGTACACACACAATGGATTACTATGCAACCCAAAGAATAATGTAGAATCTGCAAAACACCGCATAACGTGGATGAACTTGGAGGACATTATGCTGAGTGAAATAATTCAATCACCTAAAGACAAATATTGTATTAGTCCATTATTGTAAAAAGTCAAGAATATTTTATATACGGAAGGAAATTTTATGTATGGGAGGAACTTTTCTTTGTTGGTTACCAGAGGTGGGAGGGGAGGGGAAGGAACACTGTTAGATAGGTAGAGACAAGTATTGATTTGGGTGAATAAAAGGGCAATATACCAAATATGAGTGATCAACACAGTGGCATTGAGGAAGAGGAAGACATGGAGGGGTGCATGTGAGGAACAGACAACAAAGATGAACCCTTTTGCACATACAGTACTGCGTTGTCGGTGAAGGCAGACATGGATATGTGGTTGGATAGATGGGTGGACAGACTAAACTATTGGATATGTCTATGCAGGGGGAAGTGTGCCCAAGACCATGTATAGGGTTGGCGGATGATGTTTTTACGATTGTGTTTGTATATTCTGTAAGAATTCCCAGGTATATAGTAGAGCTGACAAGGAACAAGGTTGTAGTCACTTCTTAGCCACAGGAAGCCACCTAAAGGGAGCAGGTATTTGGGCCTGTGAGCTTGAGACCATAGTCACAGGGGACATCAAACTCAATTGCCATAACATACTACACAAGAACATTGTTCCACACCCTACTTTGTCGAGTAGCAACTGGGATTTTAAAGCTTTCAAGCAGCCATCTAGATGCAACATTGGTTCTTCCCTCATCCAGAGCAAAGAAGAATAAAGGAAACCAAAGATGCATGGAAACAATTAGTCCAAGGGAGTGGTGCACCAAGTGATCCTCAGCCTATATGACTATGAGACAAGAAGAACTAGTTGATGCCCGGCTACCACTGTCAAACACTCAGAGGGGGACCTCTGTAGGAGATCCTGGATAGAGTGGGAGAATAATGTGGAAAAAAACTCAAAATCATTAAAAAAAAAAAAAAAAAAAGCGACCAGGTTTGCTGGTCTGATAGAGCCAGATGGAACCACTGAGACTATGGTCCCTAGCTGCCCTTCAGGTCTGAAATGGAACCCACTCTTGTGGCTTCCAGCCAAACAAAAGTCAGGCATACCAGCTGAACATTTACATTAGGTCGATACACTCCTTGGAGAGAACAGTTATGAGAGAATAGAAGGGCTTTGTATGCACAGGGAGACAGTTCAGGGGGCAAGAGTGCATGGAGGGAAGGACACAGGGAAGAGGTAACTATGAGGAGGAAGTGGGAGGGGAGCTGTTGCTTTGTGGGAAATTTCAGTCAATGTCATGAGACAAAGTGTATGTGAGGTGCTGTATGGAAAGTGAATTTGCTCTGTAAACTTTCACCCAAATAACAATTAAAACACAACAACAACAACAAAAATCCCCTATGGAGCACAGTTCTACTCTGACACACACGAGGTCACCATGAGTCTGAGTCAACTCAATAGTAACAGATATTGGTTAGGTTCAAGAATTTTGGTGAAATTTTCTTAAGATTTTATTGGAAGATGAATTGCATATCCTAAAAGGCATCTCATTCTGGCTGATGAATGTTCTTTCCTGCCTTCTTCTAACAGTCTCTACTGAGAATTCCTATAGGCTGGGGTTGGGGTTACTGTGTGTGTTTGTTTGTTTCAGATGTGTTATTCGTCCTGTTCTTCATGACTCTAGGTGAACTCCCAAATCTTCCTTGGAGTTTTTCTCTGGAAGCTGGAGGGACAAGAACATTTTCAAGCAACCAGAACATCTGGTAGCCTGCTTAGATATCTCTGAGCAGACTTCACTCCAGAACACTAATGAAGAGTGTTCTTAACAACATGTAGAAAAGAAAGGCTTAGGGGGTTGCCATCCTAAACAACTCATGAAAATGTTATTCAATTCAGTAATCATATAAAGAAGAGGATAGGTAATTGCTTTTATAATGTAAGAATAGAAGTAGAAGCAATGAGGGTGTGTATGTGGTGTGAATGGGTGTGTGCTTGCCAGAAGAGCTCAGAAATTCATCCCCACACTCCAGAAGGCTTATCTATTAGGGTAAAGAGAACTGTCACTAAGTGTCATGCTGGGAAAGACCTAAGGGGAGAAGGAAGGGCACCAGTCATGAAAGCACACCGGAGTGCCTTAATAGCAAAAAGGGGAAATTACAAAATACAGACCAAGGGAGAAGAACACTTTTCAGCTGTGATTGGTATGTTTACAAAACTACCACAGGAATAAGCATAAGACCTATTAGGTTCAGAATAAATAGTTAGATTCAGCTTTATCTGCAGCCTCGAAATCTCTTCTCATACAAGGCATTTCTATCTGACTGTCTCTGAGGCACCTTTTCCTGAATGTGCTGTAATCATCTCATTTTATTTTCTTCTTTTATTTTATCAGTATTCTGCAGTGAACATGTCTTACTTATGAAAACTAATTCAAATTGATATTACATTTAAAAAGTAAAAAATATTAAATATACAACTAAATGCTAAAGGACTGAAGAATGTGCGTAAAAAATGAAAAGAGACATTTTGCCTTTAGGCAGTTCCCAATCTAGAAAGTATAAGAATTACCTAATGAAATCTGTTTATTTTTTAAAAAAATTATACTTGATGATTGAGATTGAGTTTATGCAAATGACCAACCTGAACAGAAGTATAGGGATGAACTAGCAACGACAGGAATATAGGTGGTCACTAGAATCTAAAGGAGAGAATGAGTTAGAATGACTCCATCTCACTGGCAAAGACTTGACAGAGGCCCAAGTGTTTGTCTGTGCCATATTTGCAGATGATCTCTCATTTGGCCCTCTTCCCGATAAACAGTGGCTGAACTCTGAGAGCCAAGGTCAGAATTCAACAGACTCTCAAGACAGGTCAGTAAAATAAGGGAGTAGAGTCATATGGGTGGGAGTCATGATGATTCCAAAACATACAGCTTGTCTACAAATGACAGCTCTTACTGAATTCCAACAGACTGTTTTCATGTAAAGCTTCTGGTCCAACATTGCCAGAACTTCTGCTTTTATAAGAAAAGCAAGACAACTCATTATTTTTGTGAAACTTCTAATATTTAAAAGCTATCAACTCCTTAATAATTTTTCTTTTAGACATTGTGAGTGGCGAACAAAACACTGTATGATTTGCAAGCCTACTTGTAAAGTATCTTCTTTTCTACCTCAGATAATCTGTCACTGACGGCCCCTGCCCAACCATAAACCAAATACACTTGTTAGGGCATACTGTAGTTTCCTAGTGCTGCTGTAACTGAAATACCACGGAATCCAGGCTCACTGCCTTTGAGTCTATTTGACTCATAGAAACACTAGAGGACAGAGGAGGACTGCCCTGTAAGCTTTCCAGGGCTGTAAATCTTTATGGAAGCTGACTGCTTCAAAGGATAGAAATTTATTTTCTCACAGTTTAGAAGCCTAGAAGTCTGAATCAAAGCACCAGCTATAGGGAAAGCTCTCTCTCTCTGTTGGCTCTGGGGGAAGATTTTTGTCTCTTTCAACTTATGTAGTCCTGATGCTCCCCTGTTTCTTGGTGATCTTCATATGACACCTATCTTTCCTTTGGTTTGTGCCTCTTCCTGTGTCTATCTGCTCTTTTTATAAATCATAAGTGATTAGGTTTAAGACATACCCTGTGCTGATATGGCCTCATTAACATACAAAGAAAACCTTATTTCCAGGCAGGATCACATTCACAGGTATAGCGTGTTAGGATACCAACACATACACAATTCAATTCATGACAGGAAACACAGTGAAAATTTTGAGAGAATTCGTTTCCAATGGTTGAGTTATAGGAGATATTCCAACAGAAATGGAATATATGACTTTTCCACTATTTACATTAGACAAGGATTTCAAAACACAGAAAATCAAATCAGAGGCTGAAACTATACAGGGAATTGGTGACATGGCACACAGCGAGAATGCACACAAACACTTCTTTTTCCTAATATTACATTGAAATTTTTCCAAAATAGATCCTGTCATCACAGAAAAGACTACAAGAGATAAATGTACACCAACAAACATAGAATATGCATTTTTCACTGGTCATCAAGCAATATCAAATTCCAGCAGAAAAAAAATCTACATGCAAACAAGAAAAATGCATATTGAGTATCTAAAGGACTGTGTGAAAATGATGGATATACCAAAGATAAAACCAGAAAGCATACAGGATACAAGAAAAGCAGCCAGAAGTATGAAATATGTTGAATTAATGCCAAATTTAAAAAGAAAAATAAATTGCACATGGAACACCTAACCAAATAATTAAAATAGTTAGAAAATCTATACATGCAAAAAAAAAAAAAAAAAAAGTAGCTGAACAAAATCAAATAAATTGGAACTGCAGGTCATATTAGCCTAAGAACAGAAATAAAATCTAATTCTTTGTTAAAAATTATGAACAAAATAATCAAGCTTGAGCAACCAACATAAAAGAGAAAGAATATTATAAGGATATTGTGTCTAAAAGGCAGTTATCACCAAGAGAAATAAGACAAAAAACATAATTTTCCTCCAATATTATTTATTAGTTCATGTAACTATAACTGCAATGAACTGCTCTGTAAATTCAATTAAACCACTTGAGAACCCAAGCTAGCAGAAGTCTAGCCCTTGGCTCATAAAGAAGGCCTGAGAAGCTTAACTGTCTGAACTTGGAGGTTCCTAGAGAAGGAGAGATGGGTGCCTGGTGGTCCACTGCCGTCATTGCTGCCATCCCTTCCCACCCATCATAGAGAGTGTTGTTGATCACTAACTTTCTGTCTCATGGCTTCTGGCCAAGGAGCAGCAAAGTGTTACTGGCTCAGGTGCGAGAACTGACCAGTGGGGTTCTCTGAAGAAAGGTCACACTTTGTGGTGTCTCCATTGCCACAGAGCTACTTTCCATTCTTGTCTCTTCCCTGGTTCCTGAGGTCTCAGCCCCTTATACCAAATCATCTCTGTCATGCACCCAGCATCTTCCAAGTAGGCCCACAGTGCTTCCCATCTCTTCAAATGCTGTGTCCACACTGACCTCTCTTTCTATCCCTTGAGGAATTCTCAAGCATTGTCCTTGTTCCTCCTCTCAGATATCAGTGACTGGAAGCTGCTTACTTTTCCTCACATATGCCACTCCCAACCATAACCGTGGAGTTTTCCAAGCCTTCTGCTAAGGATCTCGAACTACCTAGCATTTTATCCCACACGGTTGATTTCCTTCAGAACTTTAAAACACAAGTGACTTGTTAACTGACCCTGGGCTGGGGGAAATTTCTTTAATGGATATTGATTCATTCTCCTAGAGGCAGCTGAGAAAACTCCGTATCACCTTTCCAGTTTGAGCAGAGACAAAAACAAAAAGGAGACATTGTATAAAGTCCACTGTCCTGAATTATGAGAAACATGCTTGTAGAATATATGGTCTCTATTTTTTTTTTTAAACTCACACTCTTGAAGATGATGTAAAATATGATTAAAAACAACTATAGAAAAAGAAAAATGATAGCACAAATATACTTATTGATCATTTGATCCTATCTCAAATTCTTTGGGAGTTCAGAAGAAGATACTGATTAGAGGAATTAAAAAAAAAAAAACAGTATCAATCAATCTAGGTCTTAAACAATTTTTTTAATGACATTATTTAAAAGAGAATATAAGCAGCTGGGATTTCAGACAGAAGTATAGGTGAGGGGAGTTGAGATAGTCAGGGGTTTGGGACTCTTCGTGAGTATATTTTCTAAAACTGGCATGCACATATCTTGGGGCTCCTCTGTAAGTTTCTTCTCTCTGGTACACTGTTCCTCAAACACCAGCTCCTTAAGCAGGCCTGACCTCTGATTTCTACTGTCTCCACCCAGAAACACTGCTGCTGTCTGGGCTGCACTTCCTTGCGCTGCATTTTGGAAAATGTCCCTGAGCAGGAAGCTGGGTGAACATAGAACTTACCTCAATTGTTTCACTTCTTTAAAGATCACAGCCCAGCATTCTTTTTTTATCCCCAAAGCCTGAAAAATAATTACTTCAGATATTTTGTCCTGTTTTATAGTTGCTCACAGTAGGAGGGTAATTTTGATCACTTTTACTCCATTATGACTGGAGCCAGAGTGCCTTGTGAAAGGTTGCCAACTCTTTTGTGACATATTTATAGATAGTTCTCATAAAGATTGTAATTTTACCTGTTTGTTGAGCATTTTATTAATTTATCTCTTAAATTAGGTATCACCACTCAAATGTCTATGGGACTTTCATAGACCTTACATGTAACTTTGACTTTTGATGGAGGCTGTCCACCCCAATGTTCACTCTGCCTGTTTCTTCTGTTTGTCCCCAGCATCCATTCTCACCAGTCCTCAGCAAGAAGAGGAACACCTAAGGATACTCTTCAGTGCCTGTGCTTCTCTATTGATTTGGGCATATTAATGAAAATCCTCAAGATTTGAAAGCAGATGGGGAAGATGGGATCTGGAAGTTGGGTTAAAAGCTGAGCAATGATGTCTCTCTCTTTTTTGGTCCAAAATCCTCTCTTTCCTCCCTTTTGGTTTGCCAGCTTCTATACTTTATTGTATTAGGCTATGTCCTTTCTTTGGTCAATTGATGCCGATCATTTTTTATTGGTCTTCATAATTTTGCTAGCATTGAGAGAATGGAAGTGCTACAGTGCTTCATCTTAATTCTGAAGTTATCACCTCTGCCCACACTTTCCTAAAAGTTTTTTCTTCCTTTTTTTTTTTTTTTTTTTTAATAAATAATACTTTTCTACTGGGAAATGCTCTTTTCTCTTTTACCATTTTCTGAAGAATTTTTAAGTCCTCCTTTCAGTTTATGCTTTTGGAAAGAAAAGCCAGTCCTCCTTTCTGCCCTAATACAGTCTTGAGATATTAAATCAGAATCATAGTGCTGACTGAAGATAAAGATGGAAAAGAGAATATACAATGATAAATTCATAATGAAAGAAGTATCTCATTGTTATCCAGTTGCATAAGCGTTGTATTATTGCAGTAGTAATGTGTGCTCCCACCACTTCTCTGTCAGTTTGTGGTATTGTGGTGGTTTGCATGTTGCTATGATGAGAGAAGCTATGCCACTGATATAGCAGCAGGTCAAGCTAAACAAAAACTAGGGTGAAACAATGATGGACAGAATGATGGACAGTTTCAGGGGAGCTTCCAGACTAAGACAGACTGAGAAGAAGTATGAGGCTATTCACTTTTGAAGAAATTGGCCACTGAAAACCTTATGAATAGCAGTGAAACATTGTCTGATCCAGTGCCAGAAGATGAGCTCATCAGATTGAAGGGGAATTAAAAAACGACTAGGGAAGAGCTGCCTCCTTAGAGTACAATTGATCTTAATGACTTGGGTGGAGTAAAGCTTTCAAGACCTTCATTTGCTGATGTGGCATGACTCAAAACAAGAAGAAATGGCTTCAAAAATCCACTAACAATTGAAACATGGAATGTATGAAGTATGGATCTAAGAAAATTGGAAGTTCTAAAAAATGAAACAGAAAGCATAAAGATCAATATCCCAGGCATTAGTGAGTTGAAATGGAATGGTATTGGCCATTTTCAATCAGGCAATTATACTGTCTACTCTGTTGGCAATGACAAATTGAAGAGGAAGGGCTTCACATTCATCATCAAAAAGAACATTTCAAGATTTATCCGGAAGTACAATGCTGTTAGGAATAGGATAATATTCTTTCACCTACAAGGAAGACTGTTGTTTTTGTTATGTGCCGTTGAGTCAGACCCGACTCATAGCGACTCCTCCTTGGGTTTCCAAGGCAGTATCACACGGAAGTAGATTGCCCAACCTTCCTTCCAAGGAGTGGCTGGTGGGTTTGAACTGCCAGTCTTCTGGTTAGCAGTCAAATGCCTTAGGTACTACGCTACCAGAGCTTGCATAGTTAGTACTATTATTACTCAAATTTATGCACCAACCACTAAAACCAAATATAAAAAGTTTAAGATTTTTACTAACTTCTGCAGTCTGAAATTTACCAAACATGCAATGGAGATGAGTTGATAATTACTGGTTGTTGGAATGCAAAAGTTGATAACAAAGAAGAAGCATCAGCAGTTGGAAAATATGGCCTTGGTGACTTGCCCTCTAATGGAGAGTAGTAGGTAAAGCAAATAGAAGAAATGATGCAATAAAAGAGGCAAACAGATTTCAAAGAGCAGCTGAAGAAGACAAAGTAAAATATTGTAATGAAATGTGCAAAGATCTTGAATTAGAAAACCAAAAGATAGAGCTCACTTGGTATTTCTCAAGCTGAAAGAACTGAAGAAAAAATTTGATCCTCGAGTTGCAGTACTGAAAGATGCTATAGGCAAAATATTGAATGATGCTGGAAGCATCAAAAGAAGGTGGAAGGATGACACATAATCACTGTACCAAAAAGAATAGGTCAACATCCAACTATTTCAGGAGGTAGCATATAACAGAGAAGCAATGGTATTGAAGGAAGTCCAGCCTGCATTGAAAGAATAGGTGTAAAACAAAGCCCCAGGAATTGAAGAAATACCCATCGAGAAGTTTCAACACATGGATGCAGCACTGGTGGTGCTCATATGTTCATACCAAGAAATTTGGAAGACAGCTACCTGGCCAACTAACTGGAAGAGATCCATATTTGTGCCCATTACAAAGAAAGATGATTCAAGAGAATGCAGTAATTATAGAACACATCATTAATATCATACATAAGTAAAATATTGCTGAAGATATAATTCAAAAACTGTTGCAGCAGTACATGGATAGGTAACGGCCCAAAATTCAAGCCAGAATCAGAAGAAGACATGGGATGAGAGATATCATTGTTGATGTCAGAAAGATCTTGGATGAAAGCAAAGAACACCAGAAACATGTTTACCTGTGTTTTATTGACTATGCAAAAGTATTCAAGTGTGTGGGTCATAACAAATTATGGATAACATTGAGAACAATGGGAATTCCGAAACACTTGATTATGCTCATGAGGAACCTGTACATAGACGAAGAGGCAGTTGTTCAAAAAGAATAATGGGATACTGAATGTTTTAATAGCAGGAAAGGTGTGTGTTAGAGTTGTATCCTTTCACCATACTTATCCTATCTGTATGCTGGGCAAATGATCTGAGAAGGTGGCCTATATGAAGAAGAATGCTGGATCTGGTTTGGAGGAAGATTCATTAACAACCTGTGATATGCAGATGACACAACCTTGCTTACTGAAAGTGAAGAGGACTTGAAGCACTTACTGATGTAGATCAAAGAATATACCCTTCATTTTGGAATACAACTCAACATAAAGAAAACAAAAATCCTCACAACTAGAGCAATAAGCAACATCATGATACGTGGAGAAAAGACTGAAGTTGTCAGGGGTTTCGTTTTACTTGGATACATGTTCAACACATATGGAAGCAGCAGTCAAGAAATCAGATCGGCAAATCTGCTGCAAAAAGACCTCTTTAAAGTATTGAAGAGCAAAGATGCCGCTTTGAAGACTAGAATGTCCCTAACAGAAGCCATGGCATTTTCAATCACCTCATATACATGTGAAAGCTGGGCAATGAATAAGGACAACAGAAGCGTTAATGCCTTTGAATTACAGTGTTGGTGAAGAATACCTTGGACTCCTGGAAGAATGAATAAATCTGTCCTGGAAGAAGTGCAGGTGCAGCAGGAATGCTCCTTGGAAATGAGAGTGGCCAGACTTCATCTCACCTACTTTGGTCATGTTGTCAGAAGGGCCCATTCCCTGGAGAAAGATATCATGCTTGGTGTGGTGATTAAGTTTGTGTGTCAACTTGGCTGGGCCTGGTTGACTGGCTGGACAGCTGGATGTAGTATTCCCCATGATGAGACTGGTAATCAACTCCATGGTGGAATCTACTGTGAGCAGCTGAGTAGCTGCCTTTGGGTATGTGGTCTGTTTCCTGTATATAAGGAGAAGCCTTGAGAATGGTCTCTAGCTTATGCTGTTGTTGTTATGTGCCGTCGAGTCGGACCCGACTCATAGCGACCCCTCCTTGGGTTTCCGAGGCTGTATCCCTATGGAAGTAGATTGCCCCATCTTCCTTCTGAGGAGTAGCTGATGGGTTTGAACCACCAGCCTTCTGGTTAGTAGTCAAGTGTCTTAGGCACTATACTACCAGAGGGATGGTCTCTAGCTTATGGCACACTCGAACCCTGCATGTAGCCATGTCATTGTTCAGCAGTCTGCCATGCTCTGCCAAACTTGGGACTTTTGATGGACTTGAATTAATGGCCTGTCATACTGTTTGGTAACGTCAGGACTGTGCCATTTTATTTGTCAACCTTGGGCTTGTTAACCTCAGCAGCTGGTAGGTGCTTGAGTAAAGAGATGCCTCCAGCTTCAGTGGGCTGGGAGCAAGAAGCAAAGCTGAAGCCCAAGGTTTCACACAGCTCCTAGAGCCTGGAACTTTGAACTTGAACTTAAAGCCTCCAAACTGTAAGAGAATAAACTCCTGTTTGTTCAGGCCATCCCATTTGTGGTATATTCTTGTCAGAGAGGCACTAGGGAACCAGAACATTTGGTAAAGTGGAAAAAGGGGAAGACCCTTCACAAGATGTATTGACACAGTGGTAGCAACGATGGACTCAAGTATAGAAAGGATTGCGATGATGGTGCACAACTGGGCAGTGTTTTTTTCTGTTGTACATAGGGTTACAATGAGTTGGAGCTGACTTGACAGCACCTAACAACAACAACAACAACAACAACAAATTTATTGAGGCTTGCATTGGCCTACCATATGGTCTGTTCTGGAGAATGTTATATGTGTACTAGAAAATAACGTGTATTGTGTATTGGTTTGGTGGATTGTTCTGTATATGTCTAGGAGGTCAAGGTTGTTGATTTTGCTGTTGAGATCTGTATCTTTGTTGAGTTTCTTTCTAGCTGTTCTGTCTTTCATCAGCAGTGGTGTGTTAAAGTCTCCTCCTGTTGTAGAATTGTCTATTTCTCTTTTCAATTCCATTGTTTGCTTTATGTGTTTTTGGGATCTTTCATTGGTAGCATAACTATTTTTTATGGTTATGATTTCCTGCTAAATTTACCCTTTTATCATTATATAATGTTCTTCCTTATCTATTTTGTAGGTTTTTGCCTTAAAGGCTCTTTTATCAGAAATCAATATTGTCATTCCTGCTTTTTTTTTGGTTGCCATTAGCTTGACATATGTATTTTTTAATCCTTTAATTTTTAATTTATTTTTGTCTTTGTGTGTGACGTGAGTCTCTTGTAGGCAACATCTTGTTTTCTTATCTATTCTGCCACCCTCTTTCTCTTGACTGCTGCATTTAATGCATTCATGTTCAGTGGAATTAATGATAGGCATGAATTTACCGCCAGCTCTGGCATACTGGCTCTTACTGCCAGTAAGGCATTTGACTGCTAACTAGAAGGCTGGTGGTTCAAACCTACCAGCCACTCCTTGGAAAGAAGGTTGGCCAATCTACTTCTGTAGTGATACCACCTTGGAAAACCAAGAGGGGTCACTATGAATTGGATCCAACTCCATGGAAGTGGTTGCACTTTTTTTGTTTGTTTATTATTATTTTGGTGTTGATAATTTCTTTGTTCTGAATATTTTTCTGTGCTGAGTTCATTTTGTTATCAGATTTTCTTTTCATTGTTGTTTATTTTATGCTTACTAAGTTCCTGTGATTTTCTTTTTCCTCATTTTAGTTGGAAGGGTTATTAATTTTCTTTGTGGTTACTCTGTCACTAATGTTTATCTTCCTAAGTTTGAAACAGTCTGTTCTATCTTGATATCATCCTGGTTTCCTCTTCATTTGGAAGTTCTGTAATTATACCATATATTCCCTCTTTTTGCTTTGTAGTTGTTGTTTAGAGATTGATGCTTCTGGTTCCCTATTTTCCATCTTGTAAGCTTATTTTGCAAAAGAAAATGAGGCAATTTGCTGCCATATAGATTTATAGACTTCAAAACCCAATGGGGATTGCTATGAATTGGAATCAACTCGATGGCAGTGAGTTTGGTTTGAAGTTTATTTTTGTTTTGAGACTTCTTTTTCTGAGTTAGTTTCTGGTTGATGTTGTCATATGTCTTAATCTTAAGCTGTTGTCTTCCATTGTTGATTTTCTGTCCGAAGGACTCCCTTTAGCATTTCTTGTAAGGTTGATCCAGTTTTACAAACTCCCTTAATTCTGTTTATCTGGAAATATCTGAATTTCATCATCAGATATGAGGAACAATTTTGCTGGATGAATAATTCTTGGTTGGTAATTTTTTATTTCAAGGTTGTATATATGCCATCACATTGTCTTCTTACCTGTATGGATCCTGCTGAGAAATCAGAGCTTAGTCTTATTGATTGTCTTTGTAGGTAACATTTCTTTTTTCCTAAGCATCTCTCAAAATTCTTTCTTTGTCTTTTTTTTGGAAAGTTTATTATCTAAAGATTATGATATGTCTTGGTAACTTTCTTTTGGGGTCTATTGTGGATAGAGTTTGTTAAACTTCTTGGATGGATATCTTTTTGTTTTTCATGTTATTAAGGAAGTTTTCTGACAGCAAGTCTTTGACAATTTTCTGGTTTTTCTTTTCTTTTCTTTCTTTCTTTCTTTTTTCTTTTTGGCCTCCTCCTCTTCTATAATTCTAGTCACATGCAGATTATTTCCTTTGATATTCTCACACATAACTCTTAGGCTCTCTTCATTCTTTTTTTTTTTTTTTTCCCCTCTCTGTTTTTCCACATACAAACTGGTGTCAAGGGACGTATCTTCTAGTTGGCTAATCCATTCTTCTTCAGTCACTTCAATTGTATTCTTTTGTCATTCAGATGTGTTATGTATCTCAGTAATTTTAATACTAATCTTATGGATTCCTAATTATTGTTTTTGTATGATTTCTAATCATCTATTTGTTTTGTCATTTTGCTCTTGTATTGTTTTCCTGAATTTTACTAGGGTATTGTCTATCTTTTCCTTGAGTTTGTGGTTTCCTTGAGCTCTTGGAAAGTTCTCTCTCTCTCTTTTTCTTTTTCTCTCTCCCTCTCTTCATGTATGTATGTATGTATGTATATATATATATATATATATATATATATATATATATATATGTAGTATTCCTTGTCAGGTATTTCTATTACTTGTTTTTCCTCAAGAAAGTCTTCTAATTCTTTAGTTTGGTCAGTTGTTTGCTACCTTGTCTTTTTGTTTGTTTGAATTGAAGTTGTCTTTTGTCTCCAAGACATTTTGGAATTGATGTCTTTGTTTGTTACATGTTTGTTTGTTTCACCCTAGTTTTTTGTTTAGCTTTGTTTTGATATACCTAGTTGGGTGAGACAACCATGCTTCTTTGGTTGCTAGTTTGGTAGCACTGGGGCACTCTTCACTTGTGTCCAAGTGGGTGGAATAAGCAGTGGGAATGTGGATGTGTCTCTCTGTTGCTGATTAAGAGGAGCTGTGGGTGGGGTAAGGAGGTGCTGTCCACCATCTGTCATTGATCCAGTGGTGCATGAGCCAGTGGTGGTGCTAGCCTGTTGGTTAGATGGCAAGTGGTAGGTGTAGTAGGTGTGGCTGACTAGTGGGGAATTAATGTCCACCTCCTGTTGGGTGGGGCAGGGAAAAAAGAATAAATAATAAAAAATTATAAAAAGGGAGGTGGGAGATTCAAAATGGAGTCTCACCAGTGAGCAGCATGCTTTTTCTCTGTGGCATCTAAGGACTTTGAAAACTAGGTACAACAGTTTGAATTAGGAACTTTGGTGCTCTGAACAGCTCACTGGAATTAGAGTGCACCAAACACAGAAGAGCAGAATTAGAGGAAAGGCACAGGGAGATTATTTAGGAAAGAGCTACTGGCAGAGAATGGACGGGCACCCAAGAGAGGCCATTGGGAACTTTTCTGGGGCAGTCACTGTCTGCCAGGTGAGGGCAGACACCTGAGATCCCCGAGTCAAGAAGGAAGACACCTTATAGCAGCATTATCAGCAACCACTACAATATTCCAGTGGGCAGTGGCAGAGACCTGCCTCCAGCAGCTGATTTTGTCTCTAATTTGGGTTATCTGGGTGCAGGCAGGCATGGGCACCACTGCTGAGATTTAGGAAGAGAAATCACTGTTGTGCCAGAAAGGCTAGCTCTCTCCCCTCCCAGTGGATCACAGAGCAGGCTTGGGTCAGACTGGGAGACACCATGCTTTATCTTTGCCATGGATATCGGGACCACAGGTCACTAGCAGCTGAAATTGAACACATCTTTGGTGCTGCAGGTGGGCGGTATCACAGACAAACTCCAGAGCTGGCCATTAGCAGTGTAGCGGGATTGTGCCAGCACCACAGGGGCATGGAGAGCAAAGAAACCGCAGCTAAGTGCGGTCCCACAAAATTTGCCTTAGAGCCATTCTTTGGTGCTGTGGGCTGCGGAGGCGGGGTCTTTAAGTGTGCCTGAAATTAGCGGAAATTTGTGACTCTCTAACAATAGGAATCTTTCCTGAGGTTGAGCCACGATCTTGCAAATAAATACATCATCAATAATAGCCAGCTCAAAGCCCTAGAAACCGACCCTAGCAACACCAAGCTTTCCTTCTTCTGCTCCCACCTTCTCTGTCAATAACTTCACTCATTCAATAGAAGAAACCATATTCAGCCAATTAATGTAAAACCTCCCGATTCGAACTCTAAACCCTCTTTACAAAAAACAGAAACACATATCCATACTACACACAGAGATTCCACCATCACAAAGAAAACAGCAGAGTGACCCAACACACCTGAATCAATAATAAATTAAAACACACCAGCTTCACCTTTTCAAAATACTAAACCATAAAACAAAGACAAAACAAATCAACATGTAACCAGCAGCTAGAGACAACCTAAAGAGACAGCACTCTACCAGATTCCAGGGGCTTAAGAAGAGGTTCTGCTTTCAGTAACCCCAAGAACTCTCCAGATCTGGACTACACAACTGGAAAGGTCTTAGCTTACACCTTCTTTTTTTCTTTTTCTTTTTTTTTTCTCTTGTGGTTAACCCTGTTCCTTTTTTTTTTTCCCCTGTTTGTTAGTTTGTTTTCTTTCTTCATTATTCTCCTTCTCTACCTTTTTTATCTTAGTGATCTATCCCCAGATATTGCATATTTACCTGTTTTCTTCTTTTTTCTCCCCTTTTTCTTTTTTTGGGTTACTGTTCCTGTGTGATTTCAGGGTGTATTTTTTGTCCATGTGCTTTTAGTTTTTTCGACGGTTATTCAATTGTAATTTTTGCCTCACTGAGTGGGAGACAACAACAGTCACCATAAGATACAAGTACACCCACACCTCCTGCAACTTCACTTACTGAGCAAGAGCCAGCACCTCCTTCTCTACCAACGGGTCAACGATAAAAAATCACCAAGAGGAGCCTGAATGACTCTTGGCTGCTCTTCACAAACAATTAACAGAGATCTTAATACCACAATGCCTTGATGCCTTGGAGACAACAGACTATCACAGTCCACACAAAGAAGCAAGATAAAGTGGTAGAAACAAGGGAACAGGATACAGCCCCAGAACACATCCCTGAGGAAGAAGCAGCATTGGAACTCTCTGATAAGGAATTCAAAAGAATTATCTTTAGGTATCTTCAAAGGATTGAG
>NW_006921604.1:510558-531482 GCF_000298275.1 Orycteropus afer afer | reverse complement strand
TTGGCATAACATACTACACAAAACATTGTTCCACCTCCTACTATGGCAAGTAGTGACTGAGATCTTAAAAGCTTGCAAGCTGCCATCTAGATGCAATGATGGGAATCTCCTCGTCCAGAGCCAAGAAGAATGAAGAAAACCAAAGATTCATGGAAACAATTAGTCCTAGTGACTGGTACAACATCCGATCTGCAGCCTATACAACTATGAGACCAGAAGAACTAGATGGTGCTCAGCCACTACTGTCAACCACTTGGAAGAGGATCTTTGTAGGAGATCTTGGATAGACAGGGAGAACAATGTGGAACAAAATTCAAAATCATTTGGAAAAAAAAAGCGGGGAACAGGTTTGCTGGTCTGAGGGAGCCTGGTGGAACCACTGAGACTATGGCCTCTAGCTGCCCTTCAGGTCTGGAATTGAACACACACTTGTGGCTTCCAGCCAAACAGTAGACAGGCACATCAGTTGAGTGTTTACCTGAGGTAGATACACTCCTTGGAGAGAATAAGCAAGAGAGAAGAAGGGCTGCTCAGGCACAGGGAGACAGCTCAAGGGGTAGGAGTGCATGGAGGGATGGTCACAGGGAAGAGGTAACTATAGGGAGGAAGTGGGAGGGGAGATGTTGCATTGTGCTAAATTGTGGTCAATGTCATGAGAGAAAGTGTATGTGTTGTGCTGTTTGGAAAGTGTATTTGCTCTGTAAATTTTCACCCAAATCACAATTAAAAAAAAAAAGGGAGGTGGGTGAGAGGAATGATGGGAAAATAAAAGAAGAAGAAGAGGGAGAGATAAGCAAATAAAATGGAAGAAACCGTGTAAAAAAGGAAAATAAGGGGAGGGGCTCTTGCCGTTATGTTCAGCTGGCAGGGGTGGCAGCAGGTGGCTGTGGTGTGATCTATGGGAGCACATGTAGCAAGAACCTGGTGCACGTGAGCACCTTGGACAGAGGAGGCTGCAGTGTTACATGTCTTGCGTTCAGTGGGAGCAAAACCTGCCAATGGCATAGGTGCAGGAATGCAGAGCCACAGGCACTGGCTCTGTCTGCTTGAGGCACATTGCAAAAGGTGGCTGGGGTACTCAGGAGGTGCTTGAGGAACTGGATGGTGGGGAGTGGTCAGGGGGTATCCCCAGCCACTGGGTTGGTGGGGGTGGAAGAGGTCTCACCCTTAGTCACCAGGAAGGTGTGTTTGGTGAGTGGAGAAGGCATCTCTCCCATTGCAATTCACTGGCATGGGTACAATGCCCTTCTGGGCAACTACAGACAATTATGCAGTTCCTGACCAGACCCAATCAAGTGGAGACTGTGTCCCCAATTACCACTCCACAGGCCTTCCCTTTTGCATGGACCCTCAATCCAAATGACTAGTATTCATTAGTAGTGATTTGTGTCTTCCCCCTTCTCTTGTTCCCTCCTCACTCTGTAGTCACCTGTGGAACTGGAAATCTCATCTGTTTTTTGTATTTTCCTCTACTATATCCAGCATGCATTCTCCTCACCTTGATTCCCTCCAGATGTCTCCATATTGTACTTTGTCCTAGTGTGGATTTGGTGAAATTGGTTTCTCCTCACCTGTGTATGATGTCTTCTGTGTCTCAAAATGGCCATGCTTCATTGGGTCCCAGCTTCTCTCTCCCCAGGCAATGTCCTCACTCTGTCTCCCACTCTAGTAAGTCAATTCTAATTCTTTATCCTTTCATTTGGTCCTCAGAGTTCCAGGATCATTATTTGGGTATGTTTCACTCAGTTTTTCCAGGTGTCTGTTGTTGAGGGATTGAGCAGAATGTGTTACCAGGATGCCATCTTGTCTGCCTATGTCTTCCTACAGCATATTTCCATGGTTGCAATTTTGCACTTGAACTTATGGATGGGATTTACAAGAGGCAGATTTTGACTTCATATAAGTAATATCATAAATTAACTGAAGACATGATAATTTATATTAGGAAGCAGAAGACTTTCATCACCGGATTTTTTTAAGGGAGAAGCAAGAAATGGATGGTGCAAAGTATGTGTTCAATATTTTCTCATGCCAGAAATACAAAGAATGATGAGTAAAATCTACCAAAGTGCATAAAGGGACTTTTACTTTTTTCCCTTAATTTTCCTTTTTTAGATACAAAAATAATTCCAGTCAATAATAGAGAATTTGGAACGTATATAATATTATAAAGAAAAAAAAAATAACAATAAATAATTCTATCAACAAAGATAAAGTCTTTAAAAACGTGGCTCATTTCTTTCCTGTCTTTAAAAAATATGTGTATAGTCAAGATTGAAATATATTTTAAAATTTTACTTAACACATGTGAGGCTCTCATGTCATGATATTTAGTCATTATTATTATTTAAACATTTTGAATTTAAAAACACATACAATTCCCCACCACCACCTAATTTCCTGTTTTTTGACTCTTGACTGGTTTAAATATTTCCCTATTATAAATACTGTTGAGATGAATAGAATACATAGATTTCCAATCTTTTAAAAATGAAAATCATATAAGAATGTTGCAATCATAATTAGTTAAAAAAAGTTTTAAAGACATTATATTTAAAATATTTTTTCTAAAAGGTTTTGTGTGGTAAATAGTAGTAAGCATTCCTTACCTCTCAAAATTTTGTTGCTAAATTATTGTTAATTTGAAAAAACTGACTTGTCCTTAACTTTCTCTAACAACAGTAGGTGATAAGGAAAATAGAGAAACGTCAGAATTACTTTTTCTTACCTGAAACGATTAAGCTCTTCACACAGAGCAAGAGTGCCTTCTAGTGACCAAATCTAAAATAAAGAAATAAATTAAAATCCCAGCTCTGTGATGGCTCTATGACTATCTCTAGTAGCCAAAATAGATAAATGTTGCTTTTCCAATCACAAGAACTTATGTAACTTAGTTTATATTTATATACTCATGAAGAACTAGGAGGGCTCTTAGAGTTCATGTGTTCAATTTGCTCATATACAAAGGAAAAAAACAAAGTTCAGAAAAGGGAAGTAACTTGCCCAAAGCCATAAAGATGTTACAAACTGAGCTTAGAATAGAATTCTGGTTTCCTGATGTTCTAACTGGTGCTTCCTGTGGCACAGCCCTTCCCCAGATGTTGGCAACTGTGTCCCAGGTTCTCCCTGACTGCCCTCCTTGGTATGTGAGTGTGTGTATGTGTATGTGCAAGTGTGTATGTGAGAATGTGTGTGGGGAGAGCAAGAAGGGTGAATGTCAGCAGTCCTTCCTCACTAACATTGTGTATCCTCAGGAGTATTTCCTCATTAACATTGTGTATCATATAAAGAAATTGTACCTGCAAATATGCATTATGTAGTTTACACCTCTCATGGGCCCCTGACCCAGTTTCTTCCACCCTACTGTCACACTTACAACCTGAAAACTAATGTTGCCATAGATTCTTACAGTCTTCAGCATTACTTTCAGCTTCTTACAGAGAATGATTCTGAGTGTTGGCCCCTGGACCTGCTATTGAGGAAACCCCAGCGAGGGCTGCAGAGGGGCTTCCCAGTTGTAGAGCCTCCCAAAAGGAAGTGGACATTCATTCTGCATACATTTAAACTGCAAAAACTCGTTACGAACTTCTGAAAAGGTGGCATCATTTGAAACAGCTGCTTCAGTGGTCTCTCTCTTTTTTGAATTTTATTTGGTTGTTGTTGTTGAGAACATGCACCGCCAAACATACATCAATTCAGCCTTTTCTCCATGTACAGTTCAGTAACGTAGATTCCATTCTTCAGGTTGTACAACAATTCTCACCTTCCTTTTCTGAGTTATTCCTCCCCATTAACATAAACTCACTGTCCCCTAAGATTCCTATCTAATCTTTTGAGTTGCTGTTTCAGTGATCTCATTCTTAACAGAGATTATTTCAATTGGTTTGTTTTTGCTGTGTGCTGTTGAGTCAAGGTATTAATTCTGATTCATAGCGACTTTCTAGGACAGAGTAGAACTGCCCCATTGCGTTTCCTAGGCTGTAATCTTTATGGGAGCAGATCACCATGTCTTTTCTCCCTTGGAGTTGCTGGTGGGTTTTAAACCACTGACCTTTAGGGTAGCAGCTGAGCACTTAACCATTGCACCACCAGGGCTCCTTTTTCACTGGGTGCTAATAAATAATAATGCCAGATTTCCCCCAGGCCACAATTTCCATTGGAAATTTCAGGACAGAAGTTCACTTTACAGGGTCACAGCCCAGGTTCCTATACGGGGTTTCTAAGGTCCTTTGCCAGGCTTTCACATATGTAAGGTAACTGGAACAAAGAAGAATGAGAAGGGAACTGAGGAGAGAAGCTAAGCATACCAACTTTTAAAGAGTGAGCAGAACATTGCATTCAGTAAAACATACAGAAAAACTTTGAAAATACCATGCTGAGCAAAATAAGTCAATTGCAAAAGGACAAATATGGTATGATTTCACTTATATGAAACAAACAAATATATAGAAACCAAATTAGTAACCACTAATGCTGGTTTAGTTTTCAATATTTTTCCCCAACTCTGAAATCTTCCTATCACCCAATTCTATGGATAATTTAATCTCAACTTTGGGTTCGTATTTTACGAAATTCAGTTTTATTAGGTACTTCTACAGTCAATGTGTTTGTGAGGGGTTTCATTCCACTTCTTAGGTGGTATTTTCTTACAGAATTTGTTCTCTCTGTATTTTGTAGACATCCTTCTTTCCTATAGCACATTTTCATTGGTGCCATTTTTCACTTGAAAAATTGCTATTGCTCTTTCTAATTTACTCTCTTGGCTCTGCTGTAGCAAACCCTGAATTCCATTCTCTCCTATCCAGGTATCCAGAATGTGTTTGCCTTCTTTTCTGAGTTAAAGTTTGAAGTTATGGGATTTGGACAGTTTTTGTCTCTTAATGACCTGAGGCTAGGTCTCTTAATGACCTGAGGCTATGGTCGTATACAGCCTTAGTCTGAAGTCCCAAGGGCTATTTTTCTTCCTGTGCTTATTAAACTGGCTGAGCATGGTTTCATAAAACCTATCTGGGCACAAAAACTACTCTAGTAGAAGGCTACCTCTGGGATTCAGATTATTCCCTGAAAAACACTGTGAACTTGTAAATCCTCGATTTTACTAGAGAGACACCTATGACAGCCAACTTTATAAGTTTTACCAACAACAACCTGCTATCACCCAAAGTTGCCTTTTGAATTCTGCATCACGTCCACTGGGGTGGGGATGAAGGTGGCATGGAGAGGAACTTTACGTAGGGTCAGTGTTCTGGCTCCCTAGTGCCGCTCTGACAGGAATATACCACCAATGGGATGGTCTTAACAAGCAGGAGTTTATTCTTACAATTTGGAGACTTTAAGTCCAAGTTCAAAGTGCCAGGCTCTAGGGGATGGGTGAAAGCCCTTCAACCTTGGGGTCCAGCTCTGCCTCCTGCTCCCAGCCCACTAAAGCTAGAGGCATTTCTTCACTCAGACAGCTGCTGGCTGCTGAGGCTGAGAAGTCCCAAGGTTGACAAGTCAAAAGGCACAGTGCCGATGTTACCAAACCACACGGCAGGCCATTAACTTAAGTCCATTTGTAAGTCTCAAGCATAACAGGCTGCTGAGTAATGACATGGCTACAGCAGGGTCCAAGTGTACCATAGGCTAGAGACCATTCCCAAAGCTGCTTCTTATATACAGAAAGCAGACCACATTCCCAAAGCAGCTACTCAGCTGCTTGTGGTAGATCCCACCATGGAGTTGATTGCCAGTCTCATCATGGGGAATAACTACCACCAGCTGCCCAGCCACTCAACCAGGTCCAGCAAAGTTGACACAAAAACATAATCACCACAGTCAGGATGCATCTCTTCTCTTCTCCCTATCCCAATAAAACCTTCTGCTTACTAAAAGACACCACAAACCAAGTTAAAAAACATCTCTGAGAAAATATATTTACAACAAATGTGACTGACAAAAGATTTCAACAATAGCCAGAGGGAGAAATACAAATGCCAGTTAGATAATTTTATTCTGGTCAAGCCCTCTAGTAGCTCCCAGTGTCACTGGGGGCGAAGCCAAGTGCCACACTATAGCTATAAACAGTGGGCTGCTGGTAGATGTTTCTCAGTTTCCACAGCTTGCCAGTGTTCCATAGTGAATAGTTCCATGGCGGGAACAGTCCTACTGTGACCAGTTTTAACCTACCAACCTGATGTCAATACTGGTAGGACTATAAAATGATACAACCACTGTGGAAAACAGTATGACGATTCCTTAAAAAGATGGAATTAGAAACACCATTTGATCCAGCAATCCCATTACTAGGTATATATCCTAAAGAAGTGACAGTCAGGACAAGAACAGACATATGCACACCCATGTTCATCGCAGCACTATTTACAATAGCACAAAGATGGAAATGACATAGGTGGCCATCAACAGAAGAATGGATAACCAAACTATGGTACATATGCACAATGGAATACTAGGCAACACTAAGGAATAATGTAGAATCTACAAAACATCACATAATGTGGATGAACTTGGAGGACATTATGCTGAATAAAATAAGTCAATCACAGAAAGACAAATATTGTCTTAGTCCATTATTGTAAAAAGTCAAGAGAAGGTTTATATATGGGAGGAAACTTTCTTTGCTGGTTACCAGGGGTGGGAGGGGAGTGGAGGGAACACTGCAAAAATAAAAAGAAAAGAAAAGAAACACAGCTGTTAAAAAAAAATGAAAAAGAAAAGAAAAGAAAAATAAGCTGGGGAGAGAGGCACACAGTTGGCTTTGGAGAGCCAGTAGATGCTGGCTCCAGTACACCACTCCTTTAGCTTCTAGAATAGCCTGTTTCATGTCTAAGGATCTCTGCCCTTTTATCCAATCACACTGGCCCCTTTGCTGTCTCTAGACCCCACGAGGCATTTTACTGCTTCAGGACATTTTTGCTTTCTGTTCCCTCTATCTGATTTACTTCCCTTAGTTCCCTACATGCCTAGTTGCCTCACTTACTTCAGGTTTTACTCCAAACTCATCTTTTCAAAAACACTCTTGGCCACATTCTCTAAAACTTCACAACCACTAACCTTTCCACAACCCAGCCATTTCATAGATCTCTTTTTACTTTAGTTTTCACCTTCGCACTTACCACAAACATACATTTATTTGTTTTCCTTATTTAATGTCTGTCTCTCCCACTAGTATGAGGGAGGAATTTAGTCTGTTTGCACCTTAATATGTTCCCAGTGTGTAGAATAGTGCCTGGTATTGAGAAAGATGCTCAACCTCATTTGTAATCAGAAACATGGGTACCAAAACTGTGAGAAAAATTCCCACACTTATCGGACTGGCAAAACTTCAGTCTGTCAAATGATGGAAGGCTTAAGAGCTCCCACTGGCAGTCCTGAAAATTGGAAAGTTACTTCAGAAAACTAGAATATCAGCATGATTTATAATTTGGGAAATATATATATATATATATATACACACATATATATATACACACATACATACATACATACAATGCATATATATGTATACACGCACACAATTATATATATGGATATATCCACTACTCATCTGTTAGTTGTGTCATTTGCATATACCCAAAACCAAACCAAACTCACTGCTGTCGAGTTGGTTCTGATTCACAGTGACCCCTCCTTAGGTTTCCGAGGCAGTATCTCTACGGAAGTAGATTGCAGTCTTCCTTCTGAAGAGTGGCTGGTGGGTTTGAACTGCCGGCCTCCTGGTTAGTAGTCAAATGCCTTAGGCAGTATATAGCAGATTGTTAATGAGTCTTCCTCCAATACAATTTCCACACAGCCTACCTTCTCATATTATTTGCTCAGCACACAGACTGAATAATAATTGCAGTGAAAGGATACAAACCTGATGCACGTCCTTCCTGATATCAAACTATGCAGTATCCCCTTGTTCTGTTTGAAAAACTGTCTTTTGGTCTATGTACAGTTCCCCACATTCTGCAATTCCCATTCTTCTCAATGTTATCCATAATTTATTATGATCCATGCAGTTCAATGCCTTTGCCTAGTCAATAAAACCCATCTGGTAGCATAGTGCCTAAGGCACTTGACTGCTAACCAGAAGGCTGGTGGTTCAAACCCACTAGCCACTCCTTGGAAGGAAGGTTGGGCAATCTACTTCCATAGTGATACTGCCTCAGAAACCCAAGGAGGGGTCACTATGAGTCAGGTCCTGCTCGATGGCACATAACAACAACAACAAACATCTTTCTGGTATTCTTTGCTTTCAGCCAAGATCCACCTGATCTCAGCAATGATATCCTTCATTTCATATCTTCTGAATACAGCTTGAATTTTTGGCAGTTCCATGTCAATTACTGCTATAACCATTTTTGAATTATCTTCAGCAAAATTTTACTTTTTTGTGGTATTAATGATATTGTTCAATAATTTCCACATTCTGTTGAATCACCTTTCTTTGAAAGGCACAAATATTGATCTCTCCTGGTCAATTGGACAGATAACTGTCTTCTATTTTTTTTTGGGATAAATGAATGAGTGCCTCCAGTACTGCATCCATTTGTTTAAACATCTCAATGGGTATTTTATCAATTTCTTGAGCCTTGCTTTTCTCCAGTTCCTTCAGTGTAGCTTGGATTTCTTCCTTCAATACCTTTGGTTCTTGATCATGTGCTACCTCCTGAAATGGTTGAACTTTGACCTTTTTTTTTTTTTTTTTTTTTGGTAGAGTGACTGTATTCCTTCCTTTTTGATGCTCCTTGTGTTGTTCAATATTTTTCCCATAGAATCCTTCAGCATTGCAACTTGAGGCATGGTTTCCTCACTTCTTTTAGCTTAAGAAATGCTGAGCATGTTCTTCCCTTTTGTTTTTCAAATTCAGGTCTTTGCACATTTCATTGTAATACTTTGGCTTCTCAAGCTTCCCTTTGAAATCTTCTGTTCAGCTCTTTCATTTCATCATTTCTTCCATTCATTTAGCTACTCCCCATTCAAGAGCAAGTCTCAGGGTCTCTTTTGACATCCATTTTGGTCTTTTCTTCCTTTCTTGTCTTTTTAATGACCTTTTGCTTTCCTCACGTATGATGTCCTTGATGTCATCCCACAACTTGTTTGGTCTTCTGTCATTGGTGTTCAATGTGTGAAATCTGTTCTTCAGATGGTCTTTAAATTCAGGTGGGAGATACCAAATTATTCATATACTGAATTATTCATATTCAAGTACAAAAGAGCCAAAATATATTCATATTTTGCTCTTATGTACTTGTCTTAATTTTCTTCTACTTTCACTTGGTCTTACGTATGAGCAATTGAAAGTCTGTTCCACAATCAGCTCCTGGACATGTTTTGACTGATGATATTGAGCTTTTTCATCACCTCTCTCCACAGATGTAGTTGATATGATTCCTGTGTGTTCTATCTGGAAAGATCTAAGTGGCAGCGTGTATAGTTGCCACTTATGTTGTTTAAAAAAGATATTTGTAATGAATAAGTCATCAGTGTTGCACAATTCTATCATGTGATCTCTGGTGTCATTTCTGTCACCACTGATGTTTCCAACTTTTGCATTCCAATCACCAGTAATTATCAACACATCTTGATTGCATGTTTGGTTAATTTCAGACTGTAGTTGGTAAAAATCTTCAGTTTCTTCATCTTTGGCTTTAGTGGTTGGTGCATAAATTTGAATAATAGTAATATTAACTAGTCTTCCTTATTGGCATATGGATATTATTCTATCACAGATAGCAATTTACTTCAGGATAAATCTTGAAATGTTCTTTTTGATGATCACCATTCTTCTTCAATTTGTCATTCCTGGCATAGTAGACCATGATTGTCTGATTCAAAATGGCTAATACTAGCCCATTTCAGCTCACGAATGCCTACAATACTGATCTTTTTGTGTTTCATTTCATTTTTAACAACTTTCAATGTTCTTAATTCATACTTTATGCATTCCATGTTCTGATTATTAATGAAGGTTTGTGGTTGTTTCTTCCCATTTTGAGTCATGTCCCATAAGCAAATAAAGGTCCCAAAAGCTTACCTCCATTCATATCATTAAGGTTGACTCTACTTTGGGAGGCAGCTCTTTGCCAGTCATATTTTGACTGTCTTCCAACCTAAGGGGTTCACCATCTGGCACTATATCAGAAGATATTTAACTGCAATTCATAAGGTTTTCAGTGGCCATTTTTTTCAGACCTTTCTTGTTGTTGTTATGTGCCTTCAAGTAGGATCCGACTCATAATGACCCCTCCTTGGGTTTCCGAGTCACTATCACTATGGAAGGAGATTGCCCAAGCTTCTTTCTAAGGAGTGGCTGGTGGGTTTGAACCTCCAGTCTTCTGGTTAGCAGTCAAGTGCCTTAGGCACTACGCCACCAGAGCTCCCTCAGACCCTGCTAGTATTCAAAATACTGGTGGCATAGCTTCTGACCTCACAGCTAAGAGTCAAGCCATCACAGTATGACAAACTGACAGATAAGTGTATATATATATATATATATATATATATATATATATATATATATATATTCCAAAAACCAAACTCACTCCCATCAAGTTGATTCTGACTCATAGTGACCCCCATTGGGTTTCCTAGGCTGTAAATCTTTATGGAAGCTGACTACTTCATCTTTCTTAAGTGGAGCAGCTGGTGGGTTCAAACTATTGAACTTTTGACCTTTTGGTTAGCAGCCAAATGCTTTAACCACTATGCCACCAGAGCTCTCTCTCTCTCTCTCTCTATATATATATGTATATATATTCCTAGAGAAGTTTGCAAGCATTTGAACCTAGAGGTATGTACAAGGACATTTATTGATCATATGGTTCTTTTTCTTTATTTATACAGTGGATTGCATTGATTAATTTTCTAATGTTGAACCACTCTAGTGATCCTGGTATGAATCTCACTTGATCATGATGTATAAATTTTTTTGATATGTTGCTGAAATCTGTTGGTTAGAATTTTTTATTTGACACATTGAATAACTGTTATAGAGGTTAGGATTTACAACACATATTATTTGTGGGACACAATACAATCTATAACACATGTCACTAGCTATTCTTATTGAGTCAAACAAGGAAACATTAAGTATTTTCCTGCCCTGAGTAGTCCAAAGGCATAGCTAGCCACTTAGTTTCTCCCAGCTAATTATGCATACATGCTGTGGGAAGACCTACTTTAGTGTTGTGATCTGAGAAGATGCTTTGCAGTATTTTAATGTTTTTAAACTTACTGAGGCTTGTTTTGTGGCCTAACATATGGTCTATTCTGGAAAATGTTCCATGTGCACTGGAAAAGAAAGTACATTGTGCTGTTGTTGGGAGAAGTGATCTGTAGATGTCTATGAGGTCAAGTTGCTGTATTGTATTGTTTAATTCTTTCATGTCTTTGTTGACTTTCTTTATAGTTGTTCTATCTTTCATTGAAAGTGTTGTGTTAAAGTCTCCTACTCTTACTGTGCAGTCATCTATTTGTATTTTCAATTCTCTTAAAGTCTGATTTATGTATTTTGGGGCTTTTTCACTGGGTGTGTAGATATTTATTATGGTTATGTCTTCTTGTTCAATTGATCATTTAATCATTATATAATGTCCTTTCTTGTCTCTTACAGCTGTTTTTGTCTTAATATCTATTTTATCAGAATTTAATATTGCCACCCCTGCATTTTTTTTATTGCCACTTGTTTGATATATTTTTTCAACACTTGATTTTCAGTCTAGTTTTGTCTTCATTTCTAAGGTGAGTCTCTTGTAGACAGCATATTGATTAGTCATGTTTTCTTATCCAGTCTGCAACTCTCTGTTCCTTGAGTGGTGCATTTAATCCACTTATATTTAGTGAAACTTTTGACAAGTATGAATATATTGCTATTGTTTTGCTATGTCTTTTTTCATAGTATTGCTGATTTCTTTCTTCCACATAATTTTCTGTGCTGAGCTAGTTTTGTTTATGAATTTTGTTATCATTTCCTTCATTGTTATTGCTTTAGTATTTGCTAAATATTTGTGCCTCTCCTCTTTTTCATTTTGATGCAAATGTTTATTAATTTTCTTTGAGGTTACCCTGTGAATTATTATTTCTTCTCAAGTTTAAAACAGTCTATTCTAACTTGCAGTTATCTTGACTTCTTTACTATTTGGAAGTTCTAGATCTACACTATTTATTTCATCTTTCTGTTTTGTATTTGTCTTCATTTATTAATTGATGTATTTGTTTCCCTGCTAGCCTTGCAAATTTATTTCACTTTGGATACTTCTATAACTTTTTTGGTTTCTGGGTTATGCTGTCTTGTGTGTTAATCACTGGCTGTCTGCTGTCATTGGCGCTCTGTCTGAAGAACTCCCTTTAGCACCTCTTGTAAGGTTGGTCTGGTTTTACCAAATTCCCTTAATTTCTGTTTATTTGGAAATATCCTAATTTCACCTTCATATTTGTGGGACAATTTTACTGGGTGTATAATTCTTGGTCAATAATTTTTCTCTTTCAAGGTTTTATATATGTCATACCATTGCCTTCTCACGTGCTTGGTTTCTGCTGAGAAATCAGAGTTTATTATTACTGGTTGCCCTTTGTAGGTAATTTTTGTTTTTCCCATGCTGCTTTCAGGATTCTTTCTTTGTCTTTGGTTTTGGTGAGTTTTCTCATGATATGTCTTGGTGATTTTGTTTTGGGGTCTATCCTGTTTGTGGTTTGTTGAGCTTCTTGAATGGATATCTTCTTATCTTTCATCATAATAAGGAAGTTCTCTTCCAGCAAATCTTTGACAATTTTCCCTGGTTATTTAAAATTAAATTTTATTTTTTTTCCTGTCTCTTCTTGTTCTGGAATTCCAATCTCTTGCATGTTATTCCTCTGAATGGTGTCCCATATGAATCTCAGGCTTTCATCATTTTGTTTTCATCTTTTTTCTGTTTGATCCCTTAACAAAGTAGTATTAAGAGATGTTTGGGTTCTCCAGTGCCACTATACCAGATATACCACAAATGGATGATTTCAACAAACAGGGACTTAGTCTCTTACTGTTTAGGAAAATAGAAGTCTGAATTCAAAGTGCCAGCACTAGGGGCTGGTTGAAGGCCCCTCAACCTTGTGCTTCAGCTCTGCCTTTTGCTCCCAGCCCACTGAAGCTGGAGACATCTCTTCAGCCTGCTAAGACTGACAAACTCAATGTAGACAACTAAAATGGCACAGTCCCAAAATTATCAAGCAACATGGCAGGCTACTGCCAAGTCCAGAAAAAGTCTCATGATCAGCCAAAAACATGGCAAGACACCAAGATGAAGACTTGGCCAAATGCAGGATCCAAATGTGCCAAGAAGCTCAAAACTTTTCTCAAATCATCTTCTTATATGCTGGAAGCAGACCATATCCTTAAGGTAGCTACTCAGTTGCTCACAGTAGATTCCACTATGGAGTTGATTACCAGTCCCATAATGGAGAATAACTACAACCAGCTAGCCAGCCACTCAAAACCAGACCCAGCCAAGTTGACACATAACCTTAACTACCACAAGGGATTTGTCTTCAATCTCACAAATTCTGTCTTCCATTGATTTGATTCTATTCCTTTGCCTATTCAATGTGTTATCTATTTCTGAAATCTAAGTACTAATCTTCTGGATTTCTATCTGTTGTTTTTGTATGATTTCTAATTTTTCATTTATTTGTTTGTCAGTTTGTTCTTGTACCATTTTCTAAATTTGTTACAGAGTTTCATCTTTGTTTTCTTTTAATTTTGTCAGTATTTTCTTTCCTCTATCTCTCTATCAGCTGGATAGAGATATCCAATATTCAATATCCAAAATATAACTCTTTTGAATTCCTTATCAGGCAGTTCCAATGCAGCTTCTTCCTCAGAGAGGTTCTCTGTATCTTGTTCCCTTGTTTGTTCTAATTTACCTTGCTTCTTTGTGTGAACTGGGCTGGTCAGTTGTCTCCAAGACATTGTGATGTCACTGTATTTCTATTTCTACTATATTTGCTAGTTTGGCAGCACTTATGTACTTGTCACTTGTCTCCTGATGGGTGTTATAGAGGATGAGAGTGTGTGTACAGATCTCTATTAGCTGAAGAGCAATTAAGGGAAGTTGAGCTGGTCCTGGATGCTGTCTGTTATTACTAGTTGGTGCAGAAGCAGTTTTGGCACTCACTCAGTGGGTGGGGCTTCAGGAGGTTTATATGTGGTTGTGTTGTGTTGGCATAGTTGCTGTCTCCCATCCTGTTAAACAAAAAAAGGAAAAAAAGAATAGAAACAATAGAATAAAAAACAGAAGCCACAAAAAGAGCAAAATCACACACACACAAAAGGCAATAAATGAAAAGAATTAAAAAAAAAAAGATAAAAGAAAGACAAAGAGTGAAAAATTCACCACAATATCTGGGAAGGGGGAATAAGAGCAAGAGAAAAAGAATAATTAATAAAAAATGAAAAAAAGAAAAATAAGGGATGGGAAGAACAAAAAGAGAGAGAGAGAGAGAGAGAGAGAGAGAGAGAGAGAAAAGGGAACCAGGAAAAGAAGGAGGTTAAAAAAAAAAAAAAAGAAAAAAAAATTTAAACCAAACAAATAAAAACAAAACTGTGGGTGGGAGGGAGCTGGGCAATAGACTCTCTTTCTGCTGGCCAGGCAGTCAATGGGAAGTAGGGCACCTAGTCCTGCTACTAGTCCCTGCCTTCCCAGAAGGACAGTGCACCTGATCTCTGAAGAGTTCCTATTGACCAAGAATATGCTTGGAGGCAAGGTATCTGGACCTTGAAAAACTTCCTGCCAGCCAAAATATTAGTGGGAGCAAGGTGCTTATTTTCAGAGGGAATTCCTGTCTGCTTAAAATGTGGCTTGGGGTAGGTTGTCTGGTCTCAGAAAATGTTCCTGCTCTCCCAAAAGGCAGCTTAGCTCAGGGCTCTTACTACCAGAAAAAGTTCTTGCCATCCCCAAAGAGGGGCTTAGTGGAGGGCACCTGGACCTAGCAAAAGTTCTCGTCAGTCCAAAATACTGCATGGAGCAGGGCGGCTAATCACAGTGCTAGTTCTTATCTACTCATAAGTCAACTAGGGACAGGGCACTTGATTTCAGACTAGTTCCTGGTGATCCAGGCAGTGTGTGTGGGCAGGGTTCCTGGACCCAGAAAAAGTATTTGCCAATCCAGAAGATGATTGAGAGCAAGGTACTTGTTTTTAGAGAGAGAGTTCCATCCAGTTCAAAAAGCAATTATGGGAAAGGGTTGTGGACTGAGATAAAATTCCTGCTGTTTCCAAAGGTACCTGGGAGCAGGTTTCCATTCCTAGAAAAAAAGTCCCTTCCATCCCAAAAGCCTGCTGCATGTAGGGTATTTGATCTCACAAAAAATTTCCACTGGCCCAAAAGGTAGCTGAGAACAGTAGTGCTGGGACCAGTTCCTGCCTGCCCAGAAGGTAACTGGTTGCAGGGCACCCAGACTGGGATGGAATTCCTGCCAGTCTAGAAGGTGAGTGGAGGTAGGGATGACCACACCTTTGTTCATCAAGTGGGTGTGGGGTAAAAGGGTAACAAGGGGAATATAACACTTTTCTAGTTGTCAGCTTCCAGCACTGTTGCCTGTGCTGTCCTTGGCAATTAGAGCCTATTCTTAGGTGGCTGCCTGGATCAGAACACTGGTTGCAAATATTTAAAATGATTGTGCTGCTTTCTAATATTCAAAATGGCCACACCTTCAGGACAACTGACAGTCCACAGCTCTGATTGTCTCCTTTTTCACTGTTTTCTTCTCTAGTTGTGAGCCACCAGTGTAGCTGCCCATACAGTCCTAGGTAAGCAGAGCCGATTCTTAGGTTGCTGCTTGGATCAGAACACCACTTGTAAATATTTAAATTGGCTGTGCTGTCAGGGCAGCCAACAGTCTGCAGCCCCATTTGTCTCTTTATTCACTGTTTTCATTCAGGTTCTTCTACTTGGTATTTAATCCCCTTTTTTATCCTTCCCTAAAAAGCTCAGGGTTCCAGGATTATCTTCTGCATCTGTTTCAATTGGTGTCTTGTTACTTTGTTGCAGAGGCTCTGTGCAGTGTGTTTGCTTATTCTGCCATCTTTCCAGAAGTCCTTTTACATCTATATTCATAAGGGATATGGGTCTATAATTTTCTTTTATTGTGATATCTTTATCTGGTTTAGATGTCAAGGTTCAGTTATGCTCTGTCTTCTTTTATATTTTTCAAGAGATTGAGTAGGATTTGTGTCTATTGCTCTCTGAAATTGGGAAAATTGTCTAGTGTAGCTATTTGGTCCTGTTTTTTTTTGGCAGTTTTTTGATGACCTCTTCAGTCTCTTATTTTGTAATGGGTCTGTTTAAAGTTTCTACCTCGTTTGTGTTAGCTTGGGTAGGAAGTGTGCTTCTAGGAATTTGCCCATTTCATCCAGTTTTTCAAATTTGTTGGAGTATAATTTTTTATAGTAATCAGTTATGACCTTTATTTCTGTTGGATTGGTTGTAATGTTATCAATTTCATTTCTTGATTTGGTTAATTGCCTCTTATCCGCCCCCCCCCCCCGTTTATCAATCTAGTCATCGGTTTGTCTATTTTGTTGAACTCTTCAAAGAACCAGCTTTCAGTTTGTTGATTATTTATATTCTTTTTCTATTTCATTTATTTCTTCTCTAATCTTTATTATTTCCTTTTTCTGGTATCTTTAGGTTTCTCTTAATCTTCCTTTTCTATCTGTCCAAGTTGATTTAAGTTAATGATTTTGGATATTCTATTTTAATGTACACATTTATTGTTATGAATTTCCCTTTGAGTACTACTTTTGCTGTGTCCCAAAGGTTTCGATAGGGTGAGTTTTCATTTTCGTTTTATTCTAGGAATTTCTTAATTTCAAATTTGATTTATTGTATGACCAATACCTTTTTTTTTTTCATAATGTATCATTTAGCATCCATGTATTTATTAATTTTCCATGTATTTCCTTTTGTTGATTTGTAATGTCATACCATTAACATGATAAAAAGAGAACATATTGAAGTTCTCCAGGATTTCATATTGCTTGAATGAAAAATCAACACACATGTAAGCAGCTGTCAAAAAATGAAATGGCATATTGTATTGGGCAAATCTGCTGCAAAAGACCTCTAAACAAAAACAAACTCAAGGTTCCAGCAAGATGGCAGAATAGGCAGGCAAGCTACATAAACCCTCTGCAACAAAGCAATGATAAACCAATTCAAACAGACACAAATGTTCCTGGAACCCTGAGCTTTGAAGGGAAGGATAAAGAAGTGGATTAAATGCCAACTAGTAGAAGAACCTGAATGAAAACAGTGAGTAAGAAGACAAATGGAGTGGTAAGCTCTCAAGTGTCCTGAAGACACAGCCATTTTGAAAATTTCCCTAAGAATTGGCTCTGCTCACTAAGGACTGCATGAACAAGGACTGTACTGGTGCTTGCCAAACAGAAAGGGAAAAAGAGAAGAAGGAGACAAACAGACTTGTAGACTGCTAGTGGCTGTCCTGAGGATGCAGCCATTTTGAATGTTTGCAAGTGATGGGCATGGCCATTTTGAATATGTGCAAATGGCGTTTTTCTCTGGACAGCCACCTAAGAATAGGTTCCACTTGCTGAGGACAACATGGGCAATCGCACTGGAGGCTGATGATTAGAGAGGTGTGATAGTCCCCTTTTTACTCTTATACCCCACAACCTCTTGGTGAGCAGAGGTGTGGTGATCCCCCACCTTCAACCACCTTCTTCACCTGCAGGAATTACATTGTGGTCTGTGCCCTGATAGAGCCTGGGTTCTGTACCTCACCCCTCACAGTTTTGTTTTTGTTTGTTTGTTTTCAAGTCATTCTTTTCATATTCCCTTTCTTTCTTTCTTTTCTTTTTTTCCTTTTCCCTTTTCCTGGTTACCCCCTTTTTTTTTTCCTTTCTGTTGGTTCTTCCCATCCTATGCTTTTCATTTTGAGTTTTCCCATTTTTTTCTTTCACTCTTGATCTTTTCTCTCATTCCTCCTTCCCCAGATATTGTGGCTTCTTTTTCTTCCTCATTATATTACTTTTATACTTTAAAAATGTATTTTGAAGATTTTTCTTCTCATTTATTGTGTGTGATTTTTTGCGATTGTTCTGGTTTGTTTATGTGGTTTGAGCTTTTTGTTCTCTTGCTTTTATTCTTATTTATTTATGTATTTTGTCTAACTGAGTAGGAGACAGCAACAGTTCAAATATAACACAACTATACCTGTACCTCCTATAGCCCCATCCACTGAATGAGGGCCACCATTTGCTTTTGCACCAACTGACCAATGATAGATGGTGGCTAGTACCAGCCCAACTCACCCTCAACTGCTCTTCAGGAACAGCTAACGGAGATCTGTGCACATATTCTCATTCTTTATCACACACACCAGGAGACAGGTGGTGAGTGCCTAACTGATAACAACTAGCAAATGGTGGAGCATGGTACCTTACTCACACAGATATATCAAAACAAAATAAAGGAAAAAAAATCTTGGATGAATCACTGTAACATGCAGCCACTAGTTAAACATAAATAAAACACCACAATGTTTCAGAGACAACAGACAATCACAGTCCACACAAAGAAGCAAGATAAAGTAGTTGAAACATGGGCCCAGCATGCAAAGTCAGAAAACATCCCTGAGGAAGAAGCAGCATTGGAACTCCCTCAAGAAATTAAAAATAATTATATTTGGGTACCTTCAATGGATTAAGAGACAGATCAAGGAAAACATTGACAACACTCTAGAACCATTTAAAGCAATATGAGAACAAACTGACAAAATAAAAAATTTAAAATGATACAAAAACACCAAATAGAAATTCAGAAGATTAATACTATTATTTCAGAAATAGATAAGACATTGAAGGGGCAAAGGAGGAGAATCAAATCAATGGAAGACAGAATTAATGATATTGAAGACAAGTACCTCAATACTACTTTGTTAAAGGATCAATTAGATACAAGATCAAAACAAAATGAAGAAACCTAAGATTCATGTGTGATACCATCAACAGGAATAGCCTATGTATGATCAGAATTCCAGAACAGGAAGAGACAAATAAAACCACAGAGAGAAATTTTGAAGAGTTGTTGGAAAAGAATTTCCCTAATGTGATGAAAGATGAGAATATATCCATTCAAGAAGTTCAATGAAACTCAAAGAGGATAGACCCAAAAGAAAATAACCAAGACATATCATAATAAAACTCACCAAAACCAAAGACAAAGAAAGAATACTGAAAGCAGCACAGGAAAAATTAAAAGTTACCTACAAAGGGCAACCAATAAGACAAAGCTCTGATTTTTCAGCAGAAATCATAAAGAAAAGAAGATCATGAGATGATATGTATAAAACACTGAAAGAAAAAAAAAAAGTACAACAAAGGATTATATACCCAGCAAAATTGTTCTTCAAATATGAGGGTGAAATTAGGACATTTCCAGGCAAGTAGAAATTAAGGGAATATGTTAAAACAAGACCAACCGTACAAGAGATGCTAAAGAGAGTCCTTTAGACAGAGAAGTACAACAGCAAACAACAACTGATGATTAATACATGTGATAACATAAACCAGAAACAAACACAGTTATAGAAGTATCCAAAGTAAAATAAGCTTACGAGACTATAAACAAGGAACCAGAGACATCCATTGGTAAATGGGGACAACTACAAACAAAAAAGAGGGAATAAATAGTGTAGTTACAAAACTTCTAAATGGAGAGGAAGTCAAAACAACTGTGAGATAGAACAGACTGTTCTAAACTTGGGAAGAAAATAATAAATCACAGGTAACCTCAAAGAAAAATAATAAACCTTTGCATAAAAATAAAAAAGAGGACAAGCCAAATATTCAGCAAATACTAAAACAATAGCAATGAAGGAGATGATATCATGATTCATTAACAAAATGAGCTCAGCACAAAAAATTATATGGAACAAAGAAATCAGTAATGGCATGTGAAAACACATAACAAAATGATACTGATAAATGCATACTTGTTTATAATTACATTGAATGTAAATGGATTAAATGCACCACTTAAGAGATGAAGAGTTGCAGACTGGAAAAGAAAACATAACCCATCAATATGTTGCCTACAAGAGCCTCACATTAGACGCAAAGACAAAAATAGACTAAAAATCACAGGTTGGAGAGATATACCAAGCAAATGGCAACCAAAAAAGGGCAAGAATGACAATACTAATATCTGATAAAATAGACTCTAAGACTAAGATGACCATAGATACAAGGAAGGACATTATGTAATGATTGAAGGATCAATTGAACAAGAGGATATAACCATAATAAATATCTATGCACCCAATGAAAGAGCCTCAAAATACATAAATCAGACTTTAACAGAATTGAACAGATAGATGACTCCGCAGTAATAGTACGAGACTTAAATACACCACTTTCAATGAAATATAAAACAACTGAAAAAAAACTCAACAAAGATGCTGAGGAAATAAACAATATTATCAATCAATTTGACCTTACAGACATCTACAGAAAACTTCACCTAACAAGTGCAAAATATATATTCTTTTCCAGCACACATGGAACATTCTCCAGGAGAGACCATATGTTAGGCCACAGAGCAAGCTTCAATACATTTAAAAACATAGAAATACTGAAAAATATCTTCTCAGATCACAATGCTATAAAATAAGAAATCAACAATAAGAAGACCTGTGGAAAAAGAGAAAACACATGGAAACTGAATAACACCCTCCTCAAAAACCACTGGGTAATAGAAGAAATAAAAAGTGAAATTAAATATTCCTTGAATCAAATAAGAGTGAAAACACAACACACCAAAATTTTGGGACATAGCAAAAGCAGTGATCACAGGGCAATTTATAACAATAGATGCACACATCAAAAAAGAAGAAAGAGCCAAAATCAACACCTTAACCCAACATCTCCAACAATTAGAAAACAA
>NW_006921604.1:507024-510182 GCF_000298275.1 Orycteropus afer afer | reverse complement strand
TTGGGCAATCCTACTTCCGTAGTGATACTGCCTTGGAAACCCAAGGAGGGGTCGCTATGAGTTGGGGCCGACTTGATGGCAAATAACAACAACAACAACAACCAGGAGGCTGGCGATTCAAACCACCAGCCACTCTTTGGAAGGAAGATTGGGCAATCTACTTCCATAGTGATGTTGCCTGAGAAACTCAAGGAGGGGTCGCTATGAGTCAGAGACTACTCAACAATACACAACAATATTAACAAGCATTAGAGAGATGCAAATCAAAACAACGTGAGATACCATCTCATCCCAGCATTAATAGCAAAGTTCAACAAGACAGAAAATAACAAATGCTGGTGAGGATGTGGAGAGATTGAGACTCTCATACACTGCTGGTGGGACTGTAAAATGATACAACTACTTTGGAAATTGGTATGGTGATTCCTTAAAAAGTGGGAAATAGAAATACCATTTGATCTAGCTATCCCATTGCTAGGTATATATCCTGAAGAAGTAAGAGGCAGAACATGAATAGATATATGCAGACTCATATTCATGCAGCACTATTCACAATAGCAAAGATATGGAAACAACCTAAGTGCCCATCAACCAACGAATGGGTAAACAAACTGTGGTACATACACACAAGGGAATACTCTAAACTAAACTCACTGCCGTTGAGTTGGATCCGACTCATAGTGACCCCTCCTTGGGTTTCTGAGGTGGTATCACTACAAAAGGAGCTCTGGTGGTGTAGTGCCTAAGGCATTTGACTGCTAACCAGAAGGCTGGCAGTTCGAACCCACCAGCCACTCCTCAGAAGGAAAGTTGGGCAATCTACTTCCATAGTGATACTTCCTCAGAAACCCAAGGAGGTCTCGATATGAGTCAGATCTGACTCGATGGCAATGTGTTGTGTTGTTTGTTGTATCACTACAGAAGTAGATTTCCCAACCTTCCTTTTGAGGAGTGGCTGGTGGATTTGAACCTCCAGTCTTCTGGTTAGCAGTCAGATGCCTTAGGCACTATGCCACCACTATGCTACTAGGCAACCCTAAAGAACAATGTATAATCTGCAAAATACCACATAATGTGGATGAACTTGGAGGACATTATGCTGACTGATATAAGTCAATCACAGAAGGATAAATATTATATAATCCACTACTATAAAAAGTCAAGGAAGGGTTTATACATGGGTGGAAACTTTATTGGTTACCAGGGATAGGAGGGGAAGGGAAAATTCTTAGATAGGTTGGAAAAAAAAAAAAAAAAATATATATATATATAGAAACCAAAGGTTATTAGTGGTTACCAGGGGTAGGAGGGAGTGAGAAAGGTGAAGCTTCTGTTTGGGAGGCATTGAATTTGTTCTAATTGTGGTAGAATATTTTGGAAAAGGATAGCAATAGTGGTGATACAACATGAACAATGTCATCAATGTCCTCGTGCTGTAAATGTGGAAGTTGTTATGTTGGCAAATGTCTTGTTGGGTATGTTTTCACAACAATAAAAGTAAACAAATAAAAAACAAACTCACTGCTGTTGAGTCGATTCTGCCTCATAGCGACCCTCACTTGGTTTCCAAGACTGTAAATCTTTACAGAATCAGACCTCCTCATCTTTCTTCTGCAGAATGGCTAATGAGTTTGAACCACCAATCTTCTGGTTAACAGCCAAATGCCTTAGCAACTGCACCACCAGAACTCTTTAAAAGACCTCTGTAAGGTGTTAAAAATCAAAGATATCGGCTTGAGAACTAAGGTATGCCTGACCCAAGCCATGGCATTTTCAGTAACATCTTATGCATGTGAAAGCTGGACAATGATTAAGTAAGACCAAAGAAGAACTGGTGCATTTGAATTATAGTGTGTGTGAAGAATATCTATGCACTGTGGCTTGCCAAAAGAATGGGCACATCTGTCTTGGAAGGAATACAACCAGAATGTCCCTTAGAAGGTGTTCTAGTTACCTAGAGCCGCTCTGACAAGAATATACCACGAATGGGATGGCCTTAGTAAACAGGAGCTTATTCTT
Organism: Orycteropus afer afer; assembly: GCF_000298275.1. Lineage (NCBI taxonomy): Eukaryota > Metazoa > Chordata > Mammalia > Tubulidentata > Orycteropodidae > Orycteropus > Orycteropus afer. The sequence goes on along the minus strand of NW_006921604.1, from coordinate 508,163 downwards.
ATAATTTGGAGGCTTTAAGTCCAAGTTCAAAGCACCAAGCTCTAGGGGCTGGGTGAAAGCCCCTCAACCTTGGGGTCCAACTCTGCCTCCTGCTCCTGGCCAACTGGAGCTAGAGGCATTTCTTCGCTTGGACAGCTGCTGGCTGCTGAGGCTGAGAAGTCCCAAGGTTGACAAATAAAAAGGCACAGTTCCGATGTTACCAAACCACATGGCAGGCCATTAACTTAATTCCATTGTTAGTCCCAAAGTTGGCAGAGCATAGTAGGCTGCTGAGCAATGACACAGCTACATTCAGGGTCCAAGCGTGCCATAGGCTAGAGACCATTCTCAAAGCTTCTCCTTAAATACAGGAAGCAGATCACATTCTCAAAGGCAGCTACTCAGCTGCTTGTGGTAGATCCCACCATGGAGCTGATTGCCAGTCTCATCATGGGGAATAACTACCACCAGCTGCCCAGCCACTCAACCAGGCCCAGCCAAGTTGAAGCACAAACATAACTACCACAGAAGGGATGATGGCAAGACTTCATCTCATTTCCTTTGGACATGTTACTAGGAGGGATCAGTTCTTGGAGAAGGACATGATGCTTGAGAAATAGAGGGTCAGCAGAAAAAAGTGAGACCCTCAACAAGACAGATTGGCACAGTGGCTGCAACAATGAACTCAAGCATAGCAGTGATTGTGAGAATTGGGCAACATTGGCCGTTGTTCACTGGTCGACTATGAGCTGGGACCGACTCAATGTCACCTAACAACAACGACCATGCATATTACATTACACAACTTGCAATTGCAAAAACATTTAACATACAAACCAGTTAACATATATCATTAATATATTAATCTATTCCTGTTTTGCTCCTCTCTCTCCCATTTCTTTTGGTGAGTCTCCATTAAGATCATTGTACATCACATGTCTGATAGGTTTAGTTTGTGGTTCTTTCTTTTTTTTTTTTAAATTTTATTTTGATTTGGGTGAAGATTTACAGAGTAAATTCATTTTTCATACAGCAGTTCACATAATATACTTTGTCTCATGTCACTGACCAAAATTTACAATGCAACAGCTCCCCTCCCACTTCCTCCCCATAGTTACCTCTTCCCAGTGTCCATCCCTCCATACTCTTCTGCGCCCTGA
>NW_006921604.1:490441-495748 GCF_000298275.1 Orycteropus afer afer | reverse complement strand
GTCTGTTCCACAGTCAGCTCCTGGCCTTGTTTTGGCTGAAGATATTGGGCTTCTCCATTGCCTCTTTCCATAGATTTAGTGGATCTGATTCCTGTGTATTCTGTCTGGTGAAGGCTACTTGTATAGCCGCTGTTAAAGAAAGCAAAAATCATCACAATTGGACCAATAAGTAGCATCATGATAAATGGAGGAAAGATTGAAGTTGTCAAAGGTTTCATATTACTTGGTTCTACAATCAACACCAATGGAAGCAGCAGTCAGAAAATCAGATGGCATATTGCACTGGGAAAATCTGCTGCAAAAGGTCTTGTTAAAGTGCAAGAAAGGAAAAGTGTCTCTTTGAAGGCCAAGGTGTGCCTAACCCAAGCCATGGTATTTTCAACAACCTCATTTGTATATGAAAGCTGGACAATGAATAAGAAAGACCAAAGAAGAGTGGATGCTTTTGAGTTGTGTTGTTGAAGAATACTAAAAATACCATGGGCTGCCAAAAGAATGAACAAATCTGCCCTGGAAAAAGTGCAGCCGGAATACTCCTTGAAAGTGAGAATGGCCAGACTTTGTCTCACCTATTTTGGTCATGTCGTCAGAAGGGACCATTCCCTGGAGAAGGATTATATGCTTGGCAAAGTGGAGGGTCAGCGAAAAAGGAGAAGGCCCTCAAGGAGATGGAGTGAAACAGTGCAATGACGGGCTCAAGTACAGCAGGGATCATCAGGCTGGCACAGGACTGGGCAATGTTTCAATCAGTTATACATATGGTCGCTATGAGCCGGAGCCCACTGGAGGACACCTGACAACTTGCACACTTGATGTCATATAAGGAGCTCTGGTGGCGCAGTGCCTAAGGCATTTGACCGCTAACCAGAAGGTTGGCAGTTCAAACCTACCAACTACTCTGGGGAAGGACAACTGGGCAGTTTACTTCTGTAAAGATTTTCTGCCTCAGAAGCCTGGTGGGGGTCACTGTGAGTTGGAATTGACTCTATGGCAGTGAGTTTCTTGATTTTGATACTGTATTGCTTGTGGAACTAAACTATTGAGTTTATTCCTTGAAAATATATATTTGGTCTCTATATTTTTGTCCTATTGTGTGTTTTTTAGAGGCCTCTTTTTTTCTCTTTATTTTACAATTTATTTATTTCCCACATACAGACTTGACTGTCCATTTAATGTTCTTTCTTTCCCATTTGGAGACTCCCTTAAATAATGCTTGCAGAACTTGTCTGATAGTAGCATATACTCAAAGTATCTTTTTATTTGGAAAGGTCTTGATTTTCACCTCATTTTTGAATGACAACTTGCTGGATAAGGAATTCTTGGTGAGCAATTGTTTTAATTCAATATTATATATATATTGCTCCATTGTCTTCTACTTTCTAGAGTTTCCAGGGGAGAAATATACATTAATTCCTACGATGGACATTTGATAGGTTATATTGTGTGTTTCTCTTCCTGATTCTAATATTCTCCTTTTTTTCTTTGGTTTTTAGAAATTTTATTGGAATGTAATGTGGGTGTACCTCTTTGTGATTCTTCTAATTGGACTTCCTATATCTTCCTGTATTTGCAGGCTTAGTTACCTTTCCAGATCTGGGAAATTCTCTGTGATTACCTCTTGGATAATTCTATCTATGCCTTTATTATTATTGTGGTTCTCTGTAATTCCAATAACTATAATGTTAGATTTTAATCGAATCCCATATTTCCATTTGACTTTGTTATCTTTCTTTGTTCTTTTCCCTTATTTCTCTTAACACTTAGTAAGTTCAGTTACTCTGTTTTCTAGTTCATTTATTCTATCTTATTTCTGTCCGATTCTGAAATACCTGTTGGATATTTCTCTTGCATTATGTAATTCAGTTATTTTATTCTTCAGTTCCAGTAAATCTCTCTTTTTGGTATTTTCAATTTTTTTCTTTACCTCCATTAGTTTGTGTTCTGTGGTTTTACGTTTTGTTTTCTTTAAATAAAGTTAACACTATTGACTGAAACTTTCCCGTTTTTTCCTTATCCTCATTTCTATAGGAGCAATTTAACCTTATTCACGTTTCTCCTTCTATTGTGATTTTGTTTATTTTAATATTTTTTTGTTGAACATTTAACAGTTAGATATCATTTTAAATTTTTTTTGATAATTTGAAATTCTAAATTTTCTGATTTGTTAGTTACCTCTGCTATCTTTTCCTAATTTCCACTAGAGGGCACTCTTGCATTTAGTTTTTGTTTTCCATCACTGAATCAGGCTGTTAGAAGCTTTATCTCTACTATTTTTCACTTCTAGGCTATTGCCACAGTTTTTCAGCATTTTGAAAAGTTTTCGGTTTCTGGGTTCTTATTCTGACTGGTTCTCTATAAGGCAGCTGACTTTGCTAGTGTGTTCCTCTGCCTTCTGTGGGTTTGGCTGTACCCCTGACTGTACTCCTGGGATTGGGTTCCTTCCCTTCCCTATGTAGGGCTACAGTGCTCTCTCTTTGTCTAATTGCACATGTGTGAGTCTTTTCTGCTGGCCATGAATAAGGATGGAAGTGATAGTGCTCAGCTTTCCTGAAGCAAGGCTGGTTGCACTTTATTGTCCTTCCCTCACAAGTGATCCTGTATAGTCTCTCCCATGATATATAGCTGCCAGCAGGGAGCCAGTAGTTTTCTGTTGTGTTGCTGATCTGATGTACTTTTCTCACCTTGGCTGAAGAATGGGCCCCGCAGATCTTCAGTGTATCTGAATACTAAAGACCATAGGCCTTAGGTCTTTGGAAGATTTAACTACACTCACTTGCAGCACCTTAGCCTCTCTGTGCCCCCACCCAACCATGTGGCCCATGAACTCCCACAGACAATCTGTGCCACCTTAATTGGATGCACCTTTCTCAGTTTATGTCTCATCCTATCTTCTTTGTTCAGGTTGCTACCCTCCTTGATCAAAAATGGCTGCAATGAGCCAAGTCCTTTGATGGCAGCAGCTAGAATCTCCTAGCTTCTTTGCCCACTCTGTTCCTCCTCTGCTGTGTTTCTGGGCTTACTTGACTCTCCAATACCTCAGCTGCCATCTGGAGATCTGATATCTCAGTCTGTGTTTGTTTCATTCATTGTTCAGTTGTCTACTAGTATTTTTATGTTAGCTTTAGACATGAAGTGTTTTATATTTTTCCATCGTCAAGCATACCTATGTTTCTTTAATAAATTTCTCTGTTTCCTGCCTTAGTTAGTGTGATGATTAATTTTATATGTCAGCTTGGCTAGGTTGTAGTTCTCAGTTGTCTGCATGAATACTAGTCTTGCTGTTGTTTCATAATATGATCTAATCCATTAACCAGTTGAAAAGAGTTTTCCTAGGGTGTGTTCTGCCTTCAGAATATAAATACATATTTTGGCACAACTTTATGCCATAGTCTTCATGCTACAGATCTTGGGACACAAACTTGCTTGTTGCCTGACCTACAAATTTCAGACTTACTACCTCCACACAATTGCATGAACCAATTCCTTGAAGTAAAGCATTCTGTCTATCTATCTATCTATCTACACACACACACACACACACACACACATCACTGCTTCTGTTTCTCTAGAGAACTCTGACTAACAAAGTTAGGGAAGTCCCCTCTGCATCTCTTTGTTCACTTTGCTTAGAAGGAGAAATCATTAGATGTGTGATTGTACACTGATTCATGGGGTATGACCAATGCTTTGTCTGGATGGTGAGAGACTTGTAAGGAACATGATTGGAAAATTGGTGACAAAGAGCTGTGGGGAAGAGGTTTGTAGTTAGACCTTTCTGAATGGGCCAAAGAAGTGAAGATATTTGTGTCTCATGTGAATGCTCACAAAAAGTGACCTTGGCAGAAAAGAATTTTAACAATAAAGTGGGTAGAATGGCACATTCTGTAGAAGCCAGTCATCCTCTTTTTCCTGCCAGTCCTGTTGTTACCCAATGGGCTCATAAACAAAATGGTCATGGTGGCAAGGATGGTGATTCTGAATGAGCTCAGCAACATGGACTGACACTGACCAAGGCTGACTTGGCTACAGACACTGCTGAGTGCCTAATCTGCTAGCAGCAGAGACCAACACTGTGTCCACTATATGGTACCATTCCTTGGAGTAATCAGCCAGCAAGCTGGTGGCAGATTGATTACACTGGATCACTTTCACCATGAAAAGGGCAGTGTTTTGTTCTTACTGAAATAGACACGTACTCTGAGTATGGAGTTGCCTTCCCTGAATGCAATGTTTCTGCCAAAACTACCATCTGCAGACTTAAAGAATGCTTTATCCGCTATCCTGGTATTCCATAAAGCATTAACTTGAATCAAGGGACTCACTTCACAGCAAATGAAGTGAGGCCATGGGCCCATGCTCATGGAATTCACTGGTCTTATTTCCCATCCTCCTGAAGCAGATGACTTGACAGAATGATAGAATGGCATAAATACACAATTATGGTGCCAGCTAGGTAGCAATACCTTGCAGAGTTGGGACACTGTTCTCTAGGAGGCTTTATATTTGCTAAACCAGTGTCAAATATATGGAAATATTTCCCTAGTAACCCAAATTCATGGCTCTAGAAACCAAGGATTAAAAATAGGAGTGGCACCACTCACTATTACCCTGAGTGACCCACTCCCAAAATTTTTGCTTCCTATCTCTGTGACCCTATGCTGTGTGGGTCTGGAGGTCTTATTGTCATAGGAAGGAATATGCCCACCTGGGACACAATAGTGATTCCATGGAACTGAAAGTTAAAAATGTCACTTAGCCATTTTGGACTCCTCATGCTTCTGGTTCAATAGGAAAGAATGGAGTTACTGTATTGTCTGATGTGATTGATCTCGATTATCAAGGGGAAATAAAATTGATACTATATAATAGAGGTAAAGAAGAACACGTCTGGAATACATGAGATTCCTTAGAATGTCTCCAAATACTTCCGTGTCCTGTGATTAAAGTCAATGAAAAGCTATAGCAATCCAATTGTGATATGACTACTAATGGCCCAGAACCTTCAGGACTGAAGGATTGAGTCACCACTCTGGGCAAAAAAAAAAAAAAAAAATGACCAGCTGAGATGCTTGCTGAAGGCAAATAGAATATACAGTGAGTGGTAGATGAAGGTGTTCTGAATACTAGCTATGACCATTGTGATAGTTGAAGATGTGTCAACTTGGCTGGACTCCAGTTGTGAGTGGTGGTTCCCATGATGGATCACATGACTGCGTTCTAAGCGGCCGGTCAGCCTAGGGGGAGTTTCCCCAGGGGTGTGGCCTACCTGCAATACTATCCCAGGGACAAACTGGAAGAACGGCATTC
>NW_006921604.1:469150-483678 GCF_000298275.1 Orycteropus afer afer | reverse complement strand
TATATATATATATATATATACTTTGCTGGTTTTTGTGTTTCTCTAGAGAACCCAATCCAACACAACCATGTGACCAGTTGCAGAAATGTGGACTTTGATTGTTATAAGTATTTATTTCTTGTATATATGCATCAAATACTTTTGTTTTGTTCAGTTATAAAATATAAGATATAAATGGAACTAGTGGATTTTCAGTTGTACTTATGTTAAATGTATCATGTTAGTTGTAAGTATGACTTTATAATAGTCTTTATTTAGACATTATTTATGGTTTAAGGAGATGTGTACAGGTGTCAAGTTGACAAGGGATGAACTATGATAGTTTAGGTTGTGTGTCAAGTTGGCTGGGCCATGATTGTAAGTGGTTTATCAGTTATGATGTAGACATCCTGAAATCTAATATAATGTAATCACCACCATGATGAGATCTGCTATGAGAAGATAATCAGTTCAAAGGGAATTTTCTCAGGGATGTGGCCTGCTTCCAATATATATATATGGATGGATGCTCTGGCAAAGATCTCTGGCTTTTTGCTTGATCTGGATCCTGTACATAGCTCATCACCATCTTACTTTTGATTCTTAATATTGAATCAGTGGCCTGGCATATTGCCTGCCAATGTTGGGATTGTTGCCTTCACAAACTGTGAGCTAATAGCTTGCAAACTTACCTGCTGATCTTGGATTCATGAGCCTCCAAAGCCTGTTGTATTGCCAGCCAATCTTGTGTTTGTCAGCCTCAGCAGCTATGTGAGTCAGGAGAAGCCTCCAGTTTGATGTCTGATCCATGGATTTGGGACTTGACAGCCTCTACAACAGCATGATCCATTTTCTTGAGTTAAATCTTTGTCTGTCTCTGTGCTTTACTGCTTTTTCTTCTCTAGAGAATCCAGTATAAGATAATAACAAAGATAGAATTTGGCACTGGAAGCGTGGGGTGCTGCTCTAACAGACACCTAACTTGTGGAAGCAGTTTTGGAATTGGGTGATGGGTAGAGGATGGAAGAGTTTTAAAACCATCCCCTACAACCAGCACCCTGAATTCAGAATTCTAGCCTTCTAAATGGTGAGATATCTCCACTCATCTGTCAGTTTGACTTACAGTGTTAGTTTGCAGTTGCTGTGATGCTGGAAGCTATGTCTCTGGTATTTCAAATACCACTCAAGCTGGACAGGTTTTAGTGGAGCCTTCAGACTAAGACAGACTAGGAAGAAGAAGATGGTCAGGTCCATTATGAAAAACTGGTGACTGAAAATCTTATGAATAGCAGTGAAACATTGTTGGATATAGTGCCAGAAGATGAACCCCTTAGGATACAAGGCACTCAAAGTAGGACTGGGGAAGAGCTACCTCCTCAAAGTAGAGTCAGCCTTAATGATGTGAATGAAGCAAACTTTCTGGACCTTCATTTGCTGATGTGGCATGACCCAAAATGAGAAGAAACAGCTGCAAATATCCATTAATAATCAGAATGTGGAATTTACAAAGTATGAAACTAGGAAAATTGGAAGTAGTAAAAAATAAAATGAAATAGAATGCATAAAGATTAATATCTTAAGTATTCATGAGTTGAAAAGGAGTGATATTGCCATTATGAATCAGAGATAATATGATCTGCTATTCTGGTGATGACAAAATGAAGAGGAATAGTATTGTGTTCATCACAAAAATGACATTTCAAGATTCATCTCAAAATACCATGCTGTCAGTCATAGGACAATATTCATACTCTTACTAGGAAGACAAGAATAATTCACTCACATTTGCCCATCAACTATTGAAGCCAAATATGAAGAAATTGAAGGTTTTTGACCAGCTTTTGCAGTCTGAAATTGACCAAACATGCAATCAAGATGTATTGATAATTACTAGTTATTAGAATGAGAAAGCTGGAAACAAAGAAGAAGCATTGGTAGTTGGAAAATATGACCTTGGTGAAAGAAATGATGCCGGTGATCACATAATAGAATTTTGCAAGACTTATTCATTGTAAGTATCTTTTTTTCAACAACATAGACAGCAACTATGCATGAAGACCTCACTGGAATAATTACACAGGAATCAAATAAACGATATCTGTGGAAAGAGACAATGGAGAAATTAATATTATCAATCAAAACAAGGCCAGGGGCAGACTATGGAACAGACCATCAGTTTCTCACTCATATGTAAGTTTAAGTTGAAACTGAAGAAAATTAAAACAAATCTAGGAGAACCAAAACACAACCTTGAGTATATCCCTCCTGAATTTAGAGACCAAATGAAGAGTTAATTTGACATCAGTGACCAAAGACCCATGTGTTGTAGGACATCATGCATAAAGAAAGCAAAACACCATTAAAAATACAGGCAAGGAACACAAGACCAAAGTCGATGTCAGAAGAAACTCTGAAATTTGCTCTTGAACGGAAAGCAGTGAAAGCAAATGGAATAAATGAAGCAGAGGAGCTGAACAGATTTCGAAGGGTAACTCAAGAAGCAAAGTAAAATATTATAATGAAATGGACAAAGACTTGGAGTTAGAAAACCAAAAGGAAAGAACACGCTTGACATTTCTCAAGCTGAAAGAACTGAAGAAAAATTTCAAGCCTTGAATGACAATACTGAAGGATTCTATGGGAAAAATATTGAATGATGCAGAAAGGATAAACAAATATGGAAAGAATACAGAGTCACTGTATGAAAATTAATTTGCTGACATTCCACCATTTCAGGAGGTAGAATATGATCAGGAACTGATGGTTTTGAAGGAAGAAGTCCAAGCTGCACTGAAAGTATTGGCAAAAAACAAGGTCTCTGGATTAATGAAATACCCAATGAGATTTTCCAACAAAATGATGCAGTGCTGAAAGTGCTCACTCATTTATGCCAAGAAATTTGGAAATGACTATCTGGCTAACTGATTGGAGGAGATCCATATTTTTACCCATTCTGAAGAAAGATGATTCAACAGAATGTGGAAATTATTGAGCCATATCATTAGTACCACACAAGTAAAATTTCACTGAAGATAATTTTAAAAATTGTTGCAGTAGCATATTGACAGGGAACTGCCAAAAACTCAAGCCAAATTCAGAAAAAGTTGTGGAATGAGGAATATCTTTGCTAATGTTAGATGGATCTTGAGTGAAGGCAAAGAATACCAGAAAGATGTTTCCCTGCATTTTCTTGACCATGCAAAAGCATTTGATTCTGTGGATCATAACAAATTATGGGTAACATTGCAAAGAATGGGAATTCCAATGCACTCAATTGTGCTCATGGGGAACCTGTACATAGACCAAGAGTCAGTCCTTCTAACAAAACAAGGGGATACTGAGTGGCTTAAAATCAGGAGAGGTGTGTATCAGGGTTGTATCCTTTTACTATACTTATTTAGTCTGTATACTAAACAAATAATGTCAGAAGCTAGACTATATGAAGAAGAGCGTGGCATCAGGATTGGAGAAAGAGTCATTAAAACTTGGGATATGCAGATGACCAACCTCGCTTGTTGAAAGTGAAGACTTGAAGCACTTACCAATGAAGATCTGAGACTACAGCCTTCAGTATAGATTACATTTCAACATAAAGAAAACAAAAATCCTCACAACTGCACCAATAAGCAACATCATGATGAATGGAGAAAAGATTGAGGTTGTAAAGGATTTCATTTTACTTGGATCCACAATCAACGCCCATGCAAGAAGCAGTCAAGAAATCAAATGACATATTGCACTGGGCAAATCTACTGCAAAAGACCTCTTTAAAGTGTTAAAAGAGCAAAGATGTTACTTTGAAGACTAGGTGCACTTGACTCAAGCCATGGTATTTTCAATAGCTTCATATGAATGTGAGAACTAGATAACAAATAAAGAAGACCCCAGAAGAATGAATGCATTTGAATTATGATGTTGGCAAAGAATACTGAATATAACATGGACTTCTAGAAGAATAAGCAAATATGTCCTGGAGAGTACAATTGGAATGCTCCTTAGAAGTGAAAATGGGCAGACTTCGTCTCTCATACCTTGGTCATGTTGTCAGAAGGGATCAATCTCTAGATAAGAATATCATGTTGGGTAAAGTAGAGGGTCAGCAGAAAAGGAGAAAACCTTCAGTGAGATGGGTTGACACAGTGGCTGGGATGATGGGCTCAAGCACGGCAATGATTGTGAGGATGACACTGCACTGGACATTTCATTCTGTTGTACATAGGGTCTCTATAAGTCAAGACTGATTCAATAGCATCTATCAAGAACAACTAACAAATAGTGAGAAAATAAATTCCTGTTTATTCAAGCTATCCACTTGTGGTATTTCTGTTACAGCAGCACTTGAAATGAAACTTTTTGTTTCATTTTGGAGTCTGAATTTGCAATGCATCTTAGGAAAAATATGCAGACATTCTACGACAATATTTCTTTGTTTGTGAAAAGCTATAGTTATTCAGGAAAAGAAACACAGAGCATTGTCTGAAGGTCCTCTATTCATTCCCCCATGACTGTACTTATTCCATCCCCTGCTCTCAGTTCAGCAGTGAGTGCTGGTTTGCATGAGTGAGGTAGAACACACATTGTTCTTGACCTCTGGAGCTTACTCTTTCCTAGAGCCTTATAAACCACAGTGTGATCCATGGACCAGCCTTATTAGTATCTCTTTAAGCTTATTAGAAGTGTAGAAACCCAAGGTCTGCCCCAGACTACTGAGCCATAGTGTGTATGTTGAGACAATTCTCAGGTGATATAAGTACAGAAATTGATAGTATGTATTTTGATACTGTTAGAGTAATTTGACATTACCATAACACCCAAGTGCCTGCATGGTAAATGGACTCAGCTCATTGAGAAAGAAAAAAATCCCTCACGTGTTGTCAGTCTCATGGGTGAAAGGCAGATGGTGTGAGCTGTGGACTAGTTTATGTTTACATTGTTTAGTGACAGATTGTAAACAAAAAACTTGGTCCTTCACCTCAGATATTTTGATGACCAATGTTCTAGAAGGTTCTAAAGACATGAATCCAGTAACCATGCACACAAAATGCAAAGAAGGCCATGAAATAGAGGAGTGCAGGGCTTTATTGGTCTCTACTAGAGGGGTTTGCCTACTTATGGGTGTGCAGGAAAGTCTTTCCTTAAAAAGTGGTTCCTAAGCCAAGATATGGAATGTCAGCAGCAGGTGCAGAATAAAGTACCAGCATCTCAAGGACAGGAAACAGCATGGGCCAAGGCCTGTGGGTGGAAGAAACACGATGTCTGTTTCTCTCAATGCAGCCTCCTGGGGCCAAGTTCATTCTATTCAGATGAGTTCTTCACTCTGACATAACTGGTAATATAATTTTTCCCACACGATTCTCATAATCACGGCAGTTTATTTTCTCAGACTGGGTATTAGAGCCCACACAATAGAAGATGAATGAAAGTTGCAGGAGAAACTCACTGGCAGTCTCAGGCAGGAACAGTCACCTGATGTAAAATAAGAAGAGAGAAAAACTATAAAAAGTGTCAGTAATTCGTAAAGCAATTCCCGGTGGGTTATTAAATGTGGAGAGAAATAGCCCTAAACACACTTCTGGCACTGAAGGCATCACCAGTTTTCAGCATGGTGCAATAATTATCATCCTAAGTAATATTTAAAATTTTCAGGCTCAAAAAAGTGTGAGAAATGTGTTAAATGTTATAGAATGCACTAAAATACGATTAAAATTGTCTTCTTCCTATAAGATTCATGTCTAACATCAATGACTTTCCTGACCATAAAGGAACTGATAATCATTTACAACACCTAAAAGGAAAACTAGTTACGAATGTATAAAAACACCATGAAATAGCAAGAAATAACTTTTTTGAATCAAACAGGAACAGTTATAAAGGAAATTTCGAATTTTTACATAGTGATACTAGAAAAAAGGTCATAAATAACTGTTGAGAACATACTATATTTCTATATTTCTGAACTGCAAAATCTAATTATTTTCAAATTTATTTATACTTTAACTGACATTGTCATAAGTGTTTTATTTTTTTTTTAAGCAATGTAGATAACATAAAATGATACTCATGGTGCCCTATACTTTGAGTTTGGTTTCATTGTGTAAGCATCTTACTTCAGAAAAGTTGTATAATGTGCATGAGGGGTTAGAGTCTGAGTCAAGCCCATCTGTAGAGTTGTGGGAGTAATTGAATGATGCTTCTTAATAATTCTCACCGAGAACGAGGCATCTCAGGGACCTCAGAAAAAGAGAGCTGAGCAAGAAAGGAAAGGAGTATCTGGAAGATACATTTCTGATCAACTCGTCATTCCAAACAGACCCAGTCATGACCCAAGTGGAGCATTTAAGTGTGTTGGGGATAGAGAAAGAGAGGTAGAATCACAGATACTTGTTTCTTCATTTATTTATTTCCAAAACCATCCGACTGAGCCTAGGGGAACAGAGAGGCAGGAAGATACCAGGTACAATGACCACAAAAGAGAAATTCTGCCCTCAGTCTAAGCCCAAGACTTTCTGACTTGACCTCCTGGTATTTTCTTCTCAATAGGCTTGCACCAAACAGTACCTGGCTAAGTCCAAGTGAATAGTGAGGTAGGCAGAAACAGGGGTTAAATTCCATGACTGTGAGAGAGAAGTGCTCTTCTTTAAGTCTGAGCTCAAGGCCTTTTCTGATTTGACCAATGAGACAAACCAACTCTGCAGCTAGAGGGGCAGCTTTTTTTGTCTGTCCTTCTCTGCCCACCCTGACATCCAGAGCCCATTGCTGGTGTTAGGTGTCATCGAGTTGGCTCTGACTCATAGTAATACTCTGTACAACACAACGAAAATCTTTGCTATGTCTTGAGCCCATTGTTGCAACCACTGTATCAATGCATTTCATCGAGAGTTTTTCCCTTTTTTGATGGCCCTTTACTTTACCAAGCATGATATCCTTTTCCAGGGACTGGTCCCTTCTGACAGTGTGACTAAAATACATGAGACAGTCTGTCCATTCTTGCTTCAAAGGAGCATTCCGGCTGTACTTCTTCCAAGACAGATTTGTTTGTTCTTCTGGAAGACCATAGCATTTTCAGTATTCTTCACCAACACTACAATTCAAATGCATCAATCATTTGATCTGCCTTCTTCGACTTAAGCATCTAAAATCCTCTAAATTCTATGTAACAAATGAGCCATTAGATGGCATACAAACCCCACAATAAACAAGAGACTTGCTCTTAGAAATACTGGCAAAGTAATAGAATGATATTGTCCCATTGTCAATGGGGGAACTGAATAGGCTTGAATGGGCTTCTATAGTGTGACCAGAACAATCTTGCTCTGTGGCAGGAGGCCCTGCCTTACCCCAACTCTTCTGCCTTGGCTGTGCCCCTAAGATCCCTTCCCCACCCTCTCAGCAGGGGCCAAAGTCAAGAGGGCACCTCCTGGACATGGAGTCCACAGATTTGCTCATCTTCCTCCTGTGTTCTGATTCTCTAATGAGGAAGGCTTCATCTCAGTTGTGTGCCTTAAACACAAACATTTCTTGAAGATCAAGTCATTACCCTGTTTTGCTTTCTCATCAGAATTGCAGCGAACTGAATGAGCTCCTTGCTTGATATTAAATTTTGGGATGTTCATATTTTGTTCCCCATTTAGATACCAATGAAGTTGTGCAAATTCTGTCTCTAGCGTCCCTCCTGTTTTCCCAGGAGAGAGGGTCACTGTTACATGAAAGAATCAGGACAGAACCCCAAGCTCCTGCTCACTCATGTTGCCAGTCTGGACAAAGTGTCTGCCACCAGGTCTCTTCCTGGTTCAGGGCTGTGAGTCTGGGACAGACTTCATCTTACCATCAGCAGTTCAGAACTGTCTTCAGGAGCAGGTGTCACCACAGAAACACAAACATCACCCCAACTGTCTCTCCTACCCATAGGATTGCTGTGGATCTCAAAGAATTCTCAGACGGAAGGTGGAAAGATCTGAGATTGTATCCCCTCGACTCCTCACTCTCATCCCTCACCTTCTGTATTGGGGCATCTGCAGAGCAGCTTGTCTGAGTCATAGAACGAGGTGCTGCATTCTGCTGTGTCCTACATCCTGGTCTGAATTTATGGACACCAATCCATCTTGGTTTCATACACTGTTTTATTTTATTGTCCATTGCCAATGGGGGAACTGAATAGGCTTGAATGGGCTTCTATAGTGTGACCAGAACAATCTTGCTCTGTGGCAGGAGGCCCTGCCTTACCCCAACTCTTCTGCCTTGGCTGTGCCCCTAAGATCCCTTCCCCACCCTTTTTTATTTGTCTAAGAATCACAAAGCTTATGTTTCTGACACACATTCTGGCCCACTGCTAAGCCTGTCCTTCTGACTCCACTCAGTACATACTTGTGGAAGGCTCATGATTGGTCAGTTGCAGTTACTGGAGCCCAGAAAGTAAAATTACACATATCCTGAAGCTTGCAATTAAGGGCCAGACACGTTCCATGCTGAACAAAGATGCCTAGCAACCTTGTAGAGTGTACGAAAGCTGGGCAGAGAGAGATCCCACTTCACTTCCAGCTCAGACATGAGGCTGTGAACATAAATAAAGGGTTTTTGCACTCTCCCTGTCAGTACTGATGCTCTAATTTCACAAAGTGTCAAGAGCTCCTCACTTAGTGACAGTTTATCCACTGTGCAGTTGGTGACATCTAATGTCTATGTGCGTCTAGGCTAGTTGTGAAGGAGTATGAGAAGCACAAGAGAGCAGGTCCTTCCCTTTCAGGTAGGGGAGTCAGTTGCCTTCTGATCATTGTTAAAGGATAGAACAATTTCTTCCTGAATATTTCTAATCTCTCCACTAGGGTGCTGGCCCTAAATTCAGGTCAGAAACCCCACAGTCCTATGGTTCTGCTGGTAGGCTGGCTCCTGGGTGCCTTTTTTGCATGCTCTCCTAAGGTCTCCCTAATTTCTATAAAAATCCGATGCTTCAAGTAGGAACCCAGCAAATACTGCTCAGAACAGTACCCCCAGCATGGCTGTGAAAACTCAGATGAAGCTTCTCTGGAGCCTGGCTCTATGGGGAGCAGGTAAGGAGAGGGTCCTGGGTATACCCAATTTAGGCAAGTCTTTCCCAAAAAGAGGAAGCTCTACTCAGTGCACTTCCCTTTCTGCTCTATAAATGTTTGCTTTCCTATTTCTCTCTGGCAGTGCGTGGGGACATCACCCTCACCCAGACACCAGCCACACTGTCTGCATCTCCAGGAGAAAGAATTATCATTTCCTGTCAGGCCAGTGCCAATGTCTACAGAGAAATATCCTGGATCAGAGTAAAACTTGGATAGAGACTGGAGCCCCTTATTTCTCACCTCTCCACCTTGGCCCCAGGAGTCCCTGCCCGATTCAGTGCCAGTGGAAGTGGAACTGACTACACCTTCAGCATCAGTGCAGTGGAACCTGGGGACTCAGGAGAATATTACTGCCTGCATGACTACGGGTGGCCAAACCACAGTGCAGCTGCCCTGCACGCAAACCCCTGCTCCCTATGATGCAGCCTGGTGTTCTAGGGACCTATCTACAACTGGCCTCCAGGATCAGATCCCAAGAACAGTACAAGCAGAACTCCAGGCTTAAAATACATGTAACTTCCTATGGGGATATATAGTCACTGTGGGTACTTTAAGGAGCTCTGCTAGTGTAGTGGCCAAGGCATTTGGCTACTAACCAAAAGTTCAGTCGTTCAAACCCACTAGCTGCTCTGTGGAAGAAAGTCGGGACAGTCTGCTCCAGTCAAGATTTGTAGCCTTGGAAATCCAATGGGGGTTTCTATGAGTTAGAATCAACTTGATGGCAATGAGTTTAGTTTTTGGTTTGGGTGGGCAACTTGGCCTTTTCACTTCAATGTACTCTTGCTGATTTTCAACCCCTCCTCTGTGCTTCACTGCTCTCTCTGAAGATGTGGAAGTCTTCTCTGACTGCAAGCATGGAAGGCTAGAGGGCCCTGAGACTAGCATCTTCTATAAAAGGCTCCTGAATTAGTGACTGATAAACCACATACTCAATATATTAGGACTGGTCTTTAGGTTTTTCTTTAGATAACCATTTCTAACATTTTATAGATAATTGATACTGGTACTTGGAAAAAATGGGACCAATATAATAGGTTTCCCTTTGGCCAAGAGTGACGAAGATTAAAGCAAGAATTAATTCTAAGCCAACTGTTTCTAATGATCTTTAACAGAGAGCCTCACTTGACCACTGGGGTATAAATCCTCTACTATAATTCTCTTTTACCAGTAAAGAAAGATTCATGGACAACAAGAGACATTCATTACCAAGGATGAAACATTTACTTGTCAGGCACCTGGGTATAGAAAAACTGGGCACCTTAAATACCAGGCTAACGCAAATGCTTCCTTTTGTTTCTGAATTATTTCTGAAATTGGAAACAAGTTTTTGCCTTAATATTTATCAGAGATTTACACTGGCCTGATATCAAGGATATGCTTGAAGAATGGAAATCACAACAGTGGTTCAACTTCAAGGATTACATGAGATTATCATTTTAAAGAGAGATAGTCAATTCAAAATAATATTGACTACTACTGGCTTTGAGAGAATATCAGGTCCCAGACAAAAGAAGACTGAATGATTGGAGGCAAAGGCTTTTTGGGAAAAGGTCTGATTGGTTTTCAAAATGAACTAACAACAAACAATAATTGCTTTCCAAGTGAATGTTAATCTAAGGGCTATTACTGAACAGGAGACTCAATTAAGATGATACAATACTGCATGGTTTAAAATCAGGAAATGCATGCATCAGGGTTGTATCCTATTACTATGATTATTCAATCTGCATGTTGAGCAAATAATCCAAGAAGCTTGACTATATGAAGAAGAATGGATCATTAGGATTGAAGGAAGTTTCATTAACAATTTGCAATATGCAGATGCCTCAGTCTTTCTTGCTGGAAATGAAAAGGACTTGAAGAACCTACTAATGAAAATCAAAGACTATAGCTTTGAGTATGAGTTACACCTCAACACAAAGAAAACCAAAATCCTCACAACTGGACCAATAAGCAACATCATGATAAGTGGAGAAAAGATTGAAGTTGTCAAGGATTTCCCTTTACTTTGATCCACAATCAACACCCATGGAAGCAACAGTCAAGAAACCAAAGCACATATTGCATTGGATAAATCTGCTACAAATGACCTCTATAAAATGTCAAAGAGTGAGGATGTCACTTTGAAGACTAAGGTGTGCCTGACCCGAGCCTTGTTATTTTCAATAGCCCCCATTCATGTGAAATCTGGACAATGAAGAAGGAAGACCAAAGAAGAATTGACGTATTTGAATCACAGTGTTGACAAAGAATATTGAATGTACCATGAACTACTAGTAGAATGAACAAATCTGTCTTGGAAGAAGGACAGCCAGAACGTTCTTTAGAGGCAAGGATGATAAGACTTTTTCTCTCACACTTTGGTCTCCTTATCAGGAGGGACCAGTTCCTGGAGAAGGACACTGTACTTGGTAAAGTAGAGGGTCAGTGAAAAAGAGGAAGACCCTCAAAGAGATGGACTGACACAGTGGCTGCAATAACGGGCTCAATGATTGTGAGCATGGTGCAGGATTGGGCAATTTTTATGTAGGATTTTATGTAGGTTTTATGTAGGATCGCTATGAATCAGAACTGACTCATCAGCACCTAACATGAACAACAGAAAAAGAATACATATATGTCAGTCAGCCATTTCAGTATTTGTCCAGTGTTCCTCACAAACAAATGTCATGGAAATGAAGACTGAGATTGTTATGGATTGAAATGTGTCCCCTCACCAAAATATATGCTGTAAATCCTAACTCCTATAGTGTTGGTTATAACCTCATTTGGGAATGGATTTTGTTTGTTATGCTACTATTGCAGTATTAGTGTAGGTTGTATCTTTAGTTAACATCTATTGCAAAATGAAAGAGCAGATTAAGAAAGCAAGCAGAGATGGGGGAAAATAGATGCCAAGTCATAAGAAGATTAGCAAGGAACTATGATACAAAAGCTGAAGAGAGACAAGAACCTTCCCCCTAGGCCAATAGAGAGAGAAAGGCTTCCCCTAGAACTGCACCCTGAACTCAGACTTCTGGCCTTCTCAACTGTGAGAAAATAAATATCTGTTTGTTAAAGACATCCACTTGTGGTATTTATTTTATAACACCACTAGATAACTAAGGCAGAGTTATGCAAAGGTTTATCAATACAGATTTCAAAACCAAAGCTGACACGGCTACTGACACTCCAAGTATTTCACCTCCAAAGAGCAATGACCACTCCTAAACCCAAATATCAGACTAATAGCTGATGGCAAATCAGTAATAGTGGGAATACTCCAATGTGTGGAAAGTGATGGTTATTTTTCTGTCTATGCATTCCCCTTCCTTGCCAGCTATGTTTCTGCTGGAAATTCAATTTGAAGACAGTATTTGAACAAGGAACTTATTTATAGCAAAATGTGAAGTAAGTGTGTATGCTTGTGATTTACCATGTACACAGAAACCACTGTTTTCCCAGAAAGAAAAGAACTCAGTATTAATAGAACAGGATTGACGTAGAACCACTGTGATGTTGAATTTCTGTCCCATCAGATGATCCAAAACACAAACCAAACCCACTGCCGTCGAGTCGGATCCGACTCATAGCGACCCCTCCTTGGATTTCCAAGGCAGTATCTCTATGGACGTAGATTGCCCAAACTTTCTTCCGAGGAGTGGTTGGTGGGTTTGAACCGCCAGCCTTCCAGTTAGCAGTCTAGCCAGTTAGCCTTAGGCACGATGCCACCAGAGCTCCCTATCAGATGATAGATGTTCTGAAACACTTCTGTATAGGGTGCTGTTTATCCCATCGTCAGAGCAGTTGTGTCTAGAAAACAGATGTTAAACTCATCACATTTTTTTTTTAATGAGCATCTTAAAAATTTATGTTTTGTATTCAATTTGTGGTTTTCTGGGGGACCATTCAGCCACTCCTCGGAAGGAAGGTTGGGCAATCCTACTTCCGTAGTGATACTGCCTCGGAAACCCAAGGAGGGGTCGCTATGAGTAGGGGCCGACTCGACGGCACATAACAACAACAACAAATTCTTTATAAGAAAGGCTGACACCACAACTGTTTCATTAAATTGGAAGAAATGATCATATGGCCATTCACACCTCATTAGGATGCAGGATAAATTGTTAACAAGGGTGTTATGATCTATTTTGGAGTCATAGATCCTGGTAATCTAGGGCAAATAAGATTGCTTCTACATATTTTCAAGAAGAGGTAGAGCATATTTAAAATCTAGAAGAAATTTTGGAATGTTCTTTGTAGAGCCATTTCCACTAGTGGCTAAGGCACTTGACTGCTCACCAGAAGGCTGGCGGTTCAAACCCACCAGCCACTCCTCGGAAGGAAGGTTGGGCAATCCCACGTCCGTAGTGATACTGCCTCGGAAACCCAAGGAGGGGTCGCTATGAGTCGGGTCCGACTCGAAGGCAAACAACAACAACAACAATAAGAGTGAATAGAATAACAACAAATTTTTGAACCCTCAAAACAAAGATTTAAGTGACGTAGTTAGGTGAAGCATAGCATACGCTTGGGCTGCTACATGAAGGCAAAGAGCTCATGAATGTGTACTGAGTTAAGGAAATGTAGACACCAACTACAGCGTGTTGCTCAGCTTTATAGTTGAGAAGCGCATGAACTTCACTCCTTTCTTAAATGATCTGTCATTGAGTCAGTTGATATGAGAGACACCATTATGGCTGGTTTAAGTAGAAAGAAGTTTACTGCCATTGCTTTGTTGTTCTTGGATACCATCAAGTCAATTCTGACACACAGTGACCCCATGTAACAGAATAGAACAGTCTCATAGAATTTCCTTGGCTGTCATCTTTATGGATGCTGATTGCCAGGTATTTCTCTTGATGAACTGCTGGGTGGGTTTGAACTGGTCACTTTTAGCAGCTGAGCTCATAACGTTTTGCACCACCAGAGCTCCTCCATGAGGTAGATTGGAAATGGTAAGAAAGGTCACATGAACAGTTTCAAGCCACTCCCAGCTCTTAGCCATCCCCAGTTCTTCTGTATTTTCTGTGATAAGGAAAGCTATTACCATTGCAAAAACCGGGAGTCAGGAATCTGCGGCTGTGAGCTTATGCTCTTGGCTGTGACCCATCTAGTAATGTGAGCCCCTCAGGCCATATTATCTGTCTCCTTTAAGAAATGTATTCACTTTACCCTCAGTGACTTGTAGTAAGTACCCCAAGGGTTCACCATCACTTTCCTTTTGTAGAAATCAAAAACATTATTATAAAATGACAGTTGTTTATTTTTTCTCATATTAAAAATATGTTTCATGACATTTATTTGTTCAAAAGTCCTTTGAATAATCACTTAACTGATACAAATAGCCAGATACAATACTTCATTTGAAAAGAAAAAAAAAGTATATTTTGTTCATGCCAGAACCAGGAGCTAAGATCACAAGATGAAAATGCTGCTGCCTCTGCAAGCCAGTTGTCAAAAGGATTTGGTGGTGGTACTCAG
>NW_006921604.1:460691-469035 GCF_000298275.1 Orycteropus afer afer | reverse complement strand
AAAAAAAAAAACCTATTCTCTTCCTACTGTTACTGGGACTCTGAGCAGGGGTCCTTGCCTTCTACCAAAAAAGAATTGAACAGGTGAGGAAAAATGTCCACATAAAGCAAAGTTTATTAAAGAGAAAGGAGAGGGGAGGGGCTATTCAGGGAAAGACAAAAAAGGGCATTCATGGACACTAGCCTCCTGTCTCTTACTGAACAAAGGAATCCCTGGGAATTAAGGTTTTTTTTTTTCCCCTTGTTGGGGGGAAGGTATCATCTTTATTTATAAAATGTGAGAGGATTTCCAAGAAAAAGGATGTTGTTTTTGTTGGGTGCTGTCGAGTTGGCTCTGACTCAGCTACCCTATATACAACACATGAAACACGGCCTGGTCCTGCGCCAACCTCACAATCCTTGCTGTACCTGAGCCCATCATGGCAGCCACTGTGTCAGTCCATCTCCTTGAGGATCTTCCCCTTTTTCACTGACCCTCCACTTTACCAAGCATGATATCCTTCTCCAGGGAATGGTCCTTTCTGACCACATGACCAAAGTAGACCAAAAAAACCAAACTCACTGTCATCGAGTTGATTCTGACTCATAGTGACCCCCTTTGGGTTTCCAAGGTGGTAAATTTTTACAGAGGTAGATTGTCCAATCTTCCTTCCACGGAGTGACTGGTGGACTTGAACTGCCAGCTTTCTAGTTAGCCTTTAGTAGTAGCCTTAGGCACTACTCTTGCTTCCAAAGAATATTCTGGGTGCACTTCTTCCAGGACAGATTCTTAGTTATTTTAGCAGTCCATGGTACTTTCAGCATTCTTCACCAACAACACAACTCAAAAGCATCAACTCTTCTGTCTTCCTTATTCATTGTTGGACTTCCACATGCATATGAAGGGATTGAAAACACCATGGCTTGGGTTAGGTGTACCTTAGTCTTCAAAGAGACATCTTTACTCTTCAATACTTTAAAGAGGTCTTTTGCAGCAGCTTTGGCCAGTGAAATAAGTCATCTGATTTCTTGGCTGCTGCTTCCATTGGTGTTGATTGTGGAATCAAGTAATATGAAATCTTTGACAACTTCAATCTTTTCCCCATTTATTGTGATGCTGCATATTGGTCCAGTTGTGAGGATTTTCATTTTCTTTACTTTGAGGGGTAATGCATACTGCAGACTATATTCTCTAATGTTCATCAGTAAGTGCTTCAAGTCATCTTCACTTTCAGCAGTCAAGGATGTGTCACCTGCATATCAAACAAAAACAAAAAGTCACTGCCACCGACCCCTCCTTGGGTTTCTAAGGTGGTATCTCTACAGAAGTAGATAACCTGATCTTCCTTCCAAGATGTGGCTGAGGGATTTGAACTACCAGCCTTCTGGTTAGCACTCAAATGCCTTAGGCATTATGCCACTAGAGCTCTTGCATATCACAGGTTGTTAATGAGTCTTCCTTTAATCCTCATGCCGTGTTCTTCTTCATATATAGTCCAGCTTCTTGTACTATTTGCTCAGCATACGGATTGAATGTTGTGGTTGTTGTTGTTATGTGCCATTGAGTCAGACCCACCTCATAGCGACCACTCCTTGGGTTTCTGAGGTGGTATAACTATGGAAATAGATTGTCCAACCTTCCTTCCAAAGAGTGGCTGGTGGATTTGAACCACCAGCCTTCTGGTTAGCAGTCAAGTGCCTTAGGCACTATGCTAGCAAAGAGTATGGCGAAAGGATACAACCCTGGTGCACTCCCTTTCTAATTTTGAACCACTCAGTATCTACTTGTTCTGTTTGAATTACAGCTTCCTTGTCTATGTACAGGTTACTCATGTGTACAATCAAGTGTTCTGGAATTCCTGTTCTTCTCAATGCTATCCATAATTTGTTATGATCCACATAATCGAGTGCTTTTGCATAGTCAATAAAACACTAGTAAACATCTTTCTGGTATTCTTTGCTTTCAGCCAAGATGCATTTCACATCAATGATGATATCCCTTGTTCCACATCCTTTTCTGAATCCAGCTTGCATTTCTCGAAGTTCCCTGTCAATATACTGCTGCAACCATTTTTGAGTTATCTTCAGCATGATTTTACTTGCATGTGATGTTAATGATATGGTTCAATATTTTCCACATTCTGTAGGATCACTTTTCTTTGGAATGGGAACAAATATGGATCTCTTCCAGTCAATTGGCCAGGTAGCTGTCTTCTAAATTTCTTGGCATAGATGAGTAAGTGCCTTGAGTGTGGCATCCATTTGTTGAAACATCTCAATGCGTATTCCATCAATTCCTGGAGTCTTGTTTTTTGCCAATTTCTGCAGTGTAGCTTTGACTTCTTCTTTCAGTACCACTGGTTCTTGATCATATGCCATCTCCTGAAATGGAGGATCATCAACCAATTCTTTATGGTACAATGACTCTGTGTGTTCCTTCCATCTTCTTTTGATGCTTCCTGCATCATTCAATAGTTTGCCCATAGAATCTTTCAATATTGTAACCTGAAGCTTGACTTTTTTCCTTCAGTTCTTTCAGCTTAAGAAATGCTAAACATGTTCTTCCATTTTGGTTTTCTAACTCCAACTCTGCACATTTCACTATAATAACTGACTTTTTCTTCTTGAGCTGCTCTTTGAAATTTGTTCAGGTTTTTTATCTTGTCATTTCTTCCATTTTCTTTAGCTACTCGCCATTCAAGAGTAAGATTCAGAGTCTTTTCTAACATCCATTTTGTTCTTTTTTTCCTTTCCTGTTTTTAATGACCTTTTGCTTTCTTCATGAATGGTGTTCTTGATGTCATTCCACAATTTCTCTGGTTTTTGGTAATTAGTGTTCAATGCATTATCTCTATCATTTAATTGGTTTCTGTATTCAGGAAGGATATAATCAAGGTTGTATAGTAGCTCTTGTGGACTTGTTTTAATTGTTTTCAGCTTCAATTTGAACTTGCATATAAGCAGTTGATGGTCTGTTCCACAGTCAGCTCCTGGTCTTGTTTTGGCTGAAGATATTGAACTTCTCCATCTCCTCTTTCCACAAATGTAGTTGATTTGATTCCTATGTGTTCCATCTGGCTAAGATGCCATTTATGTTGTAGAGAAAGGTATTTTGCAATGAATAAATCATTGCTCTTGCAGAATTCTATCATGCAATCTCTAGCATCATTTCTAGCACCAAGGCCATATTTTCCAACTACTGTTGAATCTTCTTTGTTTCCAACTTTTTCATTCCAATTACCAGCAATAATCAACACTCCTTGATTTCATGTTTGGTCAATTTCAGACTGCAGAAGTTGGTAAAAATCTTTAATTTCTTAGTCTTTGGCTTTGGTGGTTGGTGTGTACATTTGAATAATAGTAGTATCAACTGGTCTTCCTTGTAGGTGTGCGTATATTATCCTATCACTGACAGCCTTGTACTTCAGGATAGATCTTAAAGTATTCTCTGTGATGATGGATGCCACACTACTTCTCTTTAATTTATAATTCCTGGAATAGTAGGTCATATTGTTGTCTGACTCAAAATGACCAAAACCAGTTCATTTCAACTCACTAATGCCTAGGATATTGATTTTTTTGTGTGTTCAATTTCATGTTTGACAGCTTCCAATTTTCCTAGCTT
This sequence comes from Orycteropus afer afer, assembly GCF_000298275.1. Lineage (NCBI taxonomy): Eukaryota > Metazoa > Chordata > Mammalia > Tubulidentata > Orycteropodidae > Orycteropus > Orycteropus afer. Next base: position 465,432 of record NW_006921604.1, on the reverse strand, counting down.
CATACTTCATACATTCCATGTTCTGATGATTAATGGATGTTTGCAGCTGTTTCTTCTTATTTTGATTTGTGCCACATCAGCAAATGGAGGTCTGAAAAGCTTTACACCATCCATGTCATTAAGGTCAACTCTACTTTGAGGAGGCTGCTCTTCCCTAGTCATATTTTGAGTGCCTTCCAACTGAGGGGCTCTTCTTCCAGCACAATATCAGACTGTGTTTCAGAGCTATTCTAAAAGTTTTCCAGTAATATGTCAGACAGTGTTTCACTGCTATTCATAAGGTTTGCACTAACAAATTCTTTGAGAAGTGGATGGCCCCTTCCTCCTTCCAAGTCAGTCTTAGTCTGAAAGCTCTGCTTCAACCTGTCTACCATGGTTGACCTTGCTGGTATTTGAAACACCAATGGCATAGCCTCCAGTCTCACAGCAATATGCAAGCCACCAAGTAGGACAAATTGACAGATAGGTTGTGGAAGAAAAAGGTGTGGTTATGAAAATCAGATGTGTGTGCAGGAAACAGCCCAGATGGATTTCACAGCAAAGGCTGTTGGAAAAAAGATGGAACACATGGTGAAGACTGATTCTGTGATGTTGTGCATGTACAATGTCTTTGGACCCTGGTTTGAGTCCCAGCAAAGGACTTGTGGTTTTGACTGCCTCTGGTGGAAGGTTACTTTGTTGGTCAAGATGAATTTTATTGTACATGCTCTATACCTCATGAGGTACAAAAAGGACAACTCAAAAAGTTTATTAGCATTTTACAACTGGTCAAGCTTGTAGGGCTTAAAAAAAATTATTGTGAGTTGAGTACAAGTTTACAGAGCAAATTCATTTTCCATACAGCAGCTCACATACACTTTGTCTCATGACATTGACCGCAATTTCCCACAATGCAACAGTTCTCCTCTCACTTCCTCTCTGTAGTTACCTCTTCCCTGTGTTCTTCCCTACCATTCAATCCTGCTCCCCAATCTGTCTCCCTGTGCATACACAGCACTTCTATCCTCCCATGATTGACCTCTCCAAGGAGTGTATCTACCTAATGTAAATGTTCAGCTCCTATGCCTGTCTTTTGTTTGGCTAGAAGTCACAAGAGTGGGTTCAATTCCAGACCTGAAGGGCAGCTAGGGGCCATAGTCTTAGGGGTTCCAACAGGCTCTATCAGACCAGGAAGCCTGGTTCCACTATGCCTTTTTTTTTTTTTTTTTTTAATGATTTACAGTTTTGTTCCTCACTGCTTTCCCACTCCATCCAGGATCTCCTACATAGATCCCCCCTTTGAAAGGTTGACAGTGGTAGCCAGGCACCACCTATTTCTTCTGGTCTTATGGTCGTATAGGCTGAGGATTGCATGATGTACCAGTCATTTGGACTGGTTAATTGTTTCCATGCATCTTTGGTTTTCTTCATTCTTCTTTGCTGGATGAGGAGAAACCCAACACTGCATCTAGATGGCCACTTGCAAGCTTTTAATTTCCCAGTTGCAAGACTTTAAGACCCCTGTTGCTACTCGCCAAAGTAGGAGGTGGAACAATGTTTTTGTGTAGTATGTTATGCCAATTGAGCTTGATGTCTCTCCTGTGACTATGGTCCCAAGTCCACAGGTCCAACTACTTGCTCCCTCTGGGTAGCTGACTGTGACCAAGAAGTGACTACAAACTTGTCCCTTGTCAGCTCTACTATATACTTGGGAATTCTTACAGAACATACAAATACACTTAAAGAAATATTGTCTGCCAACCCTATACATGGTGATGGGCACACTCTTCCCTGCATAGATATACCTAATAGTTCAGCTGGTCCACCCATCTATCCACCCATAGATCAATGTTTGCTTTCACTGAGAACGCAGCACTATGTGCACAAAAGGATTCATCCTTGTTGTCTGTACCTCCCATGTGCCACTCTATGTCTTCCTCATCCTCAATACCACCATGTTGATCACTCACATTTGGTACATTGTCCTTCTCTTCACCCAAATCAATACTTATCTCTATCTATCTAACATGAAAATCAGATGTGTTTCATTCCTCCCCTGGTAACCAACAAAGAAAATTTCCTTCCATATATAAACCTTTCCTTGACTTTTTACAATAACAGAAAATACAATATTTGTCCTTCTGTGATTGACTTATTTTACTCAACATAATGTCCTCCAAATTCATCCACATTACGTGGTGTTTTGCCAATTCTATGTTATTCTTTAGGGTTGCAAAGTATTCCATCATGCGTATGTACCATAGTTTGGTTATCCATTCTTCTGTTGATGGGCACCTAAGTTGTTTTAATCTTTTTTGCTATTGTAAATAGTGCTGCAATGAACATGGGTGTGCATATATCTGTACTTGTCTTTGCTCTCACTTCTTTAGAATATATACCTAGTAATGGAATGGCTGGGTCAAATGGTATTTCTAATTCCAACTTTTTAAGGAATCACCAATCTTCCACAGTGGTTATGTCATTTGACAGTCCCACTAGCAGTGTATGAGTTTCCTATCCTCTCCACATCCTTGCCTGCATTTGTTATTTTCTCTCTTATTGACTTTGCTACTAGTGCTGGGGAAAGATGGTTCCTCATTGTTGTTTTGATTTCCATCTCTCTAATAGCTAATGATCATGAGCATTTCTTCATATGTTTGTTGGTCACCTGAGTATCCTTCTTGGTGAAGTGTTTATTAATGTCGTCTGCCTATTTTTCAATTGGATTATTTGTCTTTTTGTGGTTGAGGTGTTGGAGCTTTCTATAAATTCTAGAGATAAATCCCTTGTCAGATATGTCATTGCCAAATATTTTGTCCCAAACTGTAAGTTCCTTTTAGACTCTTTTGGAGAAGTCTTAGGAAGCACATAAAAATTTAATTTTTAGAAGGTCTCAATTAATCTAGTTTATTTTCCACTGTTTGTGCATTTTGGGTTATGCTTGATAGTCTATTTATGCCATCTATTAGAACCCCTAAATTTGACCCTATTTTTTCCTTGAGGAACTTTATAGTTTTAGGTTTCACATTTAAGTCTTTGATCCATTTGGAGTTAGTTTTTTGTGTATGGTATGAGGTACAGATCTTGTTTCATTTTTCTGAAAATGGATAACCAGTTTTTCCAGCACCATTTATTAAACAAACATTCTCTTCCCCATTTAGTGGATTTCGGCCCTTTGTCAAAGATCAGCTGACCATAGGTTGATGGATCTATTTCTGGGTTCTCAATTCTATTTCATTGGTCTTTGTGTCTGTCATTGTACCATACCAGGCACTTTTGAACTACTGTGGTTGTATAGTAGGTTTTAAGATCCTGGAGTATGAGACCTCCTACTTTGTTCTTTTTCTACAATAGTGCTTTGCTTATCTGAGGTCTCTTTCCTTTCCATATAAAATTAGTGATTGGTTTTTCCATATCCTTAAAGAATGTTGTTGGAATCTGGATTGGGATTGCATTGAATGTATAGATTGCTTTGGGTAGAAATGACATTTTCACAATGTTCAGTCTTCCTATCCATGAGTGTGATATATTCTTCCATTTATGTGGATCTCTTATGGTTTCTTGAAGTAGTGTTTTGTAGTTTTCTTTGTATGGGCCTTTTGTGTCCCTGATAAGATTTATTCCCAAGTATTTTATTTTTTTGGTAGCTATTGTAAATGGTATTGATTTTCTTATTTCTTTTTCAGCAGTTTCTTTGCTGGTGTAGAGGGATGCAACTGATTTTTGTATGTTGATCTTGTATCCTGCCACTATGCTAAATCTCTCAATTAGTTCTAGTAGGGTTTTTTTTTTTTTTTTTTTTTTGTACTGAGTCTCTTGGGTTTTCTAGGTATAGGATCATATCATCAGCAAATAGGGATAGTTTGCTTGTAGGGCTTTTTAAAGGTAACTTTATCTTTCCTAAGAGCATGTTTTGTTAATCAAAAATTACTGTTGCCAGCAGTAAGAATACTGAAGCAAAGACTACTTGATTCAGCCAGCCCAATTCCCTACCTGTCTGAGTAACAGTATGATAGAGCTTCACCCAGCTGCTGTAATTGCCTGATTCTGCAATAAAGTTCTGTCCTTTTTTTCTTTATTTTTATTTTATTTTTTCATTTTTCTCTTAGAGGATGGCAGCATCCAGCTTCTTATTCTGCCATCTTGGTGCTGGTATCTCTATGTTTTTATTTTTATAATTTCTTTTTCAACTGCTTATCTCTCTGACTCTGTTTCCTAGGGTCATTAATTAAACCTTTTGTCATTGAGTAAATTCTGATTTATAGAGACCCTAAAGGATGAAGTAGAACTACCCCATACTGTTTCTAAGGCTGTAATCTTTAGAGAAGGTGACTGCCACATCTTCTTCTTGTGGTATAAGATGGTCAAACCACAGACTTTTCAGTTAGCAGCCCAATGCTCATCCACTGTGCCATCAGGGTTCCTTGATGGATAATTTGGAGGAGAGGGATTTTCATGACTAAGGCGCAGACTTATATTACTTAGCATCAAAAAGAAATAAAGGGTTAAAGGAAAAAAACATACAAAATGAAACAAAAGAAAGGGTAAATAAAATTTTAACTTCTGAAATGTGGGCCATGCAGTAATCTTTGTCTATATCTATACTATAATTTGTCTTCTGAAGTCCAGATTTTTGCCATGGAGACAGCATTTAAAGGCCAACAATATTTTTGTTTATTCTATCCAATGTTGTTGTTGTTATGTGCCATCAAGTCGGACCTGAGTCATAGTGACCCTTCCTTGGGTTTCTGAGACAGTATCA
>NW_006921604.1:430848-443531 GCF_000298275.1 Orycteropus afer afer | reverse complement strand
AGAAGGGCAATGTACTAAATATGAGTGTTCAACATGGTGGCATTGCTGAAGAGGAAGACATAGAAGGGTACATGGGAGGTACAGACACCAAAGATGAACCCTTTTGCACATACAGTACTGGGTTGTGAGTGAAACAAACATGGGTATACTGGTGGATTGGTGGACAGGCTGAATTATTAGGTATGTCTATGTAGCGGGGAGTGTACTCAAGACCATGTATAGGGTTGGCGGACAATGGTCCTATAATGTATTTGTGTGACCTGTAAGAATTCCCAGGTGTATGTAGAGAAGACAAGGGACAAGGCCAAAGATTCATGGAAACAATTAGTCCTTGTGACTGGTACACCATGCGATCCTCAGCCTATATGACTATGAGACCAGAAGAACTAGATGGTGCCCAACTGCCACTGTCAACCAGTCAGAGGGGGATCTATGTAGGAGATAGTGGATAGAGAAGGAGAACAATGTGAAACAAAACCCAAAATCATTTGGGGGGAAAAACAAAAGGGAGACCGGATTTTCTGGCCTGATAGAGCTTGGTGGAACCACTGAGACTATGGGCCCTTAGATGCCCTTCGGGTCTGGAATTGAACCCACACCTGTGGCTTCCACCCAAACAAAAGACAGGCATATGAGTTGAATATTTACCTGAGGTAGATACACTCCTTGGAGAGAACAATCATGGGAGAAAGAAGGGCTATTTATGCACCGGGAGACAGCTCAGGGGGCAGGAGTGCATGGAGGGATGGATACAGAGAAGAGGTAACTATCGGGAGGAAGTGGGAGGGGAACTGTTGCATTGGGGTAAATTGTGGTTGATGTCATGAGACAAAGTGTATGTGAACTGCTGTATGGAAAGTGAATTTGCTCTGTAAATTTTCACTGAAATCACAATAAAAATAAATAAATAGATAAATACATACATACATATATACATAACTAAAGAGACACACAGAAAAACAGAAAGAGAGAGAGTCCTAGATATATGTATGATATGCCAAATTGTAACTTTTTTTCCCACCAGGAATTTCATATTAACTTTCTGAGACATAAAATCCTTAAGCCTTTTCCTCTTGCCTTAAACTTGGGTGATTAGCTCTCCACTTGTAAGAAACAGTTTCTTCCTCTTCTTATGTTTCGAATGTCGAGGGGAACATGACCAGGGGGAATAGTTAGAAAAATAAGTTTTATTGAAACATCTTTCCTGTGTATGGGCTGAGGCTTAGAGTAGCATCAGCCTCTATCCTGTCTCCGCAGCATTCTTAAGTAGTGTTTTAATGAGGGAGGTCGATTGCCTATTTCAAAAGAACCAATTCTAAGTGATGAACAGGAACTAAAGACAAGGGCCGGTGGGGACAAGATAAGCCCAGGGAGGGAGACAAAGGATCCAAGTGGAAACTGAGAGTGGGGGTGGGGGGATGCTTCATGGCGGGGGGTGGGGGGCGGTGAACAAAGAACTCCACCAGAAACTGGGGTTTTGGGAGCACGGGAAAGTGAACAAAGAGCTTCACTGGAAATTGGGGATTTGGGGTTGAGGGCACCTGAAGGTAGAAGAGTACTGAGAGAGAGAGAGACAGGATACTTATTAGACACTGGCAGGCTGGGTAGAGGTTGAAGGATTTATCTATCACCTCCCTGTCAAGCTTTCCGTGTAGAATGGTTTTTTATTTTTTTATTTTTTATTTACAGGGTTCCAGAAAATAGAGAGGGTAACACCTGCATCTAACACTTTTAGACAGTTCATCTGGTAATAGCAGATACCAAACAATCTTAACAATCTCAAGTCCATCTTCTTGAAACTATGGATCAACACAGTGGATAAGAGAGCTGTTTATTTTTCTAGGTTGCCTGGGTGGAAATCCAACAAAATAGCCATTCACCTTCGAGGGATTGACTCTGGACACCCAGCTGTACTCCTTCAGGCTCTCTGATGCTTTCTACGAGTGACAGGGCTGTGTGAAATGTGTCCTGCACAGGAATCCAGCCTTTCATATTCAGCAATGATCATTAATCAGAGCAACAATTAATTTTTCTCTTTTCCTTCAAACACAGACACATTTTGCTCTACTTTGCTCATAGGCAAGCCCATCATCTCTTTTGCTCTTTCCACACTGCTGCACCCACCATGCAATTTGCATACTGCTCCCCTGGGAGGATCTTCCCTTGTAAGTCTGAGCTAAAAGGTCATCTCCAGTCTTGCTTTTCCTCATCAGGGTTCATCAGTTCAACTTCTCAAAATGAGGTTCCCTGCTGAGCTCTTGGGGCTGTTAATGCTCTGGATCCCTGGTGAGGACAGAGGGGAGATGAGAAGGAGATGGGGTGGGGAGGGTGAGCTCTGGTGGCACCATCGGCTCCCATGTAGTCATGTTAGATGGACACATTTTGATCTTCAGGAAGGTGCAGTCAATTGTTTTATTTGTAAATGTGAGTAAGAATTGTAAATGTGATTAAGAATTGTGGTGAAAACTGTGACATTGAATTGGTTGGTACAGGCAAACTGGATATTTTGGGATATGAAGGATCAAAATTGCCAAAACAAATAGAAGCAAAAATGAAGCAGTATTTTAGCAAAATATAATAACAACAGAAGGTAATTATAAAAATGGCTCATAATGTTTGCACATAACCTTGAGCTTCTCTCTCATTATTTTAGCATCAAGTGGGCATATTGTGTTGACCCAGACTCCACACAACCTCCCTGTCACTCTTGGAGAGACGGCCACTATCTCCTGCAAGTCGAGTCAGAGTCTAGTATATAGTGATGGAAAAACGTATCTGTCCTGGTACCAGCAGAAGCCAGGAAAAGCTCCACACTTACTGATCTACCACGTCTCCAACCGATTCACTGGGGTCCCAGACAGGTTCAGTGGCAGTGGATCAGTTACAGATTTCACTCTTAAAATCAGCAGGGTGGAGGCTGAGGATGTTGCAGTTTATTATTGCCAACAATCTACACAATATCCTCTCACAGTGGTGCAGCCCTGCACAAAAACCTGTGCTTGGTGTGGTCCAGCTGCCCAAAAGCATGGCTTGACTTAGAGCAGACACAGCACATTCTCTGATTCTGCTGAACAGAAAGATATTAGAGAATATTAGGGAATGAGTTGTGACTTTGGTAGGATTAAGGGGTAGGTCTATATGGGCAGTTGCCCACACTGTATGCTTATTGGGCCTCCAAGTCTGATATGTGTCAAAAAAGTTACCTGATTCAATGCTACATTTGGATGAGTTTTTGATAATGGATAACAGGTAAGAAAACAGAGCTATAAACACATATACATGACAAATTCCAACTGCTTTTTATAAGCTTTGTTGGTTGCCAATCACTAAACTTAACCATTGGAGATGCTGCAGTGTACACAGGTCTTGCTCTCTTTCTTCGGCTTATCCCCCCTGCCCCCCCAAAGTTAACTTGTGCAAGAGAATCCACTCAATGCTATAGGTGTAGAATGAGGGAAAGGGAGCAATTCAGTAAGTGCAGGTTCCATGAGCTACTTATACATGTAACTCATTTATGCCCTTAGGACCTATTCAAGGCCCAGCATGTATATACCACTTCTATATGATGATGGGAGTATAGTGGTTAAGACATTTGGCTGCTAACCAGAGGGTCGGTGGTTCAAATCCACCAGCTACTCCATGAGAGTACTCCATCTCCCCTCTGTCCTCACCAGGAATCCAGAGCAATAACAGCCCCAAGAGCTCAGCAGGGAACCTCATTTTGAGAAGTTGAACTGATGAACCCTGATGAGGAAAAGCAAGACTGAAGATGACCTTTTAGCTCAGACTTGCAAGGGAAGATCCTCCCAGGGGAGCAGTATGCAAATTGCATGGTGGGTGCAGCAGTGGGGAGAGAGCAAAAGACATGATGGGCTTGCCTATGAGCAAAGTAGAATAAAATGTGTCTGTGTTTGAAGGAAAAGAGAAAAATTAATTGTTGCTCTACTTCCGTAAAGATTTACAGTCTTGGAAACCCAATGGGAGTCGTAATGACTTGAAATTTACTCTATGGCAGTGAGTAGGTTTTTTTTTTTTTTTTTTTTTTAATGTGATGATGGAATGCTGATGTCCATGCATAAATGTATGAGTTGGTACATTAGATACCACTGAATTTCACATCACATGGCCACCTTGATGTCTTTGGATGGGGTTTAATTGGTTTCTACCAGGCTTGATGGCAAGCCAATGCCCTTATCTCAAGAACAGAACTGTTACCTGCAGAAGAGATCAAGGTTTTGTTCAAATACTCTAGAGAGCTGCACTTTGATTCTTTCTAAAGGTTTGCAAGAGCCTGGAAACATCATCTTCATCTTCCACAGACACATTAACCATCATTGGTACTGAGTAATAAGATATGCTGCAGGTTGTACCCATTGCAGAATTGTCTTCTGTTCTTGCACTAATTCACAACTAGCAACTTTACAAGAGGAGCTCTGGTAGTGTAGTGCCTAAGGCACTTGACTGCTAACCAGAAGGCTCGTGGTTCAAACCCACCAGCCACTCGTTGGAAGGAAGGTTAGGCAATCAACTTCCGTAGTAATATTGCCTTGGAAACCTAAGGAAGGGTCACTATGAGTCAGGTCTGACTCCACGTCACATAACAAGAACAACAGCAACTTTACAAGCTACTTAATAAATGAATCAGAATAATGCACTCCAAAATATATATGTTGCCTTCAGAATCCAAAGATGACTACCACTGTTGAGCCTATTTTTTAGTTATTAGGAATGCATCTTCATTTTGGAAGTAATCTTTCAACATTCCCCAGACCACTGAGATACTAGGCACTTGTCTGCCAGTTCAACCAAGACCATGAAGGTGACTGCAGGTAAGTCTTTATCATTTGTCTTCTGTTTCTATATTCAGCCACTGAACACTTGTATTTCTGCTCACTTGGCATTTTCAATTATGTAATCCTAATATTGATTTCTTAAATTTTGGGAAAATTTTAGCTATTACTTAAAAAGATTTTTTTCCCCTACAACACCCCTCTGCCATCATCTCTTCAGGAGTCTTCTTACATGCAATTAGGTTGCTTGCATTTGTTTCAGAACTCATTGGTGTCTGTTGATTTTACTTTCTTGAAAAATGAAGTTTTTCTAGACTGAGGGAGAGGAAGGGGCCACTATCCTTTATCTTATTGTTTTTAGGTGCTATCTAGTCAGTTTCAACTCACAGCCACCCTGTGTACAACAGAATGAAACCTGGTCATGTGTCATTCTCACAAACATTGCTATGCTTGAGCCCATTGTTTCAACTGGCTGTGTCAATCCATCTCACTGAAGGTCTTTTTCTTTTTTCTGACCCCCTACTTTTCCAAGTATGGTGTCCTTCTCTAGAGACTATTCCTTCCTGATGACATGTCTAAACGAGTGAAATGAAATCTCAACATCCTTGCTTCTACGGGACTTTCTGGCTGTGTGTCTTCCAAAATAGATTCTGGCAATCCATGATATATTCAATATTCTTCACCAACGTCATAACTCAAATGCATCAATACATCTCTGGTCTTCCTTATTCATTGTCCAGTTTTCACATGCATATGAGGAGATTGAAAATACCATGGCTTGGGTCAGGTGCACCTTTGTTTTCAAAGTGAAATTTTTTCTCTTTAACACTTTACAGAAGTCTTTTGCAGTAGATTTGCTCAATGCGATATGTCCTTTGATTTCATGACTGCTGGTTTCATGGGTGTTGATTGTTGATTCAAGTGAAATAAAATCCTTGGCAATTTCAATCTTTTCTCCATTTATGGTGATGTTGCTTATAGGTCCAGTTTGAAGATATTTGTATTTTCTCTAATTTGAGGTGTAATCTATAGTGAAGACTATAGTCTTTGATCTTCATCTACTTTAAGTCCTCTTCACTTTCAGCAAGGAAGGTTGTGTCATCTGCATATCATTGGCTGTTAATGAGTTGTCCTCCAATTCTGGTGCTACTTTCTTCTTCATATAGTCCAGCCTCTTGGATTATTTGCTCAACATACAGACTGAAATAAGGTGGTGAAAAGTTACAACCCTGACACACACTTTTCCTGATTTTAAATCATGCAGTATCCCCTTGTTCTGTTCAAATGACTACCTCTTGGTCTATTTACAAGTTCCACAGAAGCACAATTAACAGTTCTAGAATTCCCATTCGTCACAATGTCATCCATAATTTCTCAGGATCCATGTAGTTGAATGCCTTTGCATAGTCAATAAAACACAGGGTAACATCTTTCTGGTATTCTCTGCTTTTAGTGAAGATCTGTCAATAATGATATCTCTCATTTCATATCCTTATTGAATCTGGCTTGAATTTCTGGTAGTTCATTGTCAATGTACTGCTTCATCCATTTTTGAATTATCTTCAGCAAAAGTTTACTTATGCTTGATATTAAAGATACTGTTTGATTATTTCTGCATTCTGTAGGATCATCTTTCGTTGGGGTGTGATTTATATTTGTTCCTTCTTGAATGTCTCACTTAGCTTTTCCTTCTTTAATCCTTAATTCAGTGTTGTGGTTACAGACAGGGAAGTGAAGATCTGTCTTCTCTCATCCAAAACATCTATTTTCCTCTTTCACTGCTCTCTATTTGGTAATCTGTATGGTTTTGGGAATTCTGATTCAACTCAATTTCAGGGATGAAATGCAGATGTCAATTTGGTCTTTGAAATAGGACTTCCCCTTACCAACAGTGATCTGCAGTATTCTCTAAAAGAACAGTTATTCCCTAGAGCTTGACAACCAGGAGACATTCAGAATTCCTGCTGGAATGTGAGGAATGAGCACCATATATGAAAAAGGGATTTATAATTCCAGAATCTATTGGCATCCGTGCTAAAGCTTCCCTTAGGATGGAACTATCACAATGGAAAGCAGAGTGGAGAGGAGGGAAGAAAGTGGAATTTTATGACACAAATGAGCCACTGGATCAAGACTTAGATTCTAAGTCTGACACTCTGCACTTTCCATTTGCTTAAGTACCCAAATCCCCTTTACTGTATTAATTGCAATTTCTGCTAATTATAACTAATAGTTTGCAAAATGATCTCGTAGTCACAAACAACTTATTTTGGTAAAGGAATTGCAAACATAATCTTTTAAAATTTTAACCTACAATGCTAAGTCTTAGGAAATATACAAAAATCATTGCTTAAAATGGATCTATTATTTACATGGATTAAAATTATAGCAATAGTTCCTCCAGGTCCTGGTGTGTGTCCATAGCAAGCCTCGCCAAAACTCTATAGCACTCTCTCAAAGCTCCACAGTCTCCCTTCACCACCTCACAATTACGTGGCCCATGAATTCCCAAGGGCTGCCTTAAAAAAAATCAGGCTACAGCTTCCTCAGATTAGCTTTCCTTTTGTTTTTCCAGTTTGGGATGTTGCCAAGCCTTGTCTCAAAATGGCTGCAATGACTGACTGTTCTTGATGTTAGCATGTAGATTCCCCCACCTTTTGTGCCATCCTTGTTCCTTCTCTCCTCAACTTCTGGACTCACCCTGACTATCCAAAACTTCAACTGCCATTCAGTGTTCTGAGATCTCAGTCAATGTTTGGTTTTGTTTGGTTTTAAGTGGGTTAGTTGTTGGGGGAGTAGTTCTCCTTTTGCCAGAACCAGGGGCCAACATCCCAAAATGGAAACACTACTGCCTCTTCAAACCAGCTGTCAAATGAAGGCAGAAGAGGTGATCAGCACATGTCACAAAAAACTCTCTCATCTTCCCACAGTCTGACAAGGCATCACCTGAAGCTGCCACATCTTTCTCTCATGGAGCAACTGGTGGGTGCAATCCTCATCATTTTTTACTAATGTTCTGTCATTTTCTTGATTTTTCTTTCATTTAAAAAATATTTTTCTGTAGGAGGACTGCTGCATGGAACTTCTTACTCTGGCATCTTTGTTCTGCTATCACTATATTTTCATCTTTTCTTTTTTCAGCTACCTGTTTCTCTGCCTCCATTTCTTAGGGAGGCTAATTAAATCCTTTGCTGTCAAATTGATTCTGACTCATAGTAACGCAATAGGAAAGAGTAGAACTGCCTTACAAGGCTGTAATCTTACAGAAGCAGATTGCTACATCATTCTCCCATGAAGCAGGGTAGTGGGTTCAAACTACAGAACTTTCAGGTAGCAACCCAATGCTTAACCACTGTTCTACCAGGACTCCTAGTTGCATAATCAGGAGGGCAAGAATTTTCAGGATTGAAACACTGAATTATACTGCTAAGTATCAGTAGAAAAGAGCAGGTCAGAGAAACAAAACATATAAAATGAAATAAAAGAAAAGGGTAAATAAACTTTTAACTCATGAAAAATTGGCCATGCAGCCAGCTCTGTCTATGTATTTACCATAATTTTTCATCTGAAGCCCAGATTCTTGCCGTGGAATCAGTGTTTAAAGGCACATTAACATTTTTGTATAGTTATCTCTTCCAATCTCATTTTAAAAAACCTATTCTTGGAGGATTTCCCAGATAGTATATAGAATATGCTTTCTTGTGAAATTTTACCTGGAATGTTGTTGCCGTTGTTAGGTGCTATTGAGTTAGTTCCAACTCATAGCAACCCCATGTACAATAGAACAAAATACTTCCAAGTCCTTTGCCATCTTGACAATCGTTCCTTATGCTTAAACTTATTGTTGCAATCATTGTATCACTCCATCACTTTGAGGCTCTTCCCATTTGTTAATTTGTTGTCTTGTTTAACTGTGACTTTGAGTTTAAAGTACTTGAGATTTCATAGAACCACAAATATTATTATTTCAATGGCTCCAGGATTTAATTTTCAGTGACAGTGACTTTGCTAAGCAACTTGAAGCTATACCATTTTCCAGGAATTGTTCATTCAACTGCTTCAGGCTGACATGTGAAGAATCACCAGTTTGCTTTTTGTTTCAACAAAGGTGCTTTAGTGGATAGTGCCCTGAGCACTGACCACCTTTAAATGAAGTACCAGGAAGATGTTAGTATTAGGGACAGTTTAGCCCAAAACATTAAAATAGGACCCAGTTCTTGTCTTCTTACATATGGAGTCTACTTAAAAAAAATATATATATATATTGTGATTTGGGTGAAAGTTTACAGAGCAAATTCATCTTGCATATAGCAGCTCACATACACTTTGTCTCAGAACATTGACTGCAATTTCTCACAATGCAACAGCTCCCTTCCCACTTCCTCCCCATAGTTACCTCTTCCCTGTGTCCTTCCCTCCATGCACTCCTGGCCCCTGAGCTGTCTCTCTGTGCATACACAGCCCTTCTATTCTCCTATGATTGTTCTCTCCAAGGAGTGTTTCTACCTAATGTAAGTGTTCACCTCATATGCTTGTCTTTTGTTTGGCTGGAAGCCACAGGTGTGGGTTCAGTTCCAGACCTGAAGGGCAGCTAGGGACTGTAGTCTCAGAGGTTCCAACAGGCTCTATCAGACCAGCAAACCTGGTCCCATTTTTTTTTTTTTTAAATGATTTTGAATTTTCTTCCACATTGATCTCCCAGTCCATCTAGAATCTCCTACATAGAGCCCCCTCCAAGTGTTGATAGTGGTACGAGGGCACAATCTAGTTCTTCTGGTCTCATAGTCATATAGGCTGAGGATTGCATGGTGTACTAGTTGCTTGGACTAATTGTTTCCATGGGTCTATGGTTTTCTTCATTCTTCTTTGCTCTGGATGAGAAGTGACCCATTGTTGCATTTAGATGGCTGCTTGCAAGCTTTTAAGATTCAAGTCGCTATTCACCAAAGTAGGACGTGGAACAATGTTTTTATGTAGTATGTTATGCCAGTTGAGCTTGATGTCCCCTGCAACTATGGTCCTGAGCCCACAGGTCTCTCTAGGTAGCTGACTGTGGCAAAGAAGTGACTACAACCTTGTCCCTTGTCAACTCTACTGTATACCTGGGAATTCTTACAGAACATACAAATACACTTGTAGAAACATTGTCTGCCAATGGTCTTGGGCACACTGCCTCCTGCGTGAATATACCTGGTAATTCAGTTTGTCAACCCATCTAATCACCCATGTATCAATGTTTGCCTTCACTGACAATGCAGTGTTGTTGTTGTTGTTGTTATGTGCCATCGAGTTGGACCCGACTCATAGCGATCCCTCCTTGGGTTTCCAAGGCAGTATCACTATGGAAGTAGATTGCCCCATCTTCCTTCTGAGACAATGCAGTACTGTATGTACAAAAGGGTTCATCTTTGCTGTCTGTACCTCCCATGCACCTCCCTATATCTTCCTCTTCCTCAATGCCACCGTGTTGATTACTCACATTTGGTATATTGCCCTTCTCTTTACCCAAACCAATACTTATCTCTACCTATCTAACAGTGTTCCCTCCCCTCCTCCCCCACCCTTGGTAACCAACAAAGAAAATTTCCTTCCATATATAAACTTTTCCTTGACTTTTTACAATAAAGGACTAATACAATATTTGTCCTTCTGTGATTGACTTATTTCACTCACATAATTTCCTCCAAGTTCACCCATGTTATGCAGTGTTTTGTAGATTCTATATTATTCTTTAGCTTGCATAGTATTCCATTGTGTGTCTGTACCATAGTTTGGTTATCCATTCTTCTGTTGATGGACACCTAGGTTGTTTCCATCTTTTGGCTATTATAAATAGTGTTGGAATGAACATGGGTGTGCATATATCAGTTTTTGTCCTGGCTTTCACTTCTTTAGGATATATACCTAGTAATGGAATGGCTGAGAGCTCTGGTAGCATAGTGTTTAAGGCACTTGACTGCTAACCAGAAGGCTGATGGTTCAAACCCACCAGCCACTTCTCAGAAGGAAGATGGGGAAATCTACTTCGGTAGTGATCCAGCCTCAGCAACCCAAGGAGGGGTCACTATGAGTCTGGTCCGACTCGATGGCACATGACAACAACAACAACAATGGAATGGCTGGATCAAATGGTATTTTTAATTCCAACTTTTTAAGGAATTGCCATACTGCTTTCCACAGTGGTTATATCATTTGACAGTCCCACCAGCAGTGTATGAGAGTCCCAATCTCTCTGCATCCTCGCCAGCACTTGTTATTTTCTGTCTTGTTGAACTTTGCTGCAAGTGCTGGAGCAAGATGGTATCTCATCGTTGTTTTGATTTGCATCTCTCTAATGGCTAATGATCATGAGCATTTCTTCTTATGTTTGTTAGCCACCTGAATATCCTCTTTGGTGAAGTGTCTATTCATGTCTTCTACCATTATTTATTTTTTTTACAACTAAAGAATTTTATGAAAAGAGACAAGCACCAACAATTTCAGGTACCAAAAACAAGAAGGTCAACCTACAGAGGCAGCTAATTGAGACTGGGACTGGGCTAGTGATGGGGGTATGTCATCTGGCCAGGAGTTAAATGTAATTTAAATTCCTTTTTAGGACTGGGTTACACCAGAAGATGTAGTTAGGAATGGTTTATAGAGTTTATGGGACAAATCTTACCAATTTATGAAAAGCTTTTATGCAAGCATTATCTCTTATTATCAAGAACAAATAATCAAGTGCTTGGGTGCTAACTGAAAGATTGGTGGTTTGAACCCATCCAGAGGTGCCTCAGAAGGAAGGCCTGGCAATCTGCTTCCAAAAGAGGACAGCCATGAAGACCCTATGGAAAAACTTCTACTCTGACATACATAGGGTCACCAGGAATTAGAATCAATTTGATACCAATTGAGTTTGTTGATCCCTTTTATTTATTTATTTAAAAGGGAGTTGATTATTATTATTATTTTATTTTAAGAGTTTGTTTTACATTCAATGTTATGTGTACATTTAGTTTCACTCCCCATTTACCATGCCCAACCTTAACCCAATCTCCTCCCCTCCCTGCTCAATAACCCTCTCCCTGTATCCCTCACAGTTATGCATTCCTGTTTGTCCTGAATTTCCTCAGTGTGAATGTGCCCCTCTGGTGCCCTGTGGTCTATTGTTCTAAGGGCTGTATTACCATAGAGTATGTGGGTGTGTCATCCTGGATTGAGTGGTCTGCATGTACATCTTGTTAACTATTGGGCTGACAGCCAGCCCCTGGGAGTGAGTTTTATTCCAAGCATGGAATGTATTCCAGGGCCATAATATTGGGGATCTCATCAGATTCCATCCAACCAGTAATTCCAGTCATTATTGAGTTTTTGGATTTTGTTCCACATTTTTCCTCCCACTCTATCCAGAATCTCCAGATTTGATCCTTTCTTGAGTGGTTGGAATTGGTAGCCATCTAGTTCTTCTGGTCTCCAGGCCCATCATGTCCTAGGGCTGATTGCTTCCAAATGCCCTTGTTTTTTTGCATTCTTCTTCACTTCTGAAGCTAGGAGACCATTAGCTGCATCTTAGATGGCCACTTGAAAGCTTTTAGACCAGTAACTATTCACAAATGTAGGATGTGGAACAAGACTTTTATGTATTTTGTTGTGCCAATTGAGTCTGGAGTCCCCCAGTACTATGGTTCTGAGACCGTACATCTATTGATCTCTCTCCCATAGTGTCTGGGTGTCTGTGAGGGATTGCTCTGTCTTTGTCTTCTATTGTTTCTGTTTGATGAAGTGTCTATTCATGTCTTCTGCCCATTTTTAAATTGGATTATTTGTCTTTTTGTTATTGAGGTGTTGGAGTTTTCTATAAATTCTAGAGTTAAATCCTTTGTCAGATATGTCATTGCCAAATATTCTTTCCCA
>NW_006921604.1:425240-430748 GCF_000298275.1 Orycteropus afer afer | reverse complement strand
TAGGACCCCTAAATTTGCCCCTAATTTTTCCTTGAGGAAGTTTATAGTTTTAAGTTTCACATTTAAGTCTTTGATCCATCTGGAGTTCATTTTTGTGTGTGGTGTGAGGTAGAGATCTTGTTTCATTTTTCTGCAAATGGATCTCCAGTTTTGCCAGCACCATTTATTAAACTGACATTCTCTTCCCCATTTAATGGATTTTGGTCCTTTGTCAAAGATCAGCTGACCATAGGTGAATGGATCTATTTCTGGGTGCTTAATTCTATTTCATTGGTCTATGTGTCTGTCATTATACCATTAACAAACAGTTTTGACTACTGTGGCTGTATAGTAGGTTTTGAGATCTGGCAGTGTGAGACCTCCTACTTTGTTCTTCTTTGATAGTGCTTTGTTTATCAGAGGTCTCTTTCCTTTCCATATAAAGTTACTGATTGCTTTTTCCATATCTTTAAAGTATGTTAATGGGATCTGGATTGGGATTGCATTGAATGTATAGATTGCTTTGGGGAGAACTGGCATTTTCACAATGTTCAATCTTCCTATCCATGAGCATGGCAGATTCTTCCATTTACATAGATCTCTTATGGTTTCTTGAATTAGTCTTTTATAGTTTTCTTTGTACGGGTCTTTTGTGTCCCTGGTATGATTTATTCCCAACTATGTTATTTTTTTGGTAGCTACTGTAAATGATATTGATTTCCTTATTTCTTTTTCAGCAATCTCTTTGCTGATCTAGAGGAATCCAACTGATTTTTAGATGTTGATCTGTATCCTGCCATGATGCTAAATCTCTCAGCTAGTTCCAGTAGACTTTTCACTGTGTCTCATGGGTTTTCTAGGTATAGGATCATATCATCAGTGAATAGGGTTAGTTTGATTTCTCTCTTACCAATTTGGATGACTTTGATTTCCCTTTCTTGCCTTATGGCCCTGGCTAGGACTTCCAATAAAATGTTGAATAGAAGTGGTGATAGAGGGCATCCTTGTCTGATTCCTTTTCACAAGGGATTGGTTTCAATCTCTCTCCATTGAGAATAATGTGGGCTGTTGGTTTTTCTTATCTGCCTTTTATTATGTTGAGGAATGTCCCTTCTATTCCTATTTTGCCAAGAGTTTTGATCAGGAATGGGTGTTGGATTTTATCAAATGCCTTTTCTGCATCAATTGATATGATCATGTGGTTCTTCGCCTTTGTTTTATTAATGTGGTGCATGACGTTGATTGTTTTTTCTAATGTTGAACCATCCCTGCATACCTGATATGAACCCCACTTGGTCATAATGAATGATTTTCTTGATATGTTGTTGGAGTCTATTGGCTAGGATTTTGTTGAAGATTTTTGCATCTATATTCATGTGGGATATTGGTCTGTAGTTTTCCTTTTGAGTGATGTCTTTGCCTGGTCTTAGTATCAAGGTTATGATTGTTTCATAAAATGAGTTAGGGAGGATTCCATCCTTTTGTATGTTTTGTAATAACTTGAGTAGGATTGGTGTCAGTTCTTCTCTGAATGTTTGGTAGAATTCTCTGGTAAAACTCTCTGGTCCAGGACGTTTTTTTGTTGGTAATTTTTTGATGACCTGTTCAATTTCTTGTTTTGTTATGGATCTGCTCAACTTTTTAACTTCAGTCTGGTTAGTTTAGGTAAATAGAGTGTGTCTAGAAATCTATTCATTTCTTTCAGATTTTCAGATTTGTTGGAGTACAGTTCTTCATAGTATCCTGATATTATCCTTCGTATTTCAGCTGTTTCTGTTGTGATGTCACCCATTTTGTTTCTTATTCCTGTTATTTGTATTCTCTCCCTCTTTTTCCTTTGTTAAATTTGCCAGTGGTTTATCAATTTTATTAATCTTTTAAAAAAACCAACTTCTGGTCTTGTTGACTTTTTCTACTGCCCTTCTACTTTCTGTTTCATTGATTTCTGCTTGAATCTTTATTATTTCCTTTCTTCTGGTGACGGTAGGCTTTTCTTGCTGTTCTTTTTCTAATTGTTGGAGCCGTTGGTTTAAACTGTTGATTTTGGCTCTTTCTTCTTTTTTTGATGTGTGCTTTTATTGCTATAAACTGGCCTCTGATCACTGCTTTTGCTGTATCCCAAAGATTTTGGTATGTTGTGTTTTCATTCTCGTTTGATTTAAGGAATTTTTGAATTTAAATTTTTTTCTTCTCTTACCCAGTCTTTCTCAGGGGGGGTGTTGTTCAGTTTCTATGTGTTTGTTCTTTTTCCATTGATCTTCCTTTTGTTGATTTCTAATTTTATAAAGCTGTGATCTGAGAAGATGCTTTGCAATATTTCAATGTTTTTCAATTTATTAAGGTTTGTTTTATGGCCTAACATATAGTCTATCATGGAGAATGTTCCATGTGCATTAGAAAAGAATGTATATTGTGCTGCTGTTGGGTGAAGTGCTCTGTAGATGTCTATAAGGTCGAGTTGGTGGATTGTACTGCTTAGCTCTTCTGTACCTTTGTTAAGTTTCTTTTCACTTCTATCTTTCATTGAGTGGTGTATTAAAGTGTTGTACTATGACTGTGGAGTCATCTATTGTCTTTTCAATTCTTTTAAAGTCTCATTTATATATTTGAGGGCTCTTTCATTGGGTTCATAGATATTTGTTATGGTTATATCTTCTTGTTCAATTAAGCCTTTAATCGTTATACAATGTCCTTCCTTTTTCTTATGGGGGAGCTCTGGTGGAGTAGTGCCTAAGGTACTTGACTGCTAACCAGAAGGTTGGCAATTCAAACCCATCAACTACTCCTTAGAAGGAAGGTTGGGCAAACTACTTCCATAGTGATATGGCTCAGAAACCCAAGAAGGGGTCACTATGAGTCAATGGCAGTCAGTTTGGTTTTTGGTTTGGTATCTCTTATGGTTGTTTTTGTCTTAAAGTCAGTTTGATCAGAAATTAATACCACCACTCCTGCTCTTATTTCGGTTACCATTTGCTTGATACATGTTTTTCCAACCTTTGATTTTTAGTCTATTTTTGTCTTTGTCCCTAAGGTATGTCCCTTGTACACAGCATATTAATGGGTTATATTTTCTTATCCAGTCTGCCACTCTACATGTCTTGAATGGTGCATTAATCCATTGGCATTCAGTGTAATTATTGACAAGTATGAATTGGTTGCTGTCATTTTGTTATGCATTTCTTCATAGTGTTCCTGTTTTCTTGGTTCCGTATAATTTTCTGTGCTGAGCTCACTATGTTTATGAATTGTGTTATCATTTCCTTTGTTGCTATTGTTTTAGTATTTGCTAAATATTTGTGCTTGTCCTCTTTTTTTACTGTGATGTGACAGTTTATAATTTTTCTTTGAGATTACCCTGTGATTTATAATTTTCTCCCCAAGTTTAGAACAGTCTGTTCTATCTTGGAACTCTCTCAACTTCCTCATCATTTAGAAGTTATGTAACTACACTGTTTTTCCCTTCTTTTGGGTTTATAGTTGTCCTCATTTGCCAATTGATGTCTCTGGTTCCCTGTTTACAATCTTGTAAGCTTATTTTACTTTGGATACTTTCATAGTTGGGTTGATTTCTGGGTTATGTCATCTTATGCATTAATGGTTGGTTGTTGTTTCCTATTATTGGTTCTCTGTTCAAAGGACTCCCTTTAGTATTTCCTGTAAGGTTGGCCTGGTTTTAACAAATTCCCTTAATTTCTGCTTATCTGCAAATTTCCTACTTTCACTGTCATATTTGAGGGATAATTTTGCGGGTATATAATTCTTGGCTGGAAATTTTTCTCTTCAGAGTTTTATATATACCATGCTATTACCTTCTTGCTTGCATGGTTTCTGCTTAGAAATCAGAGCTTATTCTTATTGGTTGTCCTTTGTAGGTAACTTTTTGTTTTCCCCATGGTGCTTTCAGGATTCTTTCTTTGTCTTTGGTTTTGATGAGTTTGATGATGTTATGTTTTGGTTATTTTCTTTTGGGGTCTATCCCATTTAGGGTTTCTTGGACTTCCTGAATGGATATATTCTCATCTTTTATCATATCAAGGAAGTTCTCTTCCAACAAATCTTGGACTTTTTTCTCATAACATCATCAAACAATTTTCTCAATGGTTTTATTTTTCTCTTCTTTTCCTGTTCTGGAATTCTGATTACATGTAGGTTATTCCTTTTGATGATATCCCACATGAACCTTAGGCTTTCTTCATTTTGTTTTGATCTTTTTTTCTGACAGATCCCTTTCCAAAGCAGTATTCAGGTATTTGTCTTCAATCTCATTAATTCTGTCTTCTGTTGATTCAGTTCTACTCCTTTGCCCTTTCAATGTGTTATCTATTTCTGAAAATTTAGTACTAATCTTCTGTATTTTTATCTGCATATTTTGAATCATTTCTAATTTTTCATTTATTTTGTCATTTTGTTCTTATATTTTCTTCTGAAATTGTTCTAGGGTTTTGTCTGTGTTTTCCTTAATCTTTTCAGTGTTTTCCTTGGTATGTCTCAATCCTTTGAAGATACCTAAGTATAAGTCTTTTTTTAAATTTTATTTTATTGTGATTTGGGTGAAGGTTTACAGAGCAAATTTACTTTCCATACAGTGTGGTTCACATATACTTTGTCTCATGACATTGACCACAGTTTACCACAATGCAACAACTCCCCTCCCACTTCCTCTCCATAATTACCTCTTCCCAGTGTCCATCCTTCCTTGCACTCCTGCCCCCTGAGCTGCCTCCCTGTGCATAAGCAGCCCTTCTTTTCTCCATGATTGTTCTCTCCAAAGACTGTATCTATTTGAGGTAAATGTTCAACTCATATGCCTGACTTTTGTTTGGTTGGAAACCACAGGTGTGTGTTCAGTTCCAGACCTGAAGGGCAGCTAGGGGCCATAGTCTCAGTGGTTCCACCAGGCTCTATAGGACCAGCAAAACTGGTCCCCCCCCCACCTTTATTTTTCTCCAAATGATTTTGAGTTTTGTTCCACATTGTTCTCCCTCTCTATCAAGGATCTACTACATAGATCCCCTTTCAAGTGGATGACTGGTAGACAGGCACCATCTAGTTCTTCTGGACTCATAGTCGTATAGGCTGCAGATCAGATGGTGTACAAGTCGCTATGACTAATTGTTTCCATGAATTTTGGTTTTCTTCATTCTTCTTTGCTCTGGACGAGGAGAGACTCATCGTTGCATCTGGATGGCAGCTTGCTAGCTTTTAAAATCCCAGTCGCTACTCACCAAAGTAGGAGGTGGTACAATGTTTCTTACAGCATATTATGCCAATTGAGCTTGATGTCCCCTGTGACTATGGTCCCAAGCCCGCAGGTTCAACTACTTGGTCCCTCTGGGTAGCTAGCTGTGATCAAGCCATGACCACAACCTTGCCCGTTGTCAGCTCTACTATACACCTGGGAATTCTGATCATTCATATAAACTTATAGGACCATTGTCTGCCAACCCTATATATGTACTTGGATACACTCCCCATTTCATAGACATACCTAATCGTTCAGCCTGTCCACCCATCTCTCCACCCATATAT
>NW_006921604.1:405174-420310 GCF_000298275.1 Orycteropus afer afer | reverse complement strand
TCCTCAGGGAAGTGTTCTGGGTCTGTATCCTGCTCCCTTGTTTCTACCACTTTATCTTGCTCCTTTGTGTGGACTGTGATGGTCTGTTGTCTCCTAGACATTGTGACATTGTTGTATTTAGATCTCTGTTAACTGTTTTTGACAAGCAGCTAAAGATGAGTCAGGCTTTTCTTGGTGTTTTTTTTTTTTTTAATCATTTGCCAGTCTGTGGAGAAGGAAGTGGTTGGCTGTCACTCAGTAAGTGGGGTTGCAGGAGGTGTGAGTGTGGTTGCATTGTATAGGCATGGTTGCTGTCTCCCACTGAGTTAGACAAAAACAACAATTGAAAAACCTTCAATAAAGTAAAAGCAAGTGGACAAAAAACATACCACATGAACACACAGGAACAATCACCAGAAAAGAAAAGAAAACAAAACAAACCAGCAATATCTGGGGAGGGGGCAATAAGAGAAAAGAGGTAGAATAGGAGAATAATGAAGGAAGAAATGGGAAAAATGCAAAAAGAAAAACAAGGAATGGAGAGAACCACGAGAAAGGAAAAAATGGAATCCCAAAACAGGTAAGAGAGATAAAGCTGAAAACTAGAACCTACGAAGGGGAAAAATAAAGAATCATAATAAATAGTACATTTTTTTTTTTTTTAAACAGACAAAAGCAAACTAAGTGAACAACAACAAAAAAATCTGGGCAAGGTGGGGCCGGGCACCCAGGCTCTGTCTGAGCACACACACTGGGATAGAATTCCTGCCCGCCCAGAAGGCAGATGAGAGTGAGGGATGGCCACACCTCCGTTCACCAAGAGGGTGTGGGGTATAAGAGTAAGAAGGGGATTATTGCGCCTTTCTAGTCATTTGTGTCCAGAATGTCCTTGGGGTCCCAGGGAAGTGGAACCTATTCTAAGGTCCCTGGAACCTGAGAGGACACTGTTGCTTTAAATATCCAAAATGGTCAAAGGCTTGTAAACATTCAAAGTGGCTGTGCCCTCCAGACAGACAAAAGTCTGTGGCTCAGCTTGTCTCCTTCTTCAATGCTTCTCCTTTTATTTACCAGCCACCAGTGCAGTTCTCTGTGCATGGCTACCAGGGCTGATTTTTAGGTTAATTCTTAGGTCCTAACACCACCTGGCAATATCCAAGCTGTCTGTGCCGTCAGGATTGCTGACAGAGTACAGCTCTGTATGTCTCCTTTTTCAGTGTTTTCATGCAGGTTCTTCTACTAGTTGGAGTTTAGTCTACTTCTTCATTCTTCCTTTCAAAGCTCAGGGCTCCAGGATTATCTTCTGTATTTGTGTGAATTGGTTACCCTTTTTTTTGTGGAAGAGGGTCTGTGTAGTTTGTCTGCCTATTTCCCCATCTTACTGGAACTGTGGAGTCTACTTTTGACCTGTAGACTCATGGGTGAGGCTGCCCAACACATAGGCTAGGTGAGAGACATAGCTTCACACACAGAAAGAAGAAAACGAAGTCCCTCACAGGCCTGGTTGTAAATGATGAGAAAGACTGAGGGTGGAGATACAGCACACACACACAGAGAAAGAGAGAGACCTAGAGATAAGTATGATACACCAGATCGTAACAATTCTTTTACTGGAAATTCATATAGACTCTGAAAGATAAAATTATTTCCCCTTTTTCTCTTGCCTTAAACTTAGCTTTCAGTTTTCTATCTGTAAGAGACAGCTTTTTTCTCCCAGTCACGCTTTGCTTTGAAAACCTTTTTTGGAGTTCACTTCACTGGATTCCAGGAAAGGACAGTTTCGTTCTATCACCTGCATCTAACACTTGAGACAGTTTACCTGGTAAGAGCAGATATCAGACATTTTTAACACTCTTAAGTCCAGCCCCTCATTTGGAGACATACTATGGATTAGCACCGTGGGAATGGGACCTGCTTATTTTTCTAGATTACCAGAGTGGGAACCAAACTTTCCAGGGATTGGCCCTGGACAGCCATCTATACATCTTCAGGGAATCTGATGCTTTCGTAGAGTGGCCGAGCCATGGGCAATATGTGCTGTCCAGAGATTCAGCTTTTCACAATAGGCAGTGACCATTAAAGAGAGCAGAAATGACTTTTTATCTTTTCCTCCAAACACAGATTCATTTTATGCTGCTTTGATCACAGGCGAGGCACACTCTCCCCTTTGCTCTTTTCACACACTGTTGCACCCATGGGCTTTGCATATCGTTCCCTGGGGGAGGAACCTTCTTTGAAAGTGTGAGATAAATTGTTGTTGTTGTTGTTATGTGCCATCGAGTCAGACCTGACTCATAGCGACCCCTCCTTAGGTTTCCGAGGCAGTGTCACTACAGAAGTAGGATTGCCCAACCTTCCTTCTGAGGAGTGGCTGGTGAGATAAATAGTGAGCTCTAATCTACCTTTCCTGATCAGGATTCATCAATTCCACTTCTCAAAATGACGTTCCCTACTCAGCTCCTGGGGATATTAATGATTTGGATCCCTGGTAAGGACAGAGGGGAGATGAAAAGAAGGGGTGGGAAGGGCGACCTTTGATGGCATAGTTGGTCATAAGGTCTATTCTGTCAGCATATTAGATGGATACATTTTGTCCTTTAGAAAGAGACATACAACTGTTTTATTTGAAAATGTGAGGAAGAATTGTGAGGAGCCAGTATTTTTTCTCTGGTGAAAACTGTGACAACTAAATAGTGTGTTGGTGTAGGCAAACTAGATACTTTGGGATACGAAGAAGCAATTTAAAAAAAAAATGACAGAAAAATGAAATGATAGTTTAGCAAAAAATTAATAAAAACAGAAGATAATCATGAAAATGGCTCAAATCGTTTGCACATAACCTTGCACTTCTCTCTCATTATTTTAGCATCCAGTGGGGATATTGTGATGACACAGACTCCACTCACCCTGCCCATCAGGCTTGGAGAGCCGGCCACTATCTCCTGCAAGTCAAGTCAGAGCCTCGTACATACTGATGGAAAAACCTATTTGCACTGGTACCAGCAGAAACCCGGCCAAGCTCCACGGCTCCTGATCTATAAGATTTCTAACCAGTTCACTGGGGTCCCCGAGAGGTTCAGTGGCAGTGGGTCAGTTACAGATTTCACTCTTAAAATCAGCAGGGTGGAGACTGAAGATGTTGCAACTTATTACTGTCATCAGGGTACACAGTTGCCTCCCACAGTGGTGCAGCCCTGCACAAAAACCTGTGCTTGGAGTGGCCCAGCTGCCCAAATGTGTGATTTATCTGAGAGCAGGCACAGCACATTCTCTGAATCTGTTGAAGAGGAAGATGTTGAAGAACTCAATTGTGACTGAGGCAGGATCAAGGGGCAGGTTTATATGGGAAGCTACCTGGGCTCTAGGCTTTACAGAGCACCAAATCTGAATAGGTGTCAAAAAATTAATTGATTCAAAACTAAAGTTGGATGAGGTTATGATAATAGATCAAATATAAAATGTAGGAAAACAGACTACAAAAACGTATCAATGGAAATGTCCTAGTCCTTTTTGTATGCTCTTTGTTTGACTTAATATTATAATTTATTTTTCTTTTTCCCTAAGTCACCTGTCGTAAAAGAATCCACACAAGGCTTTGGTATAGAATGAGGGATGGGAAGCAATTCAGTATGTGTATGTTCCATAAGCTACTTACACATGTAACTCATTTGTGCCCTCAGGACCTATTCAAGGTCCTGCTTGTATATACCAGTTTTACCTGATGATGTAATGCTGATGTCCAAGCATATGGACACATCACATGGTCTCTTGATATCCTAAGGGCAGAATTTGTTTGCTTTGTGGCAAGTTTGGGAATTCTGATTCAACCCAGTTCTAGGGATGAAATGCAGAGAGCAATTTAGTCTTTGAAATAGGCCTTGTCTTAATAGCAGTGATCTGCAGTGATCTCTCAAAGAATAATTATTCCCTAAAGCTCCACAACCAGGAGAGACCCTGAATTCCTGCTGGAATGTGTGGAATGAGCACCATATATGAATAAGGAATTTATAATCCCAGGATCTATTGGCATCCATGCTAAAGCTTCCCTTTATATGGAACTTACTACTACTGCTTACTCACTGTCACTGAGTTGGTTCCGACTCATAGTGACCCCTCCTATGGTTTCCAACGGGGTATCTCTGTGGTAGTAGATTGCCCAGTCTTCCTTCTGAGGAGTGGCTGGTTGGTTTAAACTGCCAGCTTTCTGGTTAGTAGTCAAATGTCTTGACACTATACCACTAGATCTCCTTACATGGAACTAGGACAATGGAAAGCAAGTTGGAGTTGTTGTTGTTATGTGCTGTCGAGTCAGACCCGACTCATAGAGACCCCTCCTTGGGTTTCCAAGGCAGTATCACTATGGAAGTAGATTGCCTCATCTTCCTTCCGAGGAGTGTCTGGTGGGTTTGAACTGCCAGCCTTCTGGTTAGCAGTCAAGTGCCTTAGGTACTACGCTACCAGAGCTCACTGGAGAGGTAGGAAGAAAATGGAATTTCCTGACACAAATGAACCACTGGGTCAAGCCTTACCTTAAGTCTGACACTCTGCACTATTGTTTTGCTTAAACACCCTCATCCCCTTCAATTCAGTGATAATTGCAATTTCTGCTAATTGCAGCTAATAATTTCCCAAATGATCTTGTAGTCTTAATCAACTTATTTTGGTAGTGGAATAGGAAATCTCCCCATTTTATTTTTTATCCTACAACTTGAACTCACAGGAAGTACTCAAGAATCATTGCTTAAAATGGACCTTTTGTTTACATGGATAATCATTCAAATTATGAGCCAAATATTGTATATATCAGCAATTTTGAGGGGGAAATATTCGTTGTTTCATAAAATTGTCAATATATTTTTATTTTAAATCCTTAACACCACCCATTCTGAACAAGAATTTTTTTTTTTTTAGTTTTTTTTTCTTTCAGTCACAAGCTGAATCAAAACCTTATTTTCTTCAGGAATGGGTTCAGAAGACAGAAGGATCTGAACACACACACATGCACACTAACACACACACTTTAAAAATGAGTATGGTCTGGGTGAAATTTTATGGAGTAAATTAGTTTTCTATTCAACATTCCATACACATTTTGTTTCATATCATTAATTACAATCCCTTCAATATAAAAGCACTTTTCTCACTTCCTCCCTGGGCCCTCTGTATTCATTGGTCTTTCCTTACTGTTCTTTCCTAACTTCTGAACTTTGTTTTAGGTCAAATGCTGACCTTTTGGTCTAGCGTGGTTAATTGTTCTGAGGAATATGTTTCTCATGAGTGTTATTGTTCACTGCATAGTTCTGTCTATTGTTTGGCTGCAAAGTGATCCCTAAGGGTGGGTTCAGTTTCAAGTTTGACAGATGTCTAAGGACCACAGTGTCACAGATCTTACCAGTCTCTACAGGACCAGTAAATCTGGTCTTTTTTATTATTTGAAATTTTATTCTGTTTTTCTCCCATTTTTTCCAGGACCTTATGTGGTTCCAATCATAGCAGTAATGGTAGCCAGGACCAGCTGGTTCTTCTGGTCTCAGAGTAGAGGAGGTTGTGGTTCTTGTGGTCCACTAGTCCTTTGGACTAATTGTTTCCTCGAGTCTTTGATTTTTTTCACTTTTCCTTGCTCTGGACACAGAGAGAATAATAGTTGTATCTTAGATGCCCACTCACTAGCTTTTAAGATTCCGGTAGCTGCTTTCCACATAGAATGTAAAACACTTACTTTGTAAACTATGTTATACCAATTGACTTAACTGTCACTTGAGACTGTGGTCCTAAGCTCCCAATGTTAGTGCCTTATTCTCTCCAAATGTTTGGTTGTGACTAAGAAGTTTTCATAACTCTGCCCTCTGCTTTTTTTTATACTATAAACATGGATATGCTTTAAGCATGCTATAAACATGGATATACATACAGATACATATGTAGAAATATCTTCTGGCCTACCTATATATGCTCATGGGTTTAGTTCTGTTTGTCTACACATGCTTGTTGAACTTGCATATCACCTTTAGTATCCTCCCATAGATTGTTTGCTATTATGCTATTCTACCACTTGTCCATCAGTTTGTCATACTGTGGTGGCTTATGTGTTGCTGTGAAGCTGGAGGATATGCCACCAGTGTTTCAAATGCCAGTAGGGTCATCCATAATAGACAGGTTTCAGCAGAGCTTCTTGACTAAGACAGACTTAGAAGAAGGAAGGGGCCATCCACTTGTCAAAGAATTGGCCAATTAAAACTTTATGAACATCAGTGGAACATTGTCTGATACATTACTGGAAAACCTTATGAACAGCCCTGAAATATTGTCTGATACATTGCCAGAAGATGAGCCCTTCTGGTCAGAAAGCACTCAAAATACTACTGAGTAATAACTACTTCCTCAAAGTAGAGTCAACCGTAATGGTGTGGATGGAGTAAGTTTTCAGGACCTCCACTGACTGATATGGCACTACTCAAACTGAGAAGAAACAGCTTCAAACATCCATTACTCATGTAATGTATGAAGTATGAATCTAGGAAAATTGGAAGTTGTCAAAAATGAAATAAAACACATAAAGATCTATATACTAGGATTTGGGGAGCTGAAATGGATTGGTTTTGGCCATTTTGAACCAGACAACCATATGATCTGCTACACTAGGAATGAAAAATTGAAAACGAATGCTGTGACATTCATTGTTAGAAAGAATATTTCAAGATCTATCCTGAAAAACAATGCTGTGAGTTTTAGGATAATATCCATATGCTTACAAGTAAGACCACTTAATACTAGTATTATTCAAATTTACACACCAACCATCAAAGCCAAAGACAAGGAAATTGAAGTTTTTTTTTACCAACTTCTGCGGTTTGAAATTGATCAAACATGCCATCAAAATGTGTTGATTATTACTCGTGATTGGAATACAATAGTTGGAAACAAAGAAGAATCAGCAGTAGTTGGAAAATATGGCCTTGGTGATAGAAATGACTCCAGAGATCGCATGATAGAATTTTACAAGACCAACAACTTAGTCAATGTAAATGCTTTTTTTTTCAGCAACACAAATGGTAGCTATACATGTGGGCTTCACCAGATGGAATACACAGGAATCAGACCAATACCATTTGTGGAAAGAGACAATGGAGAAGCTTGATATCTTCAGTCAAAACAAGGCCAGGAACTGACTGTGGAACAGACCATGTACAAGCTCATGTAAAAGTTCAAGTTGAAGCTGAAGACAATTAAAGCAAATCCACAAGAGCCAAAATATGACCATGTCCTCTTCTGAATCCAGCCTGCATTTCTGGAAGCTCTCTGTTAATGTACTGCTGCAACCATTTTTGAATTATCCTCAGTAAGACTTTATTTGTATGTGATATTAACAATATTGTTTGATGATTTCGACATTCTGTGGGATCACCTTTCTTTGGAAGGGGAAAAACATATGGATCTCTGCCAGTCAGTTGGTCAGGTAGCTGTCTTCCAAATCTCTTGGCATAGCCAAGTGAGGACCTCCAGTGTGGCATCCATTTGTTGAAACATTTCAATGGGTACTCTGTCAATTTCTGGAGCCTTGTTCTTCACCAATTCCTTCAGTGCAGCTTCAGCTTTTTCCTTCAATACCATTGGTTCTTGATCATATGTCACTTCCTGAAATGGATGGTCATCTACCAATTCTTTTTGGTGCAGTGACTCTGTGTATTCCTTCCATTTTGTTTTGATGTTTCCTGCATCATTCAACATATTGCCCATGGAATCTTTCAGCATTGCAATTCAAGGCTTAAATGATTTCCTCAGTTCTTTCAGCTTGAGAAATGCCAAATGTGTTCTTCCCTTTTCACTTTTTAACTCCAGGTCTTTGCACATTTTATTATAACAATTGACTTTGTCTTCTTGAGCTGCTCTTTGAAATCTTCTGTTTAGCTCTTTTATCTTGTCATTTCTCCCATTTGCTTTAGCTACTCTTCATTCAAAGGCAAGTTTTGGAGTCTCTTCTCACATCCATTTTGGTCTTTTTTTCCTTTCCTGTCTTTTTAATGACCTCTTGCTTTCTTCATGGGTGATGTTCTTGATGTCATCCTGCAGTTCCTCTGGTTTTTGATCATTGGTGTTCAATGCCTCAAATTTATTCTTTAGATGCTCTCTAATATTAGGAGGGATATAATCAAGGTCAAATGTTGTTTTAATTGTCTTCAGCTTCATCTTGAACTTGCATATGAGCAGTTGATGGTCTGTTCCACAGTCAGCTCTTGGCTTTGCCTTGGCTGAAGATATTGAGCTTTTCCATTGCCTCTTACCACAGATGTAGTCAATTGATTCTTCTGTACTCCATATGGTGAAGTCCACATGTATAACCACTGTTTGTGCTGTTGAAAAAAAGATATTTGCAATGAATAAGTTGTTGGTCTTGCAAAATTCTATCATGCAATCTCCAGTGTCATTTCTATCACCAAGGCCATATTTTCCAACTACTCATGATTCTTCTTTGTTTCCAACTTTTGCATTCCAATCACCAGTGATAATTAATACATCTTGATTGTATGTTCGGTCAATTTCAAACTGCAGAAGTTGGTAAAAATCTTCAATTTTCTCACCTTTGGCTTTGGTGGTTGGTGCATAAATTTGAATAATAGTAGTATCAATGGTGTTCCTCATAGTCATATGGATACTATCCTATCAGCATTGTACTTCAGGCTAAATCTTGAAACATTCTTTGTGATGATGAATGCCACTCCATTCTTCTTCAATTGTCATTCCCGGCATAGGAGATCGTATGATAGTCTAATGCAAAATGGCCCAAACCAGTCCATTTCAGCTCATTAATGCCTAAGATATCGATCTTTGTGTTCCATTTCATTTTTGACAACTTCTAATCTTCCTAGATTCATTCTTTATATATTCCATGTTCTGATTATTATTGGTATGTTTTATTGCCAGTTAAGAGCATTGTTATATGATATATTTAAGTTTCACTACTTTATAGACATTTGAATTATTGCTGACTCCAAAAAACCAAACCAAACTCACTGCTTTTGAGTCAATTCAACTCATAGCAACTCCTCCTTGTGTTTCCGGGGTGGTACCTCTATGGAAGTAGATTGCCTAATCTTAGGTTTGTGTATAGGACATATGTTTCAAGGCTGAGTAATTCATTAGAAATTATAGATATTGTTTAGTGACATATCTATGTTTTGCTCATTCATATAGATTTGGTTAATGTTACATTCCACTATCACAGAGTGCATACAGGTGCACAGCCCAATTTCAGAATGTGATGTCTGACTTAATTCACATACTTCTATTATCTGTTTTCAAGTTTAGAACAATTTTCTAAAGACTTAAAGTCTATGGTTAGAAAATAATGTAGATTTATATGTTTCTATTTCTAAGTTCAGACAGTCTCTACTTCTAACTTCACATTATGTTGTTGTTGTTATTAGGTGCTATCTAGTCAGCTCCAACTCATAGCACACAGTGTGCAACAGAACAAAATACTGCTCAGTCTTGTGCCGTCCTCACTATATTTGCTACACTTCAGTCCCCATTATTGAAGCCACTGGATCAATCCATCTCCTTGAGGGGGTTCCTCTTTTTTACTGACCCAATATTTTACCAAGCATGGTATATTTCTCCAAGGACTGTTCCCTCCTGATATCATAACCAAAATATGAAAGATGAAGTGTCACCATCCTTGCTTCTGAGGAGCATTCTAGCTGTAATTCTTGCAAGAAAGATTTGCTTATTCTACTGGCAGTGTATGGTATTTTCAATATTGTTCACTAAAACCATAATTCAAATGCATCATTATTTTTCAGACTTCCTTATTCATTGTCCAGCTTTCACATGCATATGAGGCTATTGAAAAGACATTGCTTGGATTAGGCACATGTTAGTCTTCAAAATAACATCTTCCCTTTTTCACACTATAAGGAGGTCTTTGGCAGTACATTTACCCAATTTAATACATCATTGAATATTTTGATTTTTGCTTCCATGCGCAGCATGATTTCCATGTGCAGGATCCATGTAAAATGAAATCCTTGACAACTTCAATATTTTGTCCATTTATCATGATATTGCTTATTGGTCTAGGTGTGAGGATTTTTGTTTTCTTTATTTTAAGGTAGAATGCATAGTGAAGGCTATAGTCTAATTTTCATCAGTATGTGTTTTAAGACCTCTTCATTTTCAGTAAGCAAGCTTGCTTCATCTACATATCACAGGCTCCTACAGTAATGATGCTGCACTCTTTTCTTAAAGTCCAGACTCTCAAATTATTTGCTCAGATTGAATAAAGATACTGAAAGGATACAACCTTGATGTATACACTCCCTGAGTTTAAAAAATATATATATGAAACAAATGCTTATGTACAAAATTATCATGTGACTCAAATGGGTTAAAATGACTTAAGTTATTCCACATCAAAAAACTAGTGTCTCACTTACTTTGGACATGTTCTAAGGAGACACTAATCCCTGGAGGAAGATATCATGCTTGGGAAAGTGGAGGGTCAGTGAAAAAGAGGAAACCCTTAACAAGATGATTTGTCACAGTAATTGCAACAGTGGCCCAAAACATACCTGCTTTCATGAAGATGGCACAGGACAGATCAAAGTTTCATTCTAATACACTTGGGGTCCCTATGAGTCAGTACCAATTCAGTGGCACCTAATCACAACAAGAGAACCAGTTTTACTACCTACTTTGGTAGAAGAATTTTCTTTGCAAATCACCCATGAAATCGGTGTGCTCAACTTAAAATTATATATATATATATATATGTTGTTGTGTTAGGTGGCATTGAGTTGTCTCTGACTCATAGTGACCCTATGCACAGCAGAATGAAACACTGCCTGGTCCTGAGCCAGCTCCATGATTCTTGCTATGCTTGAGCCCATCGCTGCTGCCACTGTGTCAATTCATCTCGTGGAGGGCCTTCCCCTCTTTCATTGACCCTTCACCTTACCAAGCATTAAATCCTTCTCCAGGGAATGGTCCTTTCTGACAACATGACAAAACTATGTGAGACGAAGTCTGGCCATTCTCACTTCCAAGGAGCATTCTGGCTGCACTTCCTCCAGGACAGATCTGTTAGTTCTTTTAGCAGTCCACAGTACTTACAGCATTCTTCACCAGCACCACAACTCAAAAGCATCAACTCTTCTTTGGTCCTCCTTATTCATTGTCCAGCACTCACATGTATATGAGGAGATTGAAAATACCATGGCTTGTGTCAGGTGCACCTTAGTCCTCAAGGAGGCATCTTTGCTCTTCAGCACTTGAAAGAGGTCCTTTGCAGCCAATTTTCCCAGTGCTATATGTTGTCTGATGCCCTAACTGCTGTTTCCATTGGCGTCAATTGTAGAACCAAGCAATGTGAACTCTTTGACAATTTCTCTCTCTCTCTCGCTCTATGTATATATATATATATAAAATTTGGTGAATGTCCAATGAGTATGAATGGAGATAATTTTTCCCAATGTTAAATATTAAATCATTGCAGTCTATAGATACTCTCAAGATCTGTTTTCCTATAAATGATATGAATTATAGATATACTATAATACTTCTATCTTTTTCTTCATTTTGTTTATTGGTCAAGTTTATTTTCTCACAGTGAAATCTCCTTGAAAAAAAGTGAAATCTACTTAATATCTTCATGACTTAGACATAGCACTTGTGATTTAGACAGATAATAAAAAATCAATGAACCTGCCAAGAAAGCAGCAATTAAGAAATTAAACAATGTATTGCATAGGATAAATGTATTGTAGAAGACCTCTTTCAAAGGTTAAAGAGCAAAGATGTCACTTTGAAGACCAAGGTGCACCTGAACCAAATCAGATTATTTTCAGTACCCTCATATACATATGAAGATGAGACAATGAATAAGGAAGACCGCAGAAGAACTGATGCACTTGAATTGTGGTGTTGGTCAAGAATATTGAATATTGAATATACCATGGACTGTCAGAAGAACAAACAAATCTGTTTTGGAGCAGGTAGAACAAGAATGCTCCTTAGTAGTGAGGGTGGAGATTCTTAATCTCTAATACTCTGGGCATGTTGTCAGAAGGGACCAGTTCCTGGAGAAGGATATCATGCTTTGTGAATTAGTGTTTTTATGTGCCGTCAAGTTGGACCTGACCTCTCCTTGGGTTTCCGAGGCAGTATCCCTACAGAAGTAGATTACTCAACCTTCCTTCCGAGGAGTGGCTGGGGGTTTGAACCAGCAGCCTTCTGGTTAGCAGTCAAGTGCCTTAGGTGCTACGCTACCAGAGCTCCTTGGTAAATCAGAGGGTCAGCAAAAAAATACAAAACAAACAAAAAACCAAAAAGGAACCCTTGGTAAGAGGAACTGACACAGTCGCTGTAAAATGGACTTAAACATGATAACATTTGTGAGGATGACACAGGACTGAGCAGTGTTTCGTTCTTTTGTTTTATGAGTTGGAATTGAATCAATGATACCTGACAACAAATACACCAATAGATAATATAGCACAGTGTGAATAACTGGAAAATTGATTGTTGTTGTTATTGTTTTGTGCCATTGAGTCTGTCCTGACTCATAGCAACTCCTGCTTAGGTTTATGAGGTGGTATCATTATGGAAGTAGGTTGCCCAACCTTCTTTCCAAGGAGTGGCTGGTGGGTTTGAACCCCAGTCTTCTGGTTAGCAATCAAGTGCCTTAGGCAAGCCTAGTGAGGGGAAGTAGATTATAATATCAATAAGTGATTGTTATGACATTTGATGGAGTTTATTTAATATTATTTTTTTAAATCCCTTTTTTACATAAAAATTATTGTATTATTTTCCTAGCTATCTAGGACTGCTATAACAGAAAAAAACAAAAGTGTGTGCCTTTAATAAAAAGAAATTTATTTTCTCACAGTTTAGGAGGCTAGAAGTCTGAATTCAGTGTGCTTGCTTTATGGTTTGGCTTTCTTTCTCTTTGGGCTCTGAGGGGGCTCTGTCTTTTCTCAGTTTCTGTTTCTAAATTCCTTGGAGATCTTCAAGTGCCATCTGTTTTCCTCCATCTTTGCTTGATTGCTTCATCATATATTGAATCTGCTCTTTTTATATCTTAAAAGAGATTGACTTAAACACACCCTACACCAAGGTTTCCCATTAACTTAACAGAGAAAACCATTTTCAAATTGGATGGTAACTACAGGCATAGGGGTAAGGATTTACCATATATATATATATATATATATATATATATATATATATGTTTGGTAAATATATATATATTTGGGTAAAATGGAATCCATAACACTAGTACACTAGTATATAACTTATTTTTTATCTATAGTTGTTATGTTTCTAAAATATTATTTGAGTGGCTCATCTGGCCTTTGTAATAAATTTTCAGACAAAATTACACTTTAGTAATGCATACTTATTGAGAATAGAATCCATATTGGGGAAGTGGCAGCGAGGGCCGATGGCCAGAACAGGTAAGAGTGAGAGCCCCCAGGCAGGAAGCTAAGGGAGATGAACTTGTCTGTCAGTTTGTTGTACTGTGATGGCTTGTGTGTTGCTGTGAGGCTGGAGGCTGTGTCATTGATGTTTCAAATGCCAGCAGGGTAGCCCATGGTGGATGGGTTTCAGTGGAGTTTCCAGACTGAGACAGACTAGGAAGAAGGAAAAGGCCAACCACTTCTCACAGAATTGGCCAGGGAAAACCTTATGAATATCAGAGAAACACTGCCTGATACATTACTGGGCAAGTTTATGAATAGCCCAGAAGCATTGCCCAATTCAGTGCAGAAAGACAAGCTCCTTAGGTCAGAAGGCACTCAAAATATGACTGGCAAAGAGCTGCCTCATTAGAGTAGAAACAACCTTAATGATATCGAAAAAGTAAAGCTTTCAGGACCTCCATTTGCTGACACGGCACAACTCAAAATGAGAAGATACAGCTGCAAGTGTCCATTAATAATTGGAACATAGAATGTATGAAGTATGAATCTAGGAAAATTGGAAGTTGTCAAAAATGAAATGGAACGCATAAAGATTGATATCCCAGGCATTAGTGAGCTGAAATGGACCAGTTTTGGTCATTTTGAATCAGACAACCCTATGATCGACTATGCCAGGAATGACAAATTGAAGAGGAATGGTGTGACATTCATCATCACAAAGAATGTTTCAGGATCTATCCTGAAGTACAATGCTGTCAGTGATAGGATAATATCCATACGCCTACAAGGAAGGTCAGTTAATACTACTACTATTGGAATTTGCGCACCAACCACCAAAGCCAAAGATGAGGAAATCAAAGATTTTTACCACCTTCTGCAGTCTGAAATTGACCAAACATGCAATCAAGTTGTGATGATTATCACTGGTGTTTGGAATGCAAACGTTGGAAACAAAAAAGAATCACCAGTAGTTGGAATATTATTGCATGATAGAATTTTGCAAGACCAATGACTTATTCATTGCAAATATCTTTTTCCAAAAATACAAATTGTGGCTATACACGTGGACATCACCAGATGGAGCAAACAGAAATCAGATTGACTACATCTATGGCAAGAGGTGATGGAAAAGTTCAATATCTTTCAGCCAAACCAAGGCCAGGAGCTGATTGTGGAACAGACCATCAAGTGCTCATATGCAAGTTCAAGATGAAGCTGAAGACAATTAGAATAACTCCATGAAAGCCAAAATAGGACCTTGATTATATCCCTCCTGAATTTAGAGACCATCTAAAGAATAGATTTGATGCATTGAACACCAATGACTGAAAACCAGTAGAATTGTGGGATGACATCAAGAACATCATCCATAAAGAAAGCAAGAGGTCATTAAAAAGACAGGAAAGGAAGAAAAGACCAAAATGGATGTCAGAAGAGACTCTGAAACTGGCCCTTGAATGAAGAGTGGCTAGGGCAAATCAAAGGAATGACAAGATAAAAGAGCTGAACAGAAGATTTCAAAGGGCAGCTTGAGAAGTCAATTATTGTAATGAAATGTGCAGAGATGAGTTGTAAAGTTAAAAGGGAAGAACACATTTGGCATTTCTCAAGCTGAAAGAACTAAGGAAAAATTATTATTATTATTATTTTTTAATTTTATTTTATTTAGATTTGGGTGAAGATTTACAGAGCAAGTTCACTCTCGATACAGCAGTTCACATATACTTTGTCTCATGTCATTG
>NW_006921604.1:386483-403264 GCF_000298275.1 Orycteropus afer afer | reverse complement strand
TCAGGATTGTATCTTTTCACCATACTTATTCAATTTGTATGCTGAGTGAATAATGAGAGAAGCTGGAATATATGAAGAAGAACGTGGCATCAGGATTGGAGGAAGACTCATTAACAACCTGTGATATGCTGATGGCACAACTTTGCATGCTGAAAGTGAGGATGACTTGAAGCACTTACTGATGAAGATTAAAGATTACAGTCTGCACTACGGATTACAACTCAATATAAAGAAACCAAAAATCCCCACAGACCAATAAGCAGCATCACAATAAATGAAGAGAAGGTTAAAGTTGTCAAAGACTTCATATTGCTTGCTTCTACAATCAACACCAATGGAAGCAGCAGTCAAGATATCAGACAACATATTGCATTGGGCAAATCTGATGCAAAAGACCCTTTCAGGTGCTGAAGAGAAAAGATATCTCCTTGAAGACTAAAATATGTGTGACATAAGCCACGGTATTTTCAATGATCTCGTATGCATGTGAGAGCTGGACAACGAATAAGGAAGACTGAAGAAGAATCGATGCTTTTGAGTTGTGGTGTTAGTGAAGAATGCTGAAAGTACCATGGACTGCTAAAAGAACTATCAAATCTGTCCTGAAAGAAGTGCAGCCATTACTGCACTTCATTAGAATGAAGATTGTTCATTAGAAGTGAGAATGGCCAGATTTCATCTCATCTACTTTGGTCATGTTGTAAGAAGGGACCATTCTCTGGAGAATGACCTCATGCTTAGTAAAGTGGAGGGTCAATGAAAAAGGGGAAGGCCCTCAACAAGATTGATTGACACAGTGGCAACAACAATTGGCTCAGGTATAGCAAGGATCGTGGAGCTGACACAGCACCAAACAATGTTTCGTTCTGCTGTACATGTACTCTGTTGCTGTGAGTCAGAGATGACTCAGTGGCACCTAACAACAACAACTCACTGAGATAAGATAGGTCTTTCAGCTTTTCTTTAGATAACCATTACTAACATTTTATATGAGGAGCTCTGGTAACATAGTGCCTAAGGCACTTGACTGCTAACCAGAAGGCTGGCAGTTCAAACCCACCAGCCACTCCTCAGAAGGAAGATGGGACAATCTACTTCCGTAGTGATATGCCTTGGAAATCCAAAGAGGGGTTGCTATGAGTGGGGTCTGACTCGATGGCACATAACAACAATATTTCATAATTAATACTAGTACTTGGAGGAAAAAGGATCAATGTAACAGGTTTCTTTTTGAACAAGATTAAAGCAAGAATAAATTATAAGTGTACCTGTGTTTAATGCCTTAAACAGAGCACCTCATTGCTTTGACCATTGGGGTTAGATCATCTATTCAAATCCGTTTCTTTTACAGATAAGAAAGATCCACAGACAATGATAGACATTCATTTCCAAGGATGAAAAATTTACTGGGAATATAAAAACTAGGGCCCTTAAATTGCAGATTAATCCAGGTGTTTCCTTTGTTTCTGAATTATTATTGGAATTGGAGACAGATTTTTGTCCTGATATTTGTAAGAGATTTATATTGACCTGATGTCAAGGATATATTTGAAGAACAGAAATTACAACAGTGGCTAAACTTCTAGGATTTTTTTTGAGAGCTGTTATTTGGGTGAAATTTTACAGAGCAAAATCACTTTCCATGCAGCAGCTCACATACACTTTGTCTCATGACATTGACTGCAATTTTCCACAATGCAACAGCTCTCTTTCCACTTCCTCCCCATAGTTACCTCTTCCTTGTGTCCTTCCCTCCCATACGTTCCTGCCTCCTGAGTTGTCTCCCTGTGCATACACAGCCCTTCTATTCTCCATGATTGATCTCTCCAAGGAGTGTGTCTACCAAATGTAAATGTTCAGCTCATATGACTGTCTTTTGTTTGGCTGGAAACCACAGGAGTGGGTTCAATTCCAGACCTGAAAGGGTCAGAGCCTCAGTAGTTCCATCAGGCTCTATCAGACCAGCAAACCTGATCCCTTTTTTTTTTTTTTAAATTATTTTGAGTTTTGTTCCACATTGTTCTCCCGCTCTATCCAGGATCTCCTACATATATCCTCCTTTGAGTGGTTAACAGTGGTAGCTGGGCACCAACTAGTACTTCTGGTCTCATAGTTGTATAGGCTGAGGTTTGCATGGTGTACCAGTCCCTTGCACTAATTGTTTCCATGCATCTTTGGTTTTCTTCATTCTTCTTTGCTCTGGATGAGCAGAGACCCATAGTTGCATCTGGATGGCAGCTTGCAAGCTTTTAAGATCCCAGTTGCTACTTACCAAAACAATGTTTTTGTGTAGTATGTTATGCCAATTGAGCTTGATGTCCCCTGTGACTATGGTCCTGAGTGCACAGGTCCAACTACTTGCTCCCTCTGGGTAGCAAAAATTTAAATTTTAGAAGGTCCCATTCATCTAGTTTATCTTCTGCTGTTTGTGCATTTTGGGTTGTGCTTGATAATCTAATTATGCCATATATTAGGGGCCCTAATTGTGCCCCTATTTTTTTCCCTAAAGAACTTCATAATTTTTTAGGTTTCACATTTAAATCTTTGATCCATCTGCAGTTAGTTTTTGTGTATGGTGTAAGGTACAGATGTTGTTTCATTTTTCTGCAAATGGATATCCAGCTTTGCCAGCAACATTTGTTAAACAGATAATCTCTTCCCTATTAAATGGGTTCTCAATTCTATTCTATTGGTCTATGTGTCTGTTGTTGTACCAATGCCAGGCAGTTTTAACTATTGTTGCTGTATAGTAGGTTTTAAGATCCAGGGGTGTGAGACCTCCTACTTTGTTTTTCTTCAACAGTGCTTTGCTTATCCCAGGTCTCTTTCCTTTCCATATAAAGTTAGTAATTGGTTTTTCCATATCCTTAAATAATGTTGATGAGATCTGGATTGGGATTGCATTGAATGTATAGATTGCTTTGGGTAGAACTGACATTTTCACAATGTTCAATCTTCTTATTCATGAGCATTGTATGTTCTTCCATTTATTTAGACCTCTTATGGTTTCTTGAAGTAGTCTTTTGTAGTTGAATAGTTCTTTTTAAGAAGAACTGACACCACAATTGTTTCTTTAAATTGAAAGAAACGATAAATGTGTAGCCATTTAGACCTCTTTATGATACAGGATACATTGTCAACAAATATAGTATAGTCTATGTTGATGTCATAGATCCTGATAATCTAGGGCCAATGAGATTGCTTTTACAAACTTTTGAGAGGAAGCAGAGCATATTTTAAAATCTAGATGAACTTTAGTAGGACAGCAATTGAACTTCAAGTTGATTCTGGCTCATGTTATACAATAGAACTACCCCACAGACTTTCATTGACTGTAATCTTTTAGGAAGCTGACTGTTGGGTCTCTTTCTTGATGAGCTGCTGGATCAATTGTGTTGTCAGTTCTTTGATTTAATATTATTATCACAGTTATACCTTGTTTTATTGCATTTTACTTTGTTGTGTTTCACAGATATTATATTTATACAAATTGAAGGTTTGTGGCAACCTATGTCAAGCAGTTCTATTGGTGCCATCTTCCATCACCATGTACTTAGTTCATATGTCTGCATTTCCATTTGGCAATTCTCATATTTGGAACTTTTTCATAATGCTATTGCACTATTAATAGACTACACTATAGCATAAACATAACTTTTATGCACACTGTGAAACCAAACTTTGTGTCACTTGCTTTTTTGTGATATTTGCTTCATTGCAATGGTCTGGAGGTGAACTTGCAATATTTCCAGGGCATACCTGTATTTTCTTACCCAGATTAATAGGCTAAAGAGAGTTCACATAAGGCTACAGGTATAGAATGAGAGAAAGGGTGAAGTTAAGCAAGCGTGGATTCTGTGAGCTACTTACAGGTAACTCATTTATGCCCTCATGGCTGATTAAAGGCCTACCTTGTATTTACCACTTCTATCTGATGATGGAATGCTGATGTCCATGCCTAAACTTATGACTTGGTGGATCAGATA
The DNA here is from genome assembly GCF_000298275.1 of Orycteropus afer afer. NCBI lineage: Eukaryota > Metazoa > Chordata > Mammalia > Tubulidentata > Orycteropodidae > Orycteropus > Orycteropus afer. Next base: position 399,278 of record NW_006921604.1, on the reverse strand, counting down.
CCAATAAAATCATAATAGGCAGTTTATATCACATGGCCACTTTTTGTCCTTTGGGCAAGGTTTAATTGATTTCTTCCAGGGCTCAAAGGCAAGCCAGGACTCTTATCTCAAGAAGAGTATTGTTATTTGCAGAAGACATCAAGGCAATGCTCAAATACTCTAAAGATCTACCTTGTGGTTCTGTCTAGAAGCTTGCCAGGCTTCCACATGTCATACTTATCTGTCATAGACACATCAACCATCATTAGTTTACTGGGTCCTAAAGTCCACTTCAGGAGCTCTGGTAGCATAGTGGCTAAAGCACTTGACTGTTAACCAGAAGGCTGGCGGTTCAAACCCACCAGCCACTCCTTGGAAGGAAGGTTGGGCAATCCTACTTCCGTAGTAATACTGCCTCAGAAACCCAAGGAGGGGTCGCTATGAGTCGGGGCCAACTCGACGGCACATAACAACAACAGCAACAACAAAGTCCACTTTGGGACATACCCACTGTCTTCTGTTCTTGGACTAAATCACAAGTAGCAACCTTAGATGAGTTGCTAAATGAGTCAGAAAAACTCACTTCAATTATGTATATTTTAGCTTCGGGATCCAAAGATGCCTACTAGTGTTGAGGCTATTTCTTATTAATTGAGGTGTGTCTTCATTTTAGAACTTGTTTCTCAACCTTCCCCAGCCCATAGACCTCCTAGACACTTCTTTACAAGTACAACCAAGACCATGGCAGTGACTATAGGTAAGTCTTCATGATTTGTCTTGTGTTTCTATATTCAGCCACTAAGTACTTGGATTCCAGCTCACTCTGTATTTTTATTTATGTGTCTTAATAATGATTTCTTAAAGTTTGGGAAAATTTTAGCCATTATTTTAAAAAAATTCTGTAACAATTCTCCCCTACCTTCTACCCAAGACTCTATTTACATGCAATTAGGATGCTTAAAGCCATTCCACAGCTCCCTGGTATGTGTTCATTTTACTTTCTTGAAAAATGAAAGTTTCATAGCCTAACAGAATGGAAAGGGCCATCATCCTTTATAGTCCCTTAGATTTATAGTTGTTCCTCTTTGAATATGTCACTTAGTTTTTCCTTCTTTAATCCTTAACTCAGAGTTGTGCTTATAGATGGAGGAGTGGAAATCGGTGTTCTCTTCCCTAAAGCATCTATTTTCCCTTTCCACAGCACTCAGTTACTATTTGGTGTTCTGTATGGTTTTGGGAATTCTGATTTAACCCAGTTCTAGGGATGAACTGTAGATAGCAATTTAGTCTTTCAAAGAGGCCTTCCCTTTAACCACAGTGATCTGCAGTACTCTCTCAAAGAGCAGTCATTCCAACAGCCCCGCCCCCCGCAAAAAAAAAAAAAAAAAACCAAACTCACTGCCATGGAGTCGAATCTGACTTATAGCGACCCCTATTGTGTTTGGTAGCATAGTGGCTAAGGCACTTGCCTGCTAACCAGACGGCTGGCGGTTCAAACCCACCAGCCACTCCTCGGAAGGAAGGTTGGGCAATCCTACTTCCGTAGTGATACTGCCTCGGAAACCCAAGGAGGGGTCGCTATGAGTCGGGGCTGACTCGACGGCAAACAACAACAACAACAACAATTGTGTTTCCTTGGCACAAAAATAGATTGCCCCATTTTCCTTCCGTGAAGCAGCTGGTGGCACTGACCACCAGCACCAGTTTGGGTAACAGCCAAACAACTTATCCACTGTGCCACTAGAGCTTGACAACCAGAAGGCACTTGGAATTCCATCTGGATTGTGAGGAATGAGCACCACATATGAACAAGGAACTTATAATGCCAGGATCTAATGGCACCCATGCTAGTTTCATTATATGGAACTAGCATGATGGCAAAAAGAGTGGAGAGGAAGAAAGAAAATGCATTTTAATGACACAAATGTGCCACTGGATCAAGCCTTAGATTAAGTCTGACACTCTGCACTTTCCATTTACTGAAACAGCCAAATTCCCTTTACTATTTAATTTAATATTAATTGTAATTTTTGCTCATTTCAACTAATAATTTGCCCAATGATCTTCTATTTTTAACTAATTTATTTTGATAGTTTAATTGGAAACATCACTGTTTTATAATTTACTCAATAACATGAAGTCACAGGAAACATACACGAACCATTGCTTAAAATAGAAATATTATTTCCATGGATAATCATTAACATTATGAGCCATGTATTGTATATATCAGCATTTTGGTGGTGGGATATTCATTATGTTCTAAAACTATCAAAATGTTTTTGATATTAAGTCATTAAAACCACCTAATCTCAGTAATAAATTCAATTTTTGTTTTTTACTTTTTTATTTAAGTCACAACCCTGTGTCAAAACGTGATCTTGTTCAGGGGTGGGTTAAGAAGACAAAAGGATCTTCACACACACACACACACACACACACACACACACACATTATTATGCACAGTTTTAAATCAAATAAAAATGGCATCATTGCAGCATTAATTTTTCATAGGTTTAGTTAGCTGTATGTGTCCACATGTATTTCACAATCTGGTCCTCATAATAAAGTATATGTTCTCCATATTCTAAATAGAAGTCCATAGACTCAGATGTATAAATGAGCATATGGTCTAAGGAAGATCTCAGGTTCTCTAGGGGAAAACTGTGGGTCAAGAAGGCATAGAAAACAACAGCAATATCTGAGGAATTTGGAGAACATCTGGCATGGACACATGTCAGGGCAAGCAAAGCTACAAAGACACCTGATACTTTTCAGATGTGGAGGGAGAAAATCTCTCACCTGAACTGATCTAGAATGAAAGGATTGGGACAGAGAATTAAGAATTGCAGAGGACAGAATGCTTAGCTAAAGAGGGCTTAGTAACAATAGCAGATGTTCAGTATCTCATCCCATCCTTACAAATCATGACCTCCCACACCCAGACTTTTTTTTTTTTTTGTTTTAATTGCTCTGAAACCTCACTGCATCTCTGGCATGTTGTGCTGATGCTTGAATACATCACAAGTAGCAGAAAATCAAAGCTAGGAAGAAGCTTCTCTGGCATCAATACTGTGCACAATGATCAAATGTAGGGCATTGTAAAATTTCTTACACTTTATGGAGTTGTGTCATTCCCAAGGGCATTAGGCTGCTAACCAAAAGTTTGGTGGTTTGAATCTGTCAGCTGCTCCTTGGGAGAAAGATGAGGCATTCTGCTTCCATAAAGATTTGCAGCCTTGGAAATTCCATGAGGTCGCTATGAGTAGGAATTGACTCATTTGGTTTTTGGTTTGGTCATACCCAAATCCCAATTTTAAATGGAGAGAAGCAAGAAAGCACATCATGAACCCTGAAGAGACCAAAAGATCCCTCTACTCAATGGATAGGAGATTAATGCTGTACTGTGCTCCCAGGGAGAAACAGGCCAATTTCTCTGCCTTACTCTGAGCTTGGACACCTGGGAGAAGCTCACCTGCCTGTGTTATGTTATTGAGAAGAGCCTGCCCTGCAGCTTGATACCAGTCCTGCTCCCTCTCCTGCTGCTGTGCATGTTCCCCAGAATACAACCCTGCTGCACTGAAATCTTATTAACAGCCTACTAACAGCCTGTGCAGGAGCTCTGGTAGCATGGTGCCTAAAGCACTTGATTGCTAACCAGAACGCTGGTTGTTCAAACCCACCAGCCACTTGGAGGAAGGAAGATGGGGCAATCTACTTCTGTAGTGATATTGTCTCGGAAACCCAAGGAGAGGTCGCTATGAGTCAGGTCTGACTTGAGGGCACATAACAACAACACAGCAACAGCCTGTGCAGGAATCAGTCCTGGTCAAGAAGGTTCTTGCTCAGCAACTTGGTCTCCTGCTGCTCTGGCTCCCAGATGAGGAAGGAGAAGACAAGGAGTTTACTCCTGATGGTGAAACTTACCCTGTACATTGCTCATTGTTGGATCCTCTGAGTGTCTATCTGGAGCTGAGACTTGTGAACATTGGCTCATCCCAATAACAAGAGTATCATCTAATTTCCAGGACATTGACCTTATAACATGAATAATGGTGGGGGTGTTTCTTTTTTGTTACCAGAGGCCAGATGTGACACCCAGATGACCCAGTCTTCACACTCCCTGTCGGCATCCTTAGGAGAGACAGTCATCATTATTTGTTGGTTGAGTCAGGGCATTAGCAGTTCATTACGTTGGTATCAGCAGAAACCAAGGAAAGCTGCTAAGTTCATGATCTATGGGACATCATATTTAGAATCTGAGATTCATCACACTTAAGAGGTGGTGAGTCTGGAACAGACTGTATTCACTCTTACCATCAGCAGCCTGGGGGCTGAGGATATGGAAGCTATTAGAGTCAACAGTTTCACTTTAGTCCTCCCACATTTTTTACAAGTTGGAACATAAAGTACTCAGGGAACAGATGTGTAAGGCTGGCTTTCACAGGTGCTCTGTTGTCTCTCCATCTGCTGAAAGTGTTTCTCAGATGCAGTCAATCTTTGATTGCCACTGGATGTTTTGCTAGTCGGGACCAAGGAAGCTCTTTCTTCCTCTTCATCCCCAGAAGCACAGACATGACAATTCATCCTATGATTCAATAAAGGAAAGAGATTATTACTTGTCCTGATGAGCTGGGATTACAGCATTAATAAAAGTTGATACTATTATGAGAAGCCACTCTAGATATTCCAAGCAGCAATTGTTTTCATATGTAAATAGAGTCTAAACCACAGGCTTTATAATGCCTGGGGTGTGATAATCAGGGAAGCAGATGCTAGAACCAGGTGATTCTCAGGTGCTCTCTCAGATCCAGAGCATCCTCACTGAAGACTCCAGGTGCCAATCCCCGTGGTCCTCAGATCTGTCTGGGAGACTAGAATCATGCTGCTGATGCTCTCAGTTGCTAGAAACACTTTCCCACGTCATTACCTGCCCTCATCTGTGTCAGTATGTTAGTCTGCAGGTGTCAATGAAGAGTGCTGAATTCTTTCCTTATGTCTCCAACTCAGGAAAAGATCCCTCATCAGGCTTCTTTGTAGGATATCTTAGTAGGAAAGGCAATTCTGGGAAGTGTGCTTGTAGAAATGATGGCTATGATGGGGAGTTAGCAGCAGACTTCCCATGTGGTCACTATTACTTCACCTCTCAGAATGTGCCAATTAGAAATCAGTCCCAGAATCCACTTGGATGTGCTTAGAAATATATTCAAAAGTCTGAAATGACAGCAGGAAAACTTCACTAAGCCATTAAGTGAACAGAAAATTGAGGAAATTGCATTAAATATACAGAAATTATTAGAGAAACAAATGAAAATCCTTTCTTGATGAAAAAGAAAAAGATTGCCAAAGAGGTAGCATTTTTCTTTCTCACAATACAAATACTTTGCTTCTCAAAAATTGTCCACAAATGCAGAGCTTGTTGTTAGATGCCGTCAAGTCTTCTCCAACTCATAGCAACCCTATGTACAACAGAACGAAACACTGCCAGCCTCACAATCCTTGCTATACCTGAGCCCATTGTTGCAGTCACTGTGCCAATTCATCTTGTTGAGGGGCCTTTTCCTTTTCTGGAGCTTGTTAGAAATGTAAAATAGCAGCCACACAGTGCACCTCCTGAATAAGATCTTCACTCAACAAGACACCAGGTCATCTGTGTAATATTTAAGAAGCTCTGTTTTAGGAGATATTTATTTCAGCTAAGGAATCCATATTTTGGTTTTTTATTCCCCCAAAGAGGAAATACTTTTATTGAAGTGACTTGTGGAAAACTCACCCAGATTTAATTTCCATTTAACACAAAATTAAATTTATAAACTTTTCTTTTTTTAACATGGCAAAGGCTAAAAACTAATTTTTTGAAAATGCCATCATAAAATATCTTGGAAATTAAATGGAGTAAAGTTTTTTAGAAACTTGAGAAATATTAAGGCAAGGATAGATCAACCTAGTGACTCATCAGATTTTGATTTATTTTTAAGTCTGAAAAACCAAGTAGGTTTTCTCTTGAATACTCTTGAAACATTTTGATAGGTGGATGAAATAAAATATTTTGCTAGCAGCCCTTTTATAAGAATGGGTTTTCTTATGATTGAGGTTCTTCAGCGGTGACACAGACCCACTGTGAGGACTGTTTCACATTGTTTCCATGGGAGCTCTGGAGGCATAATGCCTGAAGCATTTGACTGCTAACCAGAAGGCTGATGGGTCAATAGAGATACTGCCTTCCATAGAGATGTTGTTGTTGTTATTTGCCCTCTAGTCCGGCACGACTCATAGCGACCCCTCCTTGGGTTTCCGAGGCGGTATCACTATGGAAGTAGATTGCCCAACCTTCCTTCCGAGGAGTGGCTGGTGGGTTTGAACCACCAGCCTTTTGGTTAGCAGTCAAGTGCCTAGAGATACTGCCTGGGAAACCCAAGAAGGGGTCTCTATGAGCTTGAATAAACTTCATAGTAGTGAGTTTGGTTTGGCTTTTTTTTGAGGGAGAAAGGAAACACATATAAACAGGAAGATCATGATGCCTGCTATGCCATGAATAATAAAGTTGTCTTCTCTGAAAAAAAAAAAAAAAGAAACAAAAAGGATAGATCAAAACTGTGTGGATCTCTGCTGAAAGAAGATGCTTGGTATAAAATTTCCTTCTGTAGATTGGTTTGAGAATTTTGTTCACTTTTGCTAACTTAGAATTTTGTGCCCTGAGTAGTTTCAACCTCTCCAGCCAAAGCCCTACATCACATACAATCCATTGCTGGAGAAAGGCTCTGCTGGCCTTCAAGAGAACCAGCCAGCTGAGGCCTGCCTGGATCAGTCATATCATTGATAACATGAGCATCTGTGAATACAAAAAGAAACGCATACTGTTTGAAGCCACTTACTTTCTGAGGCATTTCTTACAAACCATTACTGTGCAAAAGCTATAAATACTTGTCTACACATAAACACTGAGGATATAAATATACATAAGTAAGTATTCATTCTTAAAGAGATATAAAATCATAGATATAAAGTAAATAACATTGGAATGAAAAGGAAAAATTTAATTCATTTATAGAAAAATATGAGAATAGCTAACACTGAAGTCATCCATACATAGCAATACTTAGTAAAGTAATCATAATAAAACTTAAATATATAATAAAGACCTGTTGAAATTCAAATTTTGTAATTAAGTGCATGTATGTACATATGAGCAGATATGAGCATAAATTATATACATGAAAACATGCATATACGTGCAAATATATTTATTTGTTAGATATCTTTTTGCTGCAAATAATTATGTAAATAAAATTATATATTAATAACTGTGTTGCATTGAGAAAATCTGCTGCAATAAGACCACTTTAAAAGTGTTTAAGAGTAATGATGTCACTTTGAAGACTAAAGTGTTCCTGACCAAATCATGGTATTTTCAGTAGCATCAGATACATGTAAAAGCTGGACAATGAATAAGGAAGACTGCAGAGGAATTAATGCATTTGGTGTTGGGGAAGAATGTTGACTGTACCATGGACAGCTAGAAGAATGAACAAATCTCTCTTGGAGGAAGTACAACTAGAATGCTCTTTAGAGGCAAGAACAGTTAGATTTCTACTCTCCGACTTTTGTCACAAAGGACCAATCCCTGGAGAAAGTTATCATGCTTGGTAAAGTAGAGGGTAAGTAAAAAAGGGGAAGACCCTCAAGGAGATGTATTGACATAGTGTCTGCAATGGTGGGCTCAGACATAGCAATGATTGTGAGCATGAGGTAGTGCTTCGTTCTGTTTTATATGGGGCCACAATGAGTCAAAGCAACTCGATGGCACCTAGCAACCACAACAACATGCTAATGGCTAATTCAAGTTTATAAATATATAAGTTTATATATATGCAACACTTGCACATGTGCAAAATTATCATATGAATTAAACATGCTAAGATGAGCATAGTTCATGCTTATCAAAAATATTCATGTCTAGGACCACATATAGTGTCTACTCTGGTTGAGGGAACTTTCCCTGTCTTTCTAAGGTTTACTCTATATGGGTGTGCCTACTGGATTATACTTTTATTTATAATAGAGCAAAAGGTATAAATGGAAATGATATTGCTTAATGTTAAATATTAAGTTATTATACTCTATGAAGTCCATATTTTCTCTAGTCCACGACAATACAATATCTTTCAAGTAACAGACAATATGTACGAAATTTTTTGTTTTCATTTTGGGTAAAGTCTGCTTGATATCCTCATGATCTAAGGTCACTAGTTGGTGCAAAGAATTTGTGCAGAACTGCTAGTCTAAAGTTTGTTGGGTCAAACCCACTCACATTTTCTTCAAAGAAAAGGCTTGGTGAACTGTTTTCATTAAGGTTACATCAAGAAAAGTCAGAATACGTTCTGAGCCTGGAATAAAATGCACCCTCAGGGGCTGCTTCTCAGCCCAATAGTTAACAAGATGTACATGCAGACCACTCAACCCAGGATGAAGCACCCACATACTCTATAGTAATACATCCCTTAGAGCAATGGACCATGGGACACTAGAGAACCAACATTCAAATTGAGGAAATGCAGGACAAACAGGAGTGCATCAATATGAGGAGCACAGTGGGAGGGTTACAGGGTAGGGAGGGGAGGAGACTGGGTTAGGGTTGAACTTGGTAAATGAGGGGTGAAACTAAATGTACATGTAGCATTGAATGTAAAACAAGCTCTTAAAAAATAATAAAAAAACCTCTATGAAGCAGTACTACTCTTTAATGCAGGGAGTCATTAAAAATCAGAATTAACTCAATGGCAACTAACAATTACTTACCCAGCTTTCTTTCTGTTATTGACGTGTAGCTTTATTCCTTTGTGAGTAGGTGATCTTCACTGATAGAAGTCACATGAGTAGAAGTCCCAGGGTTCCAATATAATGATGGTATCCTAGATAACTAAGTGGATGTAGAGTAGACAAAAAATATAATGAATGTGAAGTGGCTTAGAATTTTAAAATCTATATAACAAGGAATGTATTGTCCCATCACTACAAAATAACCTAGTAATTCTTTCATGAGTGAGCCTCATTTTACTTCTCTCTTCCCTTCATTATTAGTGATGGCACCCAATAAAATCTATGAGATCCACTAGCTCTTTACACCCACAACAAGTATCTAAGAGTTGACCACTTCTTCCTGTATTCCATTCCTTCTCTCTACACTCCACTCACACCTATATGTTATTCAAAGCAATACTTTCAGGAAATGTACTGAATAGAGCTAACAAAAATTCCCTAGTGGTGTATTAATTACTGGAAAATCCTCTGCACATCTCTAGGAGACAGTTGGGTGGATGAAGAACAGAACCATAAATCTTTCAGCTGCTTTCAATCCCACTGGTTGTTTTACTCCCTTGACCAACACCCCTAAATCTTAAACAATAAGGGTAAAATGACAGCATCAGCCTCTTCTATTTTCAATGGTTTTATTTCATTAAATATCCTCTGACTTTATACCAAAACACTTGAAGCCTTGATAGTCATAGGAATAAAACTGAAGCTTTTTGGTTGTAACAAATAAAGCAGGTAAACGTCAATGTAGCAGAGGGTTTCCATAGGAAGGGAACTTCACATTTTTAGATCTCTGATATACAAATATATATATATATAATGTGTCAAATATAGATAACAAAAAATGAAACTCTACTGACTGGTATTCCATATGACATGCCCAGAGATTTTCTATTCTATTCTCTTTTACTCTAGTATTCTAGTATATGACATTAAAAAATTCTGGTCATGAGCTTCTAAATTAACTTCATGACTTACGAGTAAAGTTCTCTACTTACAAAGTGATGTCTAGGGAATATATTATTAGTTTGGCATATTACAAAGGACCTAGGAGAAGAGCTTGAATAAATTATATTAGAGCAGACTCCAAAGTGATGGTGGCAGTTTTACCTTATTGTGAGTGAAAGGCTAAGTATTGGAGAAAAGGTGAAAAGATTTAAAAAGCTGAATATAAATTATATAAGAAAAAGGTTGGTTATGTGACAATTAACCTTCAGTACAGGGCTGGAGGAAATACACTGATAGGCCGGCATGGTCATGATTGAAGGTCCCAGGAATGTAGCATAGTTTAAAGAATTAATTAGGTTATCTCTTGTGAAACAGCGAGCAGACAGCCTGAGAACATAACATGATTGTGGATGGATCATACTTGGTTGCAATTTGAGGCTATTTTCCTCTTTTTCAGTCTACTTTTCAAAATGATGAAAATGCTGAAAACTGTAATGATACTAAGAAAAATTAATAGTAGCATATGTTATGACTTTTATACTGTTCTAAATGTTTTATATTGTTTTTCATAGCCAACACTGTAAGATACATGTTATTTTCCACATAGAAATAGTCAAAGAGAGTCAAGCTGATCAATGCCACACAAGCAGTAAGTGGTGGAGCAGCATCTATAATGCAGATGTTTTGACTTAAGGGTCTATGATGTTAATGACTAGACTGGCTGTGGATCAAGTTCTAATTGATGAACGGACAAAGGTTCATGTGGGTTTTGTAGTAGGATTAAGAAAGTTATTCCTTGAATGGTAGAGAAAAATTGGGAACACAAAAGAGTTTTACTGCTTTATGGAAAACAGCATATTTAGAAGAAATGAGTATCAGAGCCAGAGAATGTAACCTAAAGAGCTGTTGAGAAGGTACAAGGGAAAGTCATTGTCCCAAGATCTTATCATGACCTCTGCATTGTGCTGAGGGACATGGAAAATACTTGGATTGAATTCCCATTTAAAAGACCAAGATTGTGAATGGGTGTTTCCCAGACTATTAAGGAGAGAAGGGCCTGACTCTGGTGAGTTGGATGCAGAAAGGAATGGTGCACATAATGAAGGATAACCCAAGGACAGTTTCCTGCCTGGACTTACAGTGCAACCATCTTACTTCAGAGGAATGCTATTACATGAAATCAGGGGTCAAGGTCTGAATCTAGCCCACCTGTAGAGTAGTCATCATTCTTGTCCCCATATTGCTGCTCCTAATTACATGTTGCTTCTTATTAATTCTCATAAAGAATGAGATATCTTCAGGGACCTCAGGAAAGATGGGTAAGTAGCAAAGCAATGGTACATCTGGAAGATAGGTTTCTTACTATCACCTCACTCCAAGCAGATCTAAACAGGACCCAAGTGGGGCATCTAAGTGTGTTGGGGGTAGAAAGAGAAAGAGAGAATCACAGGCATTTATTTCTTCTAACAGGCTTGTGACAAATACTATTTGAGGAAGGAGTTGACCCACCTAGGTGAAGAGTGAGGCAGGAAGATACAAGGATTACATTTAATGACAACAGGAGACAAATTCTGCTTTCAGAGTCCAAGGCTTCCTAAATTGATCCTCTGGGGATTTATGTTTTTTTCAATAGGCTTGTGCCAAATAGCATCTTGCTAAGTCCTGGTGAATAGCAAGGTAAGAGGATGTTGTTGTTGTTAGGTGCCATCTAGTCGTTTCTGACTCATAGCAACCCCATGCACAGCAGAGCGAAACACTGCCCGATCCTGCACCAGCTCCATGATCCTTGCTATACTGGAGCCCATTGTTGGAGCCATCATGTCAATCTATCTTGTTGAAGGCCTTCCCCTCTTTCATTGATCCTCCACCTTACCAAGCATGACAGCCTTTTCCAGGGAATGATCCCTTCTGACAACATGACCAAAGTAGGTGAGACAAAGTCTGGCCATTCTCGCTTCCAAGGAGCATTTTGGCTGCACTCTTCCAGGACAGATTTGTTAGTTCTTTTAGCAGTCCATGGTACTTTCAGCATTCTTCGCCAGCACCACAACTCAAAAGCATCAACTCTTCTTTGGTCTTCTTTATTCATTGTCCAGTTCTCACATGCATACGAGGTGATTGGAAATATCATGGCTTGTGTCAGGCGCACGTTAGTCCTCAAGGAGACATCCTTGCTCCTCAACACTTGAAAGAGTTCCTTCACAGCCAACCTGCCCAGTGCTACATGTCATCTAATATCCTGACTGCTGCTTCCATTGGCATTGATTGTAGAACCAAGCAATGTGAATTCTTTGACAACCTCAATCTTTTCTCCATTTATCGTGATGCTGCTTATTGGTCTAGTTGTGAGAATTTTTGTTTTCTTTATATTGAGATGTAATCCATACTGCAGACTGTATTCTTCAACCTTCATCAGTAAGTGCCTCAAGTCATCCTCACTATCAGCAAGCAAAGTTGTATCATCAGTGTATCTCAGGTTGTTAATGATTCTTCCTCCAATCCTGATGCCACGTTTTTCTTCATATAGTCCAGCTTCTCAGGTTATTTGCTCAGCATATAGATTGAATAAGTATGGGGAAAACCTGATGCACTCCTTTCTTGATTGTATACCATGTAGTGTCCCCTTGTTCCATTTGAACGACAGCCTCTGGTCAATGTACATGTTCCTCATGAGTACAATCAATTGTTCAGGAATTCCCATTCTTCTCAATGTTATCCATAATTTGTCATGATCCATACAGTCAAATGCCTTTGCATAGTCAATAAAACACAAGTAAACATCTTTCTGGTATTCTTTACCTTGAACCAACATCCATCTGACAGCAGCTATGATATCCCTTGTTCCACATCTTCTTCTGAATCCAGCTTGCACCTCTAGAAGTTCTCTGTCAATATACTGCTGAAACCATTTTTGAATTATCTTCAGTAAGATCTTCCTTGCATGTGATATTAATGATATTGTTCGATAATTTCCACATTCTGTGGCATCACCTTTCTTTGGAATGGGTACAAATATGGATCTCTTCCAGTCAGTTGGCCAGGTAGCTGTCTTCC
>NW_006921604.1:373350-379843 GCF_000298275.1 Orycteropus afer afer | reverse complement strand
ATTTGTCTCACCAAGGCCAAATTTTCCAACTACCGGTGATTCTTCTTTGTTTCCAACTTTTGCATTCCAGTCACCAGTGATAATTAACACATCCTGATGGCATGTTCGGTCAATTTCAGACTGCAGAAGTGATAAAAATCTTCAATTTCCTCATTTTTGGCTTTGGTGGTTGGTGCATAAATTTGAATATTAGTCATATCAATGGGTCTTCCTTGTCTGCATATGGATATTATCCTGTCACAGACAGCATTGTACTTCAGGACAGATCTTGAAACATCCTTTGTGATTATGAATGCCATGCCATTCCTCTTTAAACTGTCATTCCTGGCATAGTAGATCATAGGTTGTCTAACTCAAAATGGCCAAAACTAGTCCATTTCAGCTCACTAATGCTCTCCATTTCATTTTTGACAACTTCCAATTTTCCTAGATTCATACTTTATACATTCCATGTTCTGATTATTAACAGATGTTTGCCACTGTTTCTCCTCAATTTGAGTGGTGCCACATCAGCAAATGGAGGTCTCGAAAGCTTTATCTTATCCATATGAGTAAGGCTGGTTTTACTCTGATAATGCAGCTCTTGCCCAGTCCTGTTTTGAGAGCTTTCTAACCTAAGCGACTCATCTTCCTCCTCTGTATTGGACAATGTTTCTGGACTATTCATAAAGTTGTGCAGTAATGTATCAGACAGTGTTTCTCTGCTATTGATAAGGTTTCCCCTGGTCAATTCTTTGAGAAGTGGATGGCCTCCTCCTTCTTCCTAGCCTGTCTCAGTCTGCAAGCTGGGCTGATACCTGTGTACCATGTGATCCCAGAGGGTTTGAAACACCAGTGGCACAGCCTCAAGACTCACAGGAACATGTCACCACAGTAGGACAAACCAACAGACAAGTTTTTCTCCCTTAGCTGTTGGAAATCTCTCCAACCACCCTTACCTGGATCCCTGCGGCTGACTCCATGCTGTGTCCCAGTCCCCTTGGTCTTTTCTGTCCTTTGCTGCTTTCCCACCTTGCCACTTATAGAGCGTGGCCTCGGTTCCCTCTCCTCCCCTGGATCCCTGCCGCTGACTCCTCCAGGTAAGAGGATACAGGGGTTGAAATCCATGACAACAAAATAATTTCTCTTCCTTGAGACTGAGTTCAAGGCCATTTCTGATTTGTCCAAGGAGACAAACCAGCTCTATTGTTAGAAGCACAGCTTGCATGCCTAGTTGCTTTGCATGTTTGTCTCTGCCCACTGAGCCTCCCAGAGCCTGTGTAAGTGTTGGATATACATTCAGGAATATCAACCTTACTTAGAACAGAAATTGACCATGCAAACTCCAGCATACCTTCTCTGCTTGCTGTTATTCTGGCTACGAGGAGAGCAGAACAGGGGATAGCTCTGTCAGAGAAAACTCTCTTAATAGCCTTAGGTTCTGGGACTTGGCACCTTTGCTCAGCAAGGAAAATAAATAATGCTTAATGTAGACCAATGATCTTGGATCTGCGAGGAAGACAGTGTGGTATTGTCTAGATTGCACAGTTGACTCTGTACTTTATTTGCAATCTCAGATACCATGGGAAAAGTTGTGATGACCCAGTCTCTAGATTCCTTATCTTTGTCTCTTGCTGAAAGTGTCACCCTCACCAGCAGTTCCAGTCAGAGTGTTACCAGTTCCTAGCCACTCCTTGGAAAGAAGTTTGGGCAATCTACTTCCATAGTGATACTGCCTCGGAAACCCAAAGAGAGATTGCTATGAGTTGGGTCTGATTTGATGGCACACAACAACAACAGCCTGATATGAGCAAAAACCTAGGCCAGCTCACAACCTCCTCATGTATAGTGCATCCCACAGAGCCACTTACATCCCAGCATGGTTGAATGGTGGTAGGTCTGTGACAGACTATGTCTTCACCATCAGCAGCCTGGATGCTGTGGATATTGGAATTTATCACTGTCAGTAGTCATGTAACAGACCATCTACAGTGTTAGACCATAAACCACCCTAAAAAGCAGATGTGGAAGGCTGGGCTGTCAGCTGTTCCTCTTTGTGCCTCCATCTGTTAGGAGTGTTTCTCAGATATGTGGGCTGATATGAAAGGGCCTAAAAAAAAAATGGTAATTACATTCTCAGAAGGAAAGCAGAAAGAGAATGAGAAGGAAGATATTGGAGAAGATACTGGCCATAGCTTTCTATTCTTATCTTGGGCCAAACCCAGGATATGACTAGTTGCACTGCTTCAAACTCTGTCCAATGGGAATATAGTCTGTGCACTCACTGTCTTTCAGTACCTTCTCCAAAAGAAGGGGTGTAGAGTTGTATCCCAGACCAAGCCCAGGGCTTTCCATTTTCCATCTGGAAATGGTCATACAAACCTCCCAAATGGCCTAGGGCTTGAGATGAAAGTAGGAGTTAGTGCAACCTTGGTGGGTGATTTGGGAGTTGGAGATACCAGACCTAGCAACTTACTCATGCCTTCTTGACCTGCTCTGGCTCAGTCCTAGATGTGTGATTTCCATCTCAGGATGGACTGCTGATGCTGGGGTCACCTAATTTTATGACTTTATGAATCTATAAGAACTCATCATGGATAATTTTGGACACATAGTCACTCAGTGTGTCATGGTAAAGTGTTCCATCACTACCATTACCAAGGAGGATACCAGCAGCATTTTTTCAAAAGATCTATAATTCTTGCTATCAGATGTCAAGGGTTTACTCAAGACCCCAGGAATCTGCACTATGATTCTCAAACTGGGGCTGCCATCAGCCCCATGCTGTTGTTGTTAGGTGCTGTCGAGTCATCTCTGACTCATAGTGAGCCTATATACAGCAGAACCAAACACTGCCTGGTCCTGTGCTAGCCCCATGATCCTTGCTATACCTGAGCCCATCATTGTAACCACTGTGTCAATCCATCTCATTGAAGGTCTTCCCCTTTTTTCGTTGACCCTCCACTTTACCAAGCATGATGTCCTTCTCCTGGGTGTGGTCCCTTCTTACAATATGACCAAAGTAGGTGAGACGAAGTCTGGTCATTTTCGTTTCCAAAGAGCATTCCAACTGCATTTCTTTCAGGACAGATTTGTCAGTTCTTTTAGCATTCCATGGTACTTTCAGCATTCTTTGCCAACACCTCAACTCAAGACCATCTGCTCTTCTTCGGTCTTCTTTATTCATTGTCCAGCTCTCACATGCATAAGAGGTGATTGAAAATACCATGGCTTGTGCCAGGCATACTTTAGCCTTCAAGGAGAGACCTTTGCTCTTCATCACTTCAAAGAAGTCTTTTGCAGCAAATTTGCTTAATTCTATACATATTGTCTGAGGAGCTCTGGTAGCCTAGTGCCTAAGGCACTTGACTGCTAACCAGAAGGCTGGCGGTTCAAACCCACCAGCCACTCCTCAGAAGGAAGGTTGGGCAATCTACTTCGGTAGTGATACTGCCTCAGAAACCCAAGAGGGGTTGCTATGAGTTGGGTCCGACTTGACAGCACATAACAACAACAATGTACATCGTCTGATATCTTGACTGCTGCTTCCATTGGTGTTGATTGTAGAAACAAGTAATATGAAGGCTTTGACAACTTCAATCTTTTCTCCATTTATCATGATGCTGCTTATTGGTCCAGTTGTGAGGATTTTTATTTTTTTATATTGAGGTGTAATACATACTACAGACTGTATTCCTCAGGCTTCATCAGTAAGTACTTTAAGTCATCCTCACTTTCAGCAAGCAAAGTTGTGTTGTCAGCATATCACAGGTTGTTAATTAGTCTTTCTCCAATCCTGATGCCACATTCTACTTCATATAGTCCAGCTTCTCAGACTATTTGCAGAGTGAATAAGTATGGTGAAAGGACACAACCCTGACAAATTCCCTTCTTGATTTTAAACCATGCAGTGTTCCCTCGTTCTGCTTGAACAACAGCCTCTCGGTCTATGAACAGGTTCTTCATGACCATAGTTAAGTGTTCTGGGATTCCCATTCTTCACAATGTTGTATGTAATTTGTTATGATCCACACAGTCAAATGTCTGTGTATAGTCAACAAAACACAGGTAAACTTCTTTCTGGTATTCTTTGCTTTCAGCCAAGATCCATCTGACATCAGCAATTATATCCCTCATTCCCTCTTCTGAATCCAGCTTGCATTTCTGGAAGTTTCCTGTCAATATACTGCTGCATATTATTCCTCCATTGACCACTCCAACACCACATAATCTGCTGGCTTAAATAGAGCCCAAATCAGGACTACTTGCACATAGTCTCATCCTTCTGCAGAGCTCTTCATTGTTCTTGGTCACACTCCCAGCTGGCAGTCTTTTTGTTACCTGCCATATAGGCCTGAACAATACTTCTTAGTGTGGAATATGTTGTCTTTAAACACCAAAGATGCTCACCTGACATTATGTTTTCTTCTTTGTTGTAGAGATGTGTGATGCAACAATATATTTCTTAATTTGGAGAGGATATCCCAGCTCACCACTGACTTCTTGAATTCTAAAAATTTTACCAATTGTTTGTCCCCTAAATCTTTATAAAATCAATTTTTAACATCTGGAGTGAGTTTATTTCAAGGCCTCTAGAGTGCTCATGACCTCTTGTTCATTCTGCATGATCAGCATGATGTTGTTTAGGTAATGGGTTATTGTTATGTTCAGCAAGATGTCTGAACATTTAGAGTCAATAAAGCCCTATGGTAAAACTATGCATTGATCTTGTACATTCCATGGGTATGTGAACTATTTTTGATCCTCTTTTGTTATTGGAGGAGCAATTGTGGTGCAGTGTTGCAAGTGCTCAGCTGCTAACTGAAAGGTCGGTGGTCTAAACCCACCACTGCTCCTGCCGTGTACTCTTCCTACAGGTTCTTTGTGAGTCAGAATTAACTTGAAGGTAGGTAGGCTCTTTATTGTGAAAGAAACAATGTGTTCTTCAAATCAATGCTTGAATTTCATGTACATGAAGCCATATTCCTCTGCTTAACAGAAGATATCACATCTGGCACAGCAACCAGCAATCAAGGCCACTACATGATTGATTTAACAGGACACTATATTTATTTTCCAGTATATATCTGGTTTCTTCAAGGACCAGATTGATGAGTTAAATGAAGACATGAGTAGGGTCATCTCCTCTTGAGATATTTAAAGGTGTCACTAAACTCCCTCTGGCATCCCTGAATGGTAGAAAAAATTGACATGCATAGTTGGTAACTAAAAGAATGGAAGCTTTAGTCCAACCAAAATCCCCTCAGAAGAAAGGTCTGGAATTTTGCTTTTGAAAACTCAGTCACTGAAAAGCTCATGGGATTCAAAATGGAGTCTTGTCAGTAATCACCACGCTATTTCCCTCTAACATCTTAGTGCTTGGAAAACTAGGTACAACAGTTTGAATGAGGGATTTTGGTGCTCTGAACTGCTCACTGAATCAGAGTGCACCAAACACAGAAGAGCAGAATTAGAGAAAAGGCAGAGGAAGATTATTTAAGAAAGATCTACCTGGTGGAGTATGGATGGGTAGCCGAGAGAGGCCATTGGAAACTTCCCTGGAGCAGTCACTGACTGGCGAGGGTGGCCACCTGAGATCTCCATGAGCCAGGAAAGAAGACACCATATATCAGCATACCAGTGACCATACCAACATCACAGCAATCACCCCAAGGATCTACCTTCAGCACCTGATTTTATGGGTAACACGGGTCAGCTGGGTCCAAATTGGCGCACGCAGCACCACTGAAACCCAAACAGAGAGCTCACTGGTGCTCCAGGAGAGTGAGCTCGCTCCCCACTCAGCAGGTCACTGAGTGGGCTTGGGTCACCTTGGGAGACATTGAGAGGTCTGTGCTTGTCTTTGTCACTGATATCAGGGACCACAGATTACTAGCAGGCACTCTCCCAACTCCAGCACAGCTGAAATTGCACGCATCTTTGGCGCCACAGGTGAGCAGTATCAGAGACAAACTCCTGAGCCATTCGCAGTCTGGGCGGATTGCACCAGCGCGGTGGGCAGATGGGGTGGAGACAGAAGAATTCACAGCTGAGTGCGGTCCAGGGAATTTGCCTTGGATCGGCTTTTTGGTGCCGAGGGGACTTGGAGGCGGAGTCTTTGAGTGTGCCTGAGCCTGGCGGAAAGTGGCAACTCCCTAACAACAGGAATCTTTCCTGAAATTGAGCTGAGGACTTGTAAATAACTACGTCATCAATAAAAGCCCATGCAAAGCCTTAGAAACCGATCCTAGCAACACCAAGCTTTCCTTCTTCTGTTCCACCTTCTCTGCCAAAAACTTCACTCAATCAATAGAAGAAATCATATTCAGGCAATTACCATAAAACCTCCTGCTTTGAACTCTAAACCTTCTTTAGGACAAACAGAAACACATATCCACATTCCACGCAGTGATTCCAACATCACAAAGAAAACAGCAGAGCAACCCAACATACCTGAATCAATAATAAAATAAAATACACCAGCTTCACTTTTTCAAAATATTAAACCATAAAA